>NC_135497.1:192232529-192532529 GCF_052857255.1 Amblyomma americanum | reverse complement strand
GGTGGTTCTTCCGTCTAGCAACTCTGGTAGGGGACAGGGTTCTTCCCGTGGCAGCCACCTTCCAGTGTCCACCTACTCTCTCCTACAAGAGGAGGGGGACTTTACTCTCTCCACTTTTCCACCTACAAACCTTGGCAGGTAGCAGACGTACGTGTGACACAGCGTTTCGCCCCCATGGGGCTCTGATGCTATCGCGTAAAAAAGACCCGAAAAAGCCTTATACCACGCGAGTGGCATTCGCGGCGGAATGCACACGGCCTACTGTGCTCATATCAGCAGAATATGCTTGGCGGGCCTGACGTGACAACGGGTGCGCTGCACGCAGGTGTTCGGCGACTTCCCGGTGCGGACGGCGCCCGTGGTGGAGAAGTTCAACCCTCAGGGGGCATTCCTGCCGGACGAGCCAGCCGCCCTGCTCGAGCGCGGAGAGTTCCGCCGAGTGCCGCTCATCGCCGGCGTTAACAAGGACGAGACCGCCTTCTTCTTCCCCGGTGAGTTGATGCACCGCGACGTCGTGCCAGTAGCGATGGGACGAGGCACGTGGTGTCTGTTTCAAATTTTACCAGACCGCCAGGCTTGTTGCTGTGCCGTGTGGAGGAACTTGCTCTGGCAACATCCCTGACACTTCAAGGCTGTACAACGGTGGGGAGGACGATCTCCTCGTCCTCCAGGGATCTGTAGCTCGAGAGAGGCAGTACTAGCAGCACTGTAGGGCCCATAAGCAAATCTGATGGCCTGAAAACTTTTGACAAAAGGACGTTATATTGCTGCTGCCTCTGTCAGTCAGAATTGAACGCAGAGCCAATGCACTTGAGGTACATGCGTCTTGCTCACAAGGGGCGCTTCCGAAAGTACCTCACTTACTGCACTGTCTCTGCTTAACTTTGGAATTTTCATATGCGCATCGACACACACGCGCCTGGAAGGGAGTGAGCAGGTGAGGTTCGGTTTCGTTCCTTATTGACATCACTTTG
The DNA here is from genome assembly GCF_052857255.1 of Amblyomma americanum. Taxonomy (NCBI): domain Eukaryota; kingdom Metazoa; phylum Arthropoda; class Arachnida; order Ixodida; family Ixodidae; genus Amblyomma; species Amblyomma americanum. The sequence goes on along the minus strand of NC_135497.1, from coordinate 192,531,555 downwards.
TCTAGTCAATATATACGTCGACGCACGGCAGTCTGGGCAATATACTTCGCGGCTGTGCAAGGGTCACGTAAATTGGGCAGCTTCTGTTCCCTCCTATAATTGGTTGGCAGAGAGCAGTGCATGGCAGTAGATATTCGCTCGCGAAAGTGAAAGCTAGGCTGTTCATAGGAGTAGGCCATATTCATTTTCCTTATTTTTTTTAGCAGCAGAACCAGACCGACAGTCTGTCTGCTAGCTATCCAATGAAAAAAGCTAATGTATGCAGCATGAATGAAACAAAATCTCGGGACACTTTCACAGAACGTCATGCCAGTCACCTGTTTAAAGCTTTCAAGTAGACAAGTCAAAACGAGGAGCTTTCCTTCCGATAAAAGGTCATTGTTTTCTTTCTCTCAAGCCAACAGTAATCAGCATTCGTTTATTTCCCTCTTTCTGCTCCCAGTGCTGTCCGCGTACCTGCGGGACCGGTCGGCTCGCAGCGCCACGTACGTGCGCGACCAGCTGCTCCCGCGATTTCTGAGCAGCGCGCTGCGCTACAGTCGGCCTCCGCCGGATGTCGTGGACTCTGTGGACGAGACCTACTTCCGGGACATCAACCCACTGGACACCGGTGCTATCATCAGGGCCTTCATCAACGTACGCCACGCTACACCTCCTTTGTTCCAGTTTCCTTCAGGATAGAGATAAATTCAAGCATACATTTCTATCTCGTTTCCCTATACCGCTTTTTGAATGTCCGGCGTCCGTAAAGTCCGGCGTCCAGTAAAACCTCCAAGCAGCACTAATGAGAGTTGGAACCACCTACCCAGTTATGTAGCCGACATTACTGACTTGAATAATTTTAAGACTACAGTGTGTAATCTCTCTTTATAAATTCTGTTAACTTCCCTTGCATTTGTTCTCGCTGTCATTTTTTTTCGCCTCTATATTTATTTTTTGCTTTGTCAATCGTTGCTGTTTTCTCTTTTTCTTTTTTTGCCTCCTTACAGCAGTTATTGTTGTTCTTGCTGCACCGTATGTTACCAAATGCATGTCCTCCCACTCCCTCTCTGTAATGATCTCAGAACAACTAGCGCAAAAGGACAACGGACAAGAATGAAGGAAGACGTCACGGACAGAAGCGCTGAACCTTCAACTTTATTTCGGAAGAAATACAGCTGCCCTGTCAGGGACCGTGACGCACAAGCAGAGCAAGACTTTTTAGGCATGACAATGAATCGGGATATAAAAGGAGCGGCACAAGCAAGCAAAAACCTACGCAGCTCTTTACTATAACACATCAAGGAAAGAAATGTGAATATGAACGGCCAACATGGAACACACCATAAACCAACGGTGATAAAAACATGATCTTGAAAGCTAAACACAATAAAAATGTTTAAAAACGATAAAAGGTATACAAAGGATAAAGGCCAAGAAGTATCACGGCAAAAAACTAAAAAGGTAAAAGGACCAATGAAGGTTAAACCCAAGTTTTATGTAGACCAACTGAAGGATGTGCGCAAAAGTGATGAAAGTGCGAAAAACAGTAGACATGGTGGGAGGGTCGCGAGCTGTATTTAGCTAAACTGTATTTAGATAAGCCTGCATTTACCTAAAAGCGACTTCTATTTAGCTAACTTCACAAAGAAGTTAACAGTTGTTTTTAAGGCACAAAAGTAACAAAGATTTTTTTATTTGTAGAATACTTTCTTGTCTTCTTGATTGCAATCAGGTTACCTTTCGAGTTGGTCTCAAAGGCTTTGGCCATTTTCCCAGAATGCTTATCACCATTAACTTTGACGCATGAAGTGCCGAATAATGTGTTATTGAGAATCTTGGAATTGGGTCTTCATTTCAAGAGGGATGACTTGCTGGTTTTATGAGCCAAGGGGCAATAAACCGATTCTCCAGTTTGACTCAACCCACTCTAAGTTGGTAAAAAGAAATGTAGTTCAAAGAATTTCTAGAAATGCGCCAATTAAATCTTGTGATCACGAAATTCAAAAGTTTTTTTAGCGCGAACAGTAAGATTGGAAAAGGCTAGTGACCCTACAAAGCTTCTGGCCTTAGTCGCCGAAGCAATGCTCAAAAAATTAAAACAGCATGGTTCCGCACCTTCGGCTGATAGGGCAACCAAAAATAAGGTAGCCGTTATGCCCTACTTGCATCGAATTTCGCAGAATATGAAGAAAATTGGGCAATAGGTTGGCTCTGAGGTCGTCTTCAGTGCTCCTGAGGGAGTTTCCCAGCTTTACAAACGTGTCAATGAACCACGACAAAAAAACTAGTAAATGTAAAAACCAGTAGGCAGGCCCGTGCACTTTCCTTTTCTTTCTTCCTGTCAGGAACAGCAGCACATCCTTCAGTTGATCTACATAAAACTTTGCTGTAATCTTAATTGGTCCTTTTAGTTTTTTTGCCGTGTTACTTCTTGGTCTTTATCCTTTGTATACCCTTTATCGTTTTTATGTTTTTTTATCGTTTTTAGCTTTCAAGACCCTGTTTTTATCACCGTTTGTTTATGACGTGTTCCTTGTTGCCCGTTCATATTCGCATTCCTTGATGTGTTATAGCAAAGATCTGTGCAGGATTTTGCTAGCTTGTGCCGCTCTTTTTATATACTGAGTCATTGTCATATCTAAATCATCTTGCTCTGCTTGTGCGTCATAATCTCTGAGAGAAAAACTGTATTTCTTCCGAATTAAAGTTGAAGGTTCAGCGCTTCAGCCCGTGTCGTCCTCCTTCATTCTTGTCCGTTGTTTGGCTTGATTTTTGTTTATGCAGGTTTAACTTCCCAAAGCAACTCCGGCTATCAGAGACGCCGTAGTGAAGGGTTCCGAAGATTTCGACCACCTGGGGTTCTTTAACGTGCACTGACATCGCACAGCACACGGGCCTCTAGAATTTCGCCTCCATCGAAATTCGACCGCCGCGGCCGGGATCGAACCCGCGTCTTTCGGGCCAGCAGCCGAGCGCCATAACCACTCAGCCACCGCGGCGGCGTTCTTGTCCGTTGTTGTTTTGCGCTGGTTCTTCTAAGATTATGGCTTACCAACTAGCCCGACAACAAGCGTTTCCCTCTGTAATGCCTTCGGGCCCTGAGGGTAAATGAATAAATAAATAAATTAATTAATCAGAAGTCCCCCTATTGCATGATGCATGAATATGTTTAGTGATGTATACATATAAAAACAACTGTTTATATTTTGGAACTGTTTATATGTATACCGCTGGTGTATGAACAAGCGTTCTATGATTTGCTTCGAGGCTGACTCAAGAAGCTGTGCTTAGTTGAGCAGCACCACCGAAGCGATGTGTGGTACCGAAGTATGCGGTTCGGACATGCAGTGGTGGTTTGTCGTATAGAGGAAGAGGAGGAAAGGTGCGTGGCTGTCTCGCCTTAGGAGTGCCGTAAGAGATGAAAGGCATGGAACGGGAAAGAGAAAGAAGCAGAGGTTAAAACCTGCCCAATTTGAAGCATGCGTGGGTGGGTTCAACCCACTTCTGTTTAAGTCTGCAGTGTCGAGGCACACGTCACAGTAATTGAAGACCATTTATGCGGATTCGCGCAATTCAAAATCAAAGCTGGCGCAACTTTGTCAAAGTGACAGTAGTGCTTGCTGTACACAAAGCGGTGATCTGTGTGTCTGTTTACTTCTCCCAACGCAACCTGAAGTAAGCAGCATACTAGCAGGAGGCAGAGTGCGGAAAAAAACTTCGCAACATTTTGTTGCGCTGTTATACTGAAGTACATTGTTTAAAAGTATGCAACATAAAGCGATGACTCAAATTTTCGGAATTGCTGTTGCATATCCGCCATTCAAGCTTTACTCTGCTCACAGAACGCACTGAATTTAAGCGGAACGTCAACAGCATTGCTAGGGGCACGTAAGTCGACACCCAGATGCTAAGTTCAGCGCCCTTACCGCTGACGTCACCAGGGTTTGACATGGGGCAGCCATCAACTAGTTGCTACTATCAGTGTTTTAGAAATGGGCTTTATAGCAACAACCCGCCGCTGTGACGCACTGGCTTTGGCGTTCGGCTGCTGATTCCAAGGTGGAGGATTCGATCCCGACCGCTGCGGCCGGACTCCGAATCTGATGGAGGCGAAATGCAAAAACGTCTGTGTGCTGTGCGATGTCATGGCACGTTAAAGAAACCCAGGTGGCCTAAATTAATCCTCATAGCTCATGAGTCGCTTCGAGACTTTAACACCTTATACCGACAGCGATACCAATTATGGCGACAGCTGGAGTCGTGCGGGGTTGTACAGGCATCATTTGAACAATAAAGTCTCGAAAGAGTGCACTCGTCGAGCTGCGTAGGTCACTTGCGCACTACTTCACGTACCGCTGGGAAAGCAAATGTACGCTTTACGCACAAAATGCAGACCTGTGTCACATCGCTGAGGTGTGCAGGGGTCCCCGTTCATGCTTCTTTTGCTCCGCGCAGATGTCGACGGACGCCATGTTTGTGGCGGGCAACCAGGCAGCGCTAGCCAAGTACTCGCGCTTCGAGGCACCCACCTACATGTACGTGTTCGAGTACCGAGGAGACACCAGCCTGTTGGACGCACGACTCGGCTTCCAGAGGCAGTCGTACGACCTGGGTGCGTTTTCCGGACCATCCGAACGACACGGGCACCTTGAGACACGACACAGACGCCACTCGTCTTCTGAGCATATAATGATCAAGCGCTTGGAGCCCCGTTGACTCTGTTCATGTTTAATGTTGCGCGTGACACTATGGCACTCGCCGTCCGCGCGGGCTGACAGATCAGACAAGCGTAGGCAGGGCAGTCCACATAAACTGAAACGGGTTTCACTTGTCTCGAATGTGTTAGGTGCACATATTACGGCTAACAGGTGCACTTGCAATCGTCTGTTTACATGATTCATCGAAAATTTGCGAGGATTGAATAACATTCCGCATACCCACACATTAGGAACAGCGAATTTAAGCGCAAAAACCTAATTTTTTTAGTTTCCATTGTGTAGGATGTAAGATTCCTTTGGGAATAGCGAAGAGCGTTTCACGAGTCAAGCTCACAAGTTACCGATCATTGACCTCGGTTAGCGAGCCCAACTTACTGCCTAGTACCATAGAACTGGGTTATTTGTTTTATTAAAAACGTCAAATTATACAAATTAACGACAATCTCTAATAAGATACCGCACCATTTTAGTGCTGCCTTCGTGTCAGCAAAAAGTCGCATGTGATGTGTGAATGTCATTCTTCTAAGCATTCTTTACTTAACCAAGTGATGCACAAAATTTCCCTTTCGCAGGCGTGTCGAACGGCGATGAGCTTATCTACCTATTCGACGTGACGGCCGATGGACTGCGGCCGCTGTCGAGCCTAGACTCGCTCGTCAGCAGCAGGATCATCAGCCTCTGGACAGACTTCGCCAAGAGCGGGTACGAATCGTATAAGAAAGGCTTCTTTCAGATTTTCTACTTGAACTCAAAGCCGAGTAGTTCTAGCTGTATAGTTTTACTAACCTTACTGCAGCAGGGATGGTTGATTGAAACCTTCAGCTGCATTCACGAAAGGCGTTAAATGCCTGAAAACGAAAATGAAAAGACATACACGCCGTCAACTTAGCGGCAAAACTTCTGTACCTAGTGGGATGCACGCTAAAGACATTGGTTAACAAAGTTGACTGTTGGGCCAGTTGGCGTAGCATGCTGAAAGGCGCGCTTGTCATGTCTACCCTTGTCTTCTGCGCTTTGAATTTACAGAGCGTTGAAGGTGCAACAGTGCGAGTTGTTTCGGAACAGTTTTCTTAAAATTGTCGGGGCGCTGTCACTTTTAGGGTTATCTCACGTATTCCAAAAATGTGGATAAACAACATGCCGCCATGTGTCGCTCACTTCCGTAATTCTCCCAACTAACATCTTGGTATACTTAATTTATTTATTTATTTATACATACTGCTAATCCCATTTGGGATTGTTGCAGGAGGGCAAAATAGGGTTAGTAATAACAGTTCAAAAAATACATCATTTTGGTGAAGATTGTAAAATAGACAACTAATAGTGTCTAATAGAATGCGTACGCTTCTGCTAGACATGACTGAGTTCGTCCGCGTTTCTCTTGAAGATACCAGAAAGGTTTGTTCTATGCTGCTGAAAAGATTTCCTTTCAGTGACTGAGGCTTTGGCATCCCCGCAATCTTCGAAGAGGGAAAAAACAGTGAAAAGACCTCACTACGGGTAGAGGACGAAAGCTTGCGCCGTGCTTCGCACGTGTGGCGTATCGGCCCATCCCTCCAATAATTTCAGAGAGCTCGGAGGAACGCCACTCGAGCGCCTCTTCATCGCGTGTTGGGAGAACAGGACTTGGTGGCTTTGCGGTTCACACAGGACTTTGGAAAGAGCGGTGGCAAACCCGAAATAAGGAGTCTACAGAAAAGACTCGCATGTACTATTATTAACTGGAGGAACAGAATTCATTTTTGCTAGGGTTCTAGCGTGTTGTTCGGCATGTGCAACGCGTTGCCTGACCTTCTCTCGTGTTTTCCCGTGCAGAATGGCACCACAGTACCCAAACTTCGAGTACCCGGCGTGGCCTCGCGCGACTCCCAGCAACGTGTCGGCGTACCGCATCGGCCGCTCTCTTCAGCCGGGCCCCGAGTACCGGGTCGAGGCGACGCGCTTCTGGTCGGGCATTTCGCCCGCCCTGCTGGGCCAACGGGGCGGGGGAAAGCGATGACTCGCGCTCGGGCGCCCTCGCCACGCCTTCGGGCTACGTGGAGCCGCTGTACCGAACTCTGGCCTGGAGCATGGTTGCCGTGGCCATCGCGCTGGCGCTAGCCCTCATCGTCCTACTGGTGGTGCTCTACAACCAGAAGAAGAGCCAGAGCTTCCGCGCCAGCTCCGACCTGGACAACTCGCGCATGTCCACCGGAGGATCCACGCTCTACTGACGACGATACTCCGCCGGTGCATACTGAAAGACGGATGCGCAAAAGTCCTGCCAGGCTCTGCTGCTGCGCCACTCGCCTCGCTCGGTCGCTCGCTGATGAGCGCTCCAGAGGAGAAAAAAAAAGGCGCGCATACACTTCTCGCTCGCAGCAAGGGTTGTGAACGGTACACAGCAAATGAGCAGGACTTCACACGCGCTGTGCTGATAGCCCGAGCTACCTTGGTGCGATGCCCGCCTGGCATCGACTGCTCGGTACGTTTTTTGTTTTTCCAAGAGGAGACAAAGGCTCTGGCTCTTTGAAGGCAATCTTGCAGGCCCCCTTGAAATGTTTGAAGCGAGCTTCCATTGGTGCAGCAAGCTTATAAACGCTGTGAGTTAAGCCATTCGAGCAAAACAACGTCGCCGCAAGGAACAGCCATGCGTAGCCATGATTGCGCTGAACAGACTAGATAATCGCGGTAGCCCCTGGTACCCTTCTTTTTAATAGCAGCGCGGGAGTTCTCCGAGTGAAAAGTGCCGTCTGTGCACTTGAACTTCGGCACGCGGCAAAGAAATGTAAATTCACCGGATAAACGAATAGCACACGTTGCCTTTGCAGCTACACGTAATAAGACGTATTTTGAACGGCAAGTCATTTCCCGCGTTCACATCTCAAGAAATGTAATCCAGCCTGACCGTAGCTTAATTTCGTAAAAAAAAAAGGAGGGTGAAGCAATGTGGATAGTATACAGCTCGTAAGGTCTTTTTTTCCGTGAGTTACTGGAGTAAACGGGGCAAACAAGCGCAGTCGGAAAGTATAACCTTATAAGATCAAGGCTGTGGTTATGCTTTCAACTTGGAATTGTGTCAGTTGGGTAACATTTAAGCAAGAAAAAGTCGCTGGGTGGCACTAAACGCAAATGTTTTGCTGAATCTTTATAGTTGCCTTGGAATCGCAAAGCCTGACCTGGTCTACCAATTAGTTGTGAAATTTTATTGTTCTTGTACCTCTTTGTTTTTTCTTCCTCGATGGCTCACTGCAACTCCTCAGCTTTGTCATTGTCATGAGAGCAAGAGTGCTATGAGACGTAAGCGCCATGCGCACATAGAGGGCCTTAGGCAGTACACGCCGTCGCAAGTGTGTGCTTTTTTTCCCCATTACATTGCAGTGGATAGGAAAAAGAGAGGCTATACCGTGATGATGACAGGTCGAACTGTTAGACAAAGGCTGCCTTCTAGAAGCCGTAGTAATTGTTTAGTATTTATCATGTGTAGCCTCGTATTTGCACAAGCATTCGTTATAGGGAACAATGGTAATAACACGTGAACAACTATTCTATGTTAGCCCAAACCATTAAAACTGCCCGCCACAGGTGGTTCACTCGTCCGCCATGAGGCTGCCTGCACATGCATCATTGTCAAGCCGCAAACCTGATCACGCCATGGTCACGGTGAAGATGAGCTGCGACTGAAATGCGCTAGCGTCCACAACAGGCGGCTATGACAAGAATCTCACCTTGTAGCCAAATCCACGTTCACTTGCATCAAAACACTCAATGCACGTAGTCTGGCTCCCATCGCAGTGAAGCTTTCCTGCAGTACTTGCCATTTTCGTTTCGCGCGATTTTCCTTCCCCTTAAAGCGGGCTGTCGTCAAGCGTGGTTATGAGAGACACTTCTCGAGCTGGACGCCTGTAGGGCTTTTACACTTGGCGGAGCCTGATGGAAATGACAAGCTCCGACTCCTAAGCACCGGTGCCTGTTGACTGCGACGGCACGTATAACGCGATTAGACGGCTCTGAACTCATTGTACCAAAATTCCGCGAATGCGGTTGGGTGAATTAATTTACCAAGAAAACACTTTAGTCGGGCACACAAGAACATAAAACCTGCTTTTCTTTCATTTCGATATCTGTTAATGCTGACTTTTTTTTGTTTTTCATGCACACTAAACAGTGGTGTATTTTAAGAAGTTTTTTTTTTTCGGGTAACTACTGCCCAATGCACTCTGTACCTCGAAGCCACAGCGTTTGGGGTATCTCAGTGGTGCAACCTATTGCAGAAAAAGAATGTGTATAGTTACTTGCTTACCAGTAGTTAAATCTTAAATACGAGCAGTGATTTTGTGTCGGTTTTATGTTTTACACTATTTTGTCAAGAGGAAATATCTAACCAGCTTACTAAAAATTTCCTTCATATTTCTGAGGAGTAGAAATTTGTACCATAGTGTAATAACATTTCATACGATTGAAGGCCGAGTCGTCTGCAAGCGTATATAACAAAGGGAGTGTGTGTTGCATTAGCCTTATTTCTTTCGTAGAAAAGAAATAACGATCTCGCATATACTGGCGTTAGGAAACGAGGTTTATTTCTCTATCACTTGAAGGTCCTCGTGGTCTATGTACTTAGAACGCAACCCTGAAAACGCATGTAGCACATATTCATCGCGATACTTCCTAGTGGTTTTCTACTAAACACGGCCTACCAGTCATGTGTCACGCAGAACAAGAGTGCATTGCACGAGACTTGGCCGTGGAGAATGCTCTAACACAGACAACGAACCTTTTAGCCGCTGTTTCTTTCCGCATACGCATATTTGTACATATGACATATCCTTAGCATGGGTTTCATATTGCCGCTCCACCAGTCATTGTTGCCACATGTTCTCACATATTTTTGTGTGTGTGTCATGTACAAAGAAAACTGAATAAAGTTTAGCAACATTGTTAGTTCAAGAGAGTCTCTTTTTTACAAAATAAACGTGCTTCTCTGCACAGTATGACTTTGTACTACTACAGAAAGTCACACGTGAGCTTGCCTTTTTGCGATCACTGCCGAGCAAGCAGCGTGATCGGCGCAGAGCGTGCTAGTGATTTCGTCTAATGGCACCGTTTGTGTCACCAAAACCAACAGAGTGAATAGCTCACATCCATACATTTACAGTTGCAGCGCCATTGGGGATTGCCGCTGTGGCGTGAAAGAGCCTCTTTGGAGTAAAGATTTAATGCCTTTGCTCCTGGATAGAGAGAGCGAGAGAAAAGCACAAAGAAGGAAAGAAAGAAAGAAAGAAAGAAAGAAAGAAAGAAAGAAAGAAAGGAAGGAAGGAAGGAAGGAAGGAAGGAAAGAAAGAAAGAAAGAAAGAAAGAAAGAAAGAAAGAAAGAAAGAAAGAAAGAAAGAAAGAAAGAAAGAAAGAAAGAAAGAAAGAAAGAAAGAAAGAAAGAAAGAAAGAAACCACCGTTGCCATTTGTAAAACTTGATGAGTCCTCGCAAACAAAGAGTTTATAAACAGGGTGACATTTTAAAGCCTTCACAGCTTTAGGAACAAAAAAAAAATGACGCTTATGACCCTCAGTGAGTGTGTGTTGGGCTCGGCGGACACAATACAACGAGATAGCGGTCACGGTTATGCAGCTAATTAGCCAAAAATTATGGTCTTTCTAATGACTGCCAACACACTGCGCGTTGATTTCCATGTCTTGAAAGCTGCATTGATCCCGAACTAATCCGGTTTACAGAACTTGCCAATGTGCAATGGGTCTTGAGATATTCATCGATCAATTCTCTGCTTTTCTCAGCGTGCGCCGGAGGCAGGGCCATTAATTTGTCCCGGAGAAAATGTTTTATGCAGTCATCGCTGCAAAAGAAAATGCAGTGGAGCCGCCGTCAGTACCGCAGCGCTGCCGACAAAGACGACGGGTGGGCGAGCGCGTGTTAGACATATTATTTGGCACGGAGAGCACGGGTTGGTGTACAGAAAAAGACAAGGAGCTACGGGAGACACCGACTCGCGAGCAGTGAAAAAAGCAGCATTCTATGGAGATCGTGACAGCAAAACCGTTTTCCTCTGACGGTCAGTGCCATTTTATTACTCCCTCTAGGCGCACAGTGAAGCGCCCTGTCCTACATTCAAGCTGTGTTATAAAACAGAAGCGAGCGGGCTGTTTTCCACTGAAACTAGCGTTGTGTTTCGCGTCACTTGTGTTGATTTTCGGTCAGAAAGTCTCCCTCCGACATACATTTACCCTGTTCCGGGGCTTGCTTGCCCGCGAGAACTGTATCCAGAGCGGAAGCCCTGTAGAGCCGAAGCCAAGCAAGAAACGCTTTCACGTCTCTTGCTGCTACAGGAGGCTTTTGTGTACGCAATAACACCGGCAGCATTCGTCTTGATGAGGTTCAGGCTGTGTATACAACTCTTCATTTACTCGTCGCGTTACATCTTGGCAGCGACGTAGACGAAAAGGACACAGCTTTTCGTCCCTTCGCGATCGGTACAACCTACGAGGAATTTACACCTCTTCTATATTCGCAGCGGAGGAGCCACAGTCCGTAGGCCCCGCCCAGGGCGAAGCGGAGCAGGCGCCGTTACTTGAGGCGGAGCCACTGTCAACGGATGACACGCCGCCAGCCAAGCTGTGCACTTGGTCAGTGGCCGGCGTCCTTGCCGCCATGTGTGCCTCGTGCGTGGCGGCGATTGGTTTAGCCTTGCTGCTCATGCAAGAGGAGGGGGATCGGCTGTGTCGTAGCGACCAATGCCTTGAATTCGCCGGGCAACTGAACGCCAGCCTGGACCTAGCCGCGGATCCTTGTGACAGCTTCTACGATTTCATCTGCGGCAACTGGAACAGCAGCAACGCCTTCGGGGTAAATTGTACATTTTGACGCTCAGTGTGAATAACGGATGAGAAAATATGAAGAAACGTCAGTTACCCACGACAGACCATGTATTTTCGGCGTTCAGACCCCTCACGAGGCGCAAAGTCATCAGTGTTCAGAGCTCAGCAGATTGCACGTTCGCTTCGAAGCCCTTTCGACTCTGAATTACAGCATTTAGCTGCAAGAAAATTTCCGCTCCCTAGTTTGAGCCATCGGCAGGATGTTACCATATTAACGCGATATCGTTAAAGGCCCCGTTACTCAAAAAATTATGCGTCGACGTTGTGAGCGATAAATAGGGTGGCGTAGGGTGGCCCAGGCAGCCACCCCCGGAGAGGCAACATAGGTGGGCAACCTAGGCCATGTGACCTTGTGGGGTCATCACAACCTACCTACCTGATTGTGAGCAAACTGCCCACCCTGGCAGGTGGCAGTTAACGGTTGAGCGCGAGAGGTTTCTCGGGAAGAGCGACCTGGACCGCACAAGGCCCACCGGTGGCAGCACCTTCCATCGCAGGACTCTGGCGCATCCTTTAACCGCTGCACCATTGCCTAAGGAGGGGTATGAAGACTCCCAGGGATATATGAATGTAAAGTTGACAATGATAACATCCGCATGCATGGGCATTAGTTCATTAACGCTATCACGTCATGTCCTGAAGGCGGAGCTTAAGTGTCCCCTGCAATTTTTACTGCAATGAAAGGCTCATCTTCTTTCAACCGGCTATCCGGATTAATATGGGCGTGCACGCGGGGGCGTGCACGCGGGGGCGTGTGATTTCACCTAACAGCGTTTGGTACGCCTTCTCAACGCGTGCGCAAACAAAAAAGAACAACGCAAGAACAAACTATCAGTTGCGTTAAAAAGCATTAATTCTACAAAAAGATGCACACAGGGCGCACTACCACGCGTGTCACTGCCAAATATTACGATCTGCGCTGCTTCAAGGACCTTATTTTCCAATTTATCTCTGGTACGTCCAAGCACACATGTGCTTTTGAACAAGGAATACACACGCACTTTTAAGTTGTGAGCGGCCAGATGCTCTCCACGATACGAATTCTAGGCTGCCCTGTACTCGCGCAAATGATCATTTACATTTAGGCAGCGTCCAGTTTATATAAACTTCCACGTACCAGGGTGTCCTTACAGACATCGCAAGTTCTGAGGCGGACGTTTTGTTTAGCGTGTCTGGTAGGCTTTCGCAGGACCAGCCAAGGCACAAAAGTCTTAAACAGTTTACACGCAGCGAATAGCATGACCTCGACACCAATTTTTCAGGTCTCTCTTCTCAGGTTGTGCGAGATCCAGTGGGTTAAATAACGACCTAGAGCTACTGTTCCTGCTTTTGTCAGCTGTATGGAGGATTTTCGCTGCTCTTTCTGCGAAACAAATGGAACCCTAGAAAGACTCTGTCACGACCTCAAGAAGCCTTGATGCCAAGACAGGAAGCTTCAATCAATCTGCTTGCGCAAAAAAAAAAAAACTGTCATCCTTGTGTGGGAATTACCTAAAGCCATGTTGAAGCGATTCCCTTCTTCATCATCTTGCATTGGCTGTTAAACATTTGACCAAAACAGAAAGAAGCGCTCTTAGCGTCTTGGGCGTAACAAGGTGTCCCAGCTGAACATAACCAGGGTTTTAAAGGACAGACCACCCTACGCAAGTGGAGCCAACTAACTGAGTGTTCTTAGGAGTTACTTGGCCTACTCTCCGGTATTGCTTCAGCCTGCCTAGGCAACTAATACTAATTAGCTGATTGTTGAACTGTTCGAGGATTGAGCGTGAACAGCAATGTTGTAGATGACCTTGAAAAAAAAGTGAGTGCTTACAATAAGGTATACGTTTTATGTAGCTCTTTCTACGAGCTTAAGAAAGTCATCCGAGAAATAAAAAAGCTACGTCACAGCAGCGCCCCTGCACGTGCTCTCAAAAAATTAGATCTCTTATTTCAGAGCAGCTGTCCCCAAAGGGTCTTGGCGTTTGCGGTGACCGCGAGAAATGCGCCAGCGAGTGCTAACGCGTCAGGAATCACTCACTGTCGAGCCCGCATACGGAGGTGGTATATACGCTTCATGCTTTCCTGGGGCGTGGAATAAAACATAAATATTAGATGCATTCGGTTTATAAAATAAGCCAGAGTACAGTAAAATACAAAAAAACTAGGCCTTTATGCAATGCCCCCAAAGTGGGGTCCTTAAGGTAATAAAGTGAAGTGAAACGTTGATCGTGAAAAGTTTATGCAGCAAGCAAACGCAGTCGCCATGTTCTGTTCGTTCACGTTCCCAAATCACTGCCTCAAGAACGACGCGCCCTTGCTTTGCACGACGATCAAGAGTTGCTGGTGATATCTCGCAACCAAGACAAATGACACGAGCTGTTGATGACAACCCTTCGGGATGAAGGATTAGCTCTTTGAAATCGCGTACCGGAGCGCTGCTGGCACGTTGTAGTCTGTATTTCGCAAAAGCTTTTCTAAAGCCCGCAGAGAGTGCGTAAATCGTAACTTCCTACGAAACCTCAAGCCATTGGTTTTTCAAGGTGATCTACAGATTACCAATCCCCTTTTTGTTCCTATTTCAAGCGTTCAAAATTTAGTGCAGTTGTCTCAATTAAGTTATTAATTATATAGGCAGACATAAAAAATATATATATTGGAGGCTAAGTGACTTAAGGCTTAAGTGGCTTAAGTGACTCCAAACAGCACTCAGTTGCTTCAACTCGCGCAAGACGTTCCGCTTTGTTCACAGGAATTGCATGACTACAGCGCAACGAACGGGACATAGAAGAAGGACATGACACAGCGCTGACTCACAACTGAAATCTTTTTTACATGCCACCCGGAATAAGTACCTAACTGGCGGCCAGAAATGGAAAGTAATGCACACAATTCATGCAGCGGGAACACAAATATAAAAAATCTCGAAATAAAGGACACGCGTGTCAATATTCGCAGTCGAGGTAGCGTTTTTCTTTTTTTGACAGCGATACAGAGGGTGCGCTTATACATTCATCCGGGAGCCTTGCTATCATGTGTGCTTATATAATTTTCCTTGTCAGCGAGTGACGGTTCCTACCTATCACAACGCACTCGTTGTACAATGGCTCGCAGGCATCAATGTCATATTCGTCATCATCATCATCACTTTTGCAGTTTATGCAGTGTTTCGCTACGTGGCCTACGATGAGGGGACGTGTGACATTATAATCATGCTCTTTTAGTCTTTCGTTGACACATCGGCCGGTTTGGCCGATGTATTGCTTCCCACACGATAGCGGCAAAGAGTCGATGACTACCTCCTGGCACGGGACAAATTGTTTTGCATGCCTTTTCAAGCAGACGCGTGGTTCACTGTTGGCCGAATTAACTTTCTTCACCAGGCTGGACAGTCGGATAGGTGCCGAAAACACAACGTCAACCCCCCCCATGCTTTCCAATTCTCTTCAGGTTGTGCGAGACCTGATGCAGATATGGCACAACGGCAAGTTTTTTTTTTCTCCTTTCCTTTTTAATTTTGCTGTTGACATCAGACCTCAACTTTTCCTGGAGTTTTTCAGCGTTCTGCGACGGAAACCAAAACTTGTGAAGGATAACCGGCCTGTGTGAAACGATCTACTTGGTTGTGGAAGCTTTGCTCCAACCTGTGCTGACATGATTTCTTTAGAACATTGTCAAAAACTGAATGCACAATTGCTCTTTTCACGAGTTTCGAATGGGCTGATGAATATGGCAGGATGGGTTTTTGACCACGGGGCTCAAAAGCCGAACATACATGGGATGAAGTGAACTGAAGTGAGAGATCTAAAAACCTGATAAAATCATTAAGTGGTACTTCGTGTGTTAAAATCATCTGTTTCAGGCACTCAGAGAACACTGAAGAAACATGAAGGAACTGCTGCTCGAATTCGAGGTTGTCACACTCGTCAACAAACCTAAAAATTCCACAAGCACGGGACTCTTCGATGCGCTCATTTAATATTTGGTCGCGAAAAGCCTGTAACATGTCACTAAATATGGGTGCAAGGCATGAAACAACACAGATTCCATCTTTTGGAATGTACACATCACCTTTACAGTCAGGAACTCTAAATAACAAGATAGCAATTAGAGGAAGCTGCCTGTGGAAATCCCGCATTCATTCTGAAATGCAATGGCTCCATACTGGTCAATGAGGTGACTAACAGAAGGCATAATTTCAGCCTGAGGAATAATGTAGTAAAGGTCTTTAACGTCAATAGAAAATTCCCGAAGTTTCTTATTGTAATTGAATTTTAGAAACGCTACTACTTCGTCTGAACTTTTCACTCTGAAAGGGTCGTCAAATGTTAAAATCTTCAGTTTTTCTTCACTCTGAAAGGGTCGTCAAATGTTAAAATCTTCAGTTTTTCTTCCAAAAATTTCACGACATGCTTCTGCCATGTTCCAGTTTCAGAAATTATCGCACGAAACGGCAGTTGCGAGTCAGCGCTGTGTCGTGTCCCTGCCTGTGTCCTTCTATGTTCCGTTCGTTGCGCTGTAGTCATGGAATATCGCAACCAACCCGCCCAACAACTTACCTTGTCGAACTTCACAGATGCGTTGCAGAAAATGATTGTTGGGTAAATTGGTACAGAAGATCCTAAAGCGAAGCTATATCTAGAGTGCTTACTATTGCAATATGCCTAATACAGATATAAAAAATGCCAGTTCTGCATTCCCTATTAGCGAGCCAGTTTCGCTAAAAAAAATTATCAAAGTACAGGGGCGACGTTGGACCGTATGCTAGCTCCTATCTTCTGGACAGTTTTCTTTTTTTTTTCTCGAAGCTGGCAGTTCGAAAGAGCTTAGTAACTGCAGAAGCACCAAAAATCATTGGCAGACTCTCCAGGCATTTAAAAAATAAATGGCTAAAGGTTGTTGCATACATTCCAGCTGTGCATTTAACAGGACGTCTTAGGAAATCGAGAAAATAATTTTCGCTGCAGAATTTGCACTGTCTAAAAGAGCCCCTCCAGTTGTGGCAAAGTGTGCAGACCAGACTGGACGTTGCCCTTCGCGATCGTTTTCGCGAGCAAGCGGCATCCCTGAATTCCGATCGCGGTGCGCGTCTGGTTGCGCACGGCCTGAAGCGCGGGTGAAGCGCCCTTTATCCCCTTTATATATAAATGCACAAGTGTGCTTGGGCGCGTCAAAGACAAACTAGGAAGGGAAATTTTTGGAACAGCGCACCCTACACACTATTTGGCAGTGACACGAGTGTTAGTGTGCTCTCTGCGCATCTTTCTGAAGAGTTAATATCACACACTGTAACGTACCGTCTTTGCAAAAAGTAACCGGGCAACGGTGGTTTGTTTCTTAGCCTCGTAGCGAAGCATTTATGGCAGCCCTTAAGCGATGAATCTGTGTAAAGTCAGGTGAACCCCTGTTATCACGTATTGATACTTTTCAGTCTTTAGGGGTGCCGGAAAGGCTTAGTTATATGGCTCAGAAGCGAAAACCTGTTGCTCGGTTACTTTTGGCAAAGGGGATACATTTCCTTTCGTTTTTATTTTTCGGTTTCGGCGGCGAAAATGAGTTTCAGTAAAGCTCAGTTGAGAGTTTTGCCTTTGTCCTGTCCTCATCAATTCTCCGTTTTGTCTTTTAGGGCTATTTTCCGTCGTAATCGTTGAATAAAGTTTTCAATGCAGGAATGCATTTTATGTCTGCATCTTCGCCTCTCCATGTCCGCACATTTGGCGGTCCGTCCGCCCGCCTGTCCGTACTCGCCACTTCACAACTCAGGAAATTAGACCGAAGAAAACTGTCGGTCTGTTTGGGATTCGAATACATGCCTTCTGATGCGCATTTAGGAGCCTGCTTGACGGACCCCTTTAACCACGCAGCTATCTCCGCAAAGCTGTCAATGGTTGCATTTTGCTGGTGGTTCGGGCGACATTTCACAGATGGCAGCACTATGCCGTTTGAGTAAAGCTCGGATGGTTTGAAGCAGGGAATTCGCCAGGAGTCTCACATGCACGATGCGCTCCTGCGTCACTGGCGCCAAGAACAATAGGCAAGAGTGTGCGGTAGGGAAACGAGGGAAGCCGACTCACAAAGAAGGGGTTATAAGACGCGAAAAAGAGTTTCTCAGGGCGCTCGAGGAAGATCAATTGAGACTCGCATCCGAGCAGAACGCTTGCTGGCTGTCTCTGTGAACATACGAGAGTTAGCTGAAGCTATTTTGTGCGTCACGCGGACGAGGTAATGCCGTCGACATCGGATCGGCTTCACCTACAGTCGGCAAGAGCTTCGAGTAAGCACGAAAAGTGAGAACAGGAACAGCATCGCAAGCTACAAAACACAGCGCTGTACGCATGCATTCCTGCGTCAGAGTAGTCCGGACTTAGCACGGATTTTAGGAATTTTTTTTTTACCTTGCAATAGTTCCAGAGCAACTGCAAAGAAGAAATTGACAGTTTTTCAGTTATAATTTAAATCCCAAGTACTCGATTCCCACCAATATATTAAAAAATCAACAGCTGTGGTGACCCACAAATGCGGTGCCGAAAAGTGCACACATTAGCGGGGTATGTATTTCCAGTTCCAAGAGGTCAGCGGCAGCGCACCTGAATTCCGGCACTGCGTTCCATTAACTTTAGGCGCCGCTTGGACAAGATCGTACTAGTTCAGAACAGTGTTCCTGTATATGCTCCTGTATATGCTCCAGCATATACAGGAACACTAGTTCAGAAGAATTCATTGGGAGGATAGGCAAAGCACAAAATGTTCCATGCTGAAGGTCTGAACGAGGCACGGTGTTCCTCCAAGCTGTCTATTGAACTAGCAGCGGAAATTTACAAAAAAAAAATTGTTTCGCTTCAGATTTGCGCCACGTAAACCATTCTTGCTGAAAATGTACTGTATCCGTACTTATTCGATGACTGGCCTGTAAAATTCGAGCTCCATTTTTTAAAACTTTTTGAAAAGGAGATTCGTCTCTAATTTTGCAGTGAACACCGCTCCATTACGCCTCATCCGTGCCAAGGGCCTGAAGCACTTATCTGTTGTGTACGTTGCAGGAAACGCTTCATCACAGGTGGCAGCACAGGTTCAGAGTTTCCGTCATTGAAAGCAACAGAAAACAAGTCCCCACCGAAGGCCAAACCGCTCAGCAGAAGGCGGCCACGTTCTTTCAGTCGTGCGAGAAGATTGTTGCCCAGAATTCAAGCGAAGCACACAGACTTCAGCAGGCGCTCGCCGAAGCGGGCCTCTTCTCCCCGGCCTGGACGCAGTATTCCGAACTATTGAACGCCACGCTATTCCTAAACACCCGGGTGCGGCTCGAGACGATGGTGCAAGTTTCTCTCTCCAAAGGTCAACGCACCTTAGGCGACGTTCAAGATCCCTCAGGCACTCTCCTCCTCTATATGCGTCCCAGCCGTGCTTTCCTTGAGCACGCCTCGCTCAGGAGAGCAGAGGTGCGCGAACACTTCGACCAGGTGTACCACTATGTGCGCGAGTACCTGGAAAACAAAGAGGCCGCCGCGATTCCCGCCGACGAACTGTACGCATTGCACCAGACGACGCGCAGCGAGCTTATCAAGGCACTCAGGCAAAGTGGCCAGGTGGGTGTCACAAGCAACCGGAGCGAGGTACTGCCGTTCGTCTCGGAGGCAGAGTGGGCAGACCTGCTGGAATCGTGTTGCGGCTTGGCAAGCCGGCACATAAGGTACCGCTTTCACAGACCTGCTTTTCTGAAAGAGTACTTCGCTCTCCCTACTAAACTGGGACCTGTAGCCGCGCAGCAGTACCTGAGGTGGTTCGTAATGGCGACGCACATTCCAGTCTTCGATGCAGCATCCTTCGTCAGTCGCTACGGAAATTCGGCGCGCGCCACTGCGGAACGATCTCGCTTCTGTTTTCGCGTAGTTCGTAGCGCCATGGGTGAGGCGTTCACCTGCCAAACCGTTCTGCGATCATTCCACAAGGATGTCGTCGCGAACATTGAGAACCTGTTGCCACTTGTGTACGCCGGCTTCGTCTCAGTCTTCAAGAAAAATGCGTGGTTCAAGCCAGCGTTCCACGTGCCGGATTACAGAAACGATTCTGGCCTGGTGTTCGGTATTCTGGAGGCCTGCAAGCCGGCAAGACTCGAGGAAACGTACGCCGAGTACGGCGACATGACGGGCAGCTTCATCGAGAACTGGAGGCGCGTCGCCCTGGCAATGCTTGCTCGCCTCAAGGACAGCCATGTCGTTCTCTCCGCGGAAGAACACGAAGAAGCCCGCGTTCACTGTGAGTTCTATGCTAGCTCGGAAAGAAGCGCGTTGTGCGCAAAGCGGTGCCGACGTAGCACTCTATCGCATGGGTGCTTTGTAAGTTTGTATTTTTGCCAAGAGAAGGCTAGAAAGGTAAAATCTTCCTGGATAAGCTGCTCTAGGAACTTAACTCGCCGTGCAATGAGTATCAGCCCTTGCATGTCGATGCACGCAGAACAGGCGGGTATTACGTCCACAACGTTGACCTCCAGAAGTTTACTCGGGATTCCACTCTTTTATCTTTTCTGAGATGGGGACCGGGCGAAGTGCGTGCGTGCGCACGTGTGTGTGTGGGGGGGGGGGATGACGCTGCGATAAGAAATGGGGAAAAGGAAGACAAAAAAAGGAGGTTATAATTGTTTCAGGCCGTCCCTGGGGGGTGTCGAGAGCATGTTGCATTTGGTGAGGAACAGGCAGCATGTAAGCACTGGCCATCTAGTGTAAGTGCCCTCATTTGGTAATCGCTCCACCGAGTGCATTGCCTGTGCAAGGAAGCTGTGGAAAAAAAATCCAGTATGGGACACCCCACCGCGTTCAGTTCACGTTGAAAACTACTGTTGCGTCGCTCGGAGAGAACCAAAAGACGCTTCTCTCGGTTTGTTCGCACTCAAATTTCGCACAGACGTGGCATTTGCTGATAATTTTCGTTTTATATAACGTCTGGGTCGGGTACTTGCCTGATTTAGTGAGAATTAACCAGAAGTCCGCATCATAACCGGCGACGCCGAATGAAAAAAGACGCTTCACAGCAGCAGTTCCAGCAGCGCCACCTCTCACTCAAGGAGGGTTAGGGAGCACTCTTCATTTTGCGTCTCGCGTTCTTCTGCTTTCGTTAATCCGCCGCCGACAAGATCTGATGCTGTTAGTACGGCTGTAGTCCAGCATAGCCACATAAGACCCGGACATCTGATAAATTCTCACATATCAGGAAATTACTTGACCCACACGCAGCATAAAAAAACAATTACCGCCAAACGCCACCTCTGTGCGAAGTTTGAATGCGAACAAGCAAGAGATTTAGACGAAATAATTAATATTTGGTTCCTTCTGAGTGGGGCAACATTACAATTGATGTTTGAAATTATTCCATACAATTTTTTTTCTTTTAAAATTCGTTGAAGATACGTCGGTGCGGTTTATGCATGTCGAGAGTACGGCAAGGCGGACATTATTTACGTGATAAAGTGAAGTTAAAAGACGATTAACTAACAAAAAATTACTAATCAACCTTATACTTTTTTCGTTTCCGGGCAAAATATTATTGCGAAATCGAAAGTGAGGCCACTTAAGTTAGTTTCCCCATGCTGCACATTCACCAAAAGGGATTGCTACATGTGTCGTCACAGAAACCATGTCAGCATCTTCTACGCCATAAAACACATTTACTCCATAATGATTTCCTGTACTAAAATTTTAACGACACCATTTGATCAGTTGGCAGCGTGGGAAAGCCAGGTTACCGAGAATTTAAATGTCTTTTCCATGATGGAACTCTGGAACCACAAAGCCGATTACGCCGTCTTAAAAACAGCTCGCCTTAGATGATGACGCCTTTCATTTTCGATGTATAAAATTCTGCCATAACGAAACATAAAAAGATTAGTTAATTATAGCTAGTTAATCGTATGCTAATACATTTTATCACGTAAATATTCGCGCGCAATCCACCAGCACAGACCACAGCGAAGCATCTTTCATGCTTTTTTTTAAGTCTGAGCCAGATAATTTGAAACAGCAGGTATTTCACCGTGGTTAAAATGAATGTAAGCCATATGTCGACGAACACGAGCCTCCAAAAATGAATTGGTCTTAGTTGGTCCACGAGGCCTCAGCCGCAGGAAGCCGTTAGTCGCAACAATTTAGCACGTGGCTTCCAGTCTTGGTTAGTCGGAAACGGTCGCGAGGACACGCGCATGGCAACCAGGATAAGATGATATGCTGTGTGGCCATTTTGAAACTTGTAGCTATAGCTCAGACTGTCGTGGCTTGTAGAAGAGCACTTAATTCGGACCAGTGCCGTCGTAGACACTTTTTTATGCCGGGTGTCCCAGCTAACTTGAGCCAAGGGTTAAAATATGAATTTTTAGAGACAGGCGAATGAAACCGGTTGCATATTGCTGACAGCCATCTTGCGCACCACAGGCAATTTTTTGTTTTGCAATTAATTATTAGTTTAATTACGTTTAATTATCTAAATGAATAAATATTGAATTTAGACAACAAAGTGCACTTGAAGAGTTGTCGAGCACCTTCAGAAACCCCCATTCCATCATTTACGATAAGGAAACCCTCACGTGTGTCTTTTTTTCCCAGTTCCAAAGGAAGCCCGAGAAATACAAAATAACCCACTTGACTAACGCACTTGCGCGCCAATATCGTGCTGCTCTCAAGCTTGGTTTGAGAAAACGAAATCACCTGCAGCCTTGACTCGACGGCCCCGCACCAGTGGCAGGCCGATATGCTGGCGGCGGCAACTCGCACCTGTGCTCAGACGAGAAAACACCGCCTACACATTGGCCTGCCGCTGGTGCGGGGCCGTCGAGTCAAGGCTGCAGGTGACTTCGTTTGCTCAAACCACGCTTGAGAGCAGCACGATACTGGCGCGCAAGTGAGTTAGTCACGTGGGTTATTTTGTATTTCTCGGGCTTCCTTTCGAACTGGGAAAAAAAGACACACGTGAGGGTTTCCTTATCATAAGTGATGGAATGGGGGTTTCTGAAGGTGCTCGACAACTCTTCAAATGCAATTTGTTGTCTAAAGTCAATATTTATTTATTTAGATAAATAAACTTAATTTAACTATGAATTAATTGCGAAACAAAAAATTTCCTGTGGTGCGAAAGATGGCTGTCACCAATATGCAACTGGTTTCATTCGCCTTTCTCCAATAATTTATTTTTTAACCCTTGGCTCAATTTAGGTTTGACACCCGGTATAATGAGAAGTTTCTAGAACTCCACTGATGGTCACTTTGTCCGCCCCTCTTTCGTGACAGACGAGGACAAGGGATTCGCAGCGGAGTCGCCGTATTACAGAACACGCCCCCTGAGCGCCGACTTCGAGCTGCTGCCCGAAGCGTCTGCGTTGCCGTCCTTCGGCGATGAGGGGCCGCTGGCACTCCGCCTGGCCGTCGCTGGTGCCGTGGCTGCCGATGCCTTGGCCTCGCTGCTCTTCCAGGAGTATGATGAGTGGGACAGCGAGTCGCGCCAGGAGTTCGCCGTTCAGGTCCGCTGTCACCTGGGCCGCCGTATAACGTTACCCGAACTGCGGCCCGCGCAGCGGCGCGTCATGCACAGCTTTCTGTCGCTCATGGCTCTGGCGTCGGCTGTGCAAGATTCTGAGGAGCAACACCATCGACAGGGGGTCCAGGGGCTGCCGAGGGGCCTGCGTGGCATCCGGTCTCTGTTCGCCGCCTGGTGTCTCCAGCACTGCGGTCGGCCGGGTGGTAGAGAGGCATGCAACCGGCCGCTGGCCGAGATGATGCTGTTCCACAACGCTTTTTTCTGCGGCCCGCCGGACACCATGTGGAAGGATGACGCGTGCGCAGTCCTTTTCAAATGACGCCACTAAAGCGAGCACGTGTCCCGTGCGCTAACAGTCGTGAAGCGTCTCCTTATGGCACCGGTCCGAGATTTCGCCCTTTGGGCTCTCGGACCATGCTCAGTGTTATCTTTGGTGGACGTTCACAGGCGATGCGCACGTTGATTGCAGTTCATTGTCATA
Source organism: Amblyomma americanum (assembly GCF_052857255.1). Classification (NCBI taxonomy): domain Eukaryota; kingdom Metazoa; phylum Arthropoda; class Arachnida; order Ixodida; family Ixodidae; genus Amblyomma; species Amblyomma americanum. The sequence continues at coordinate 192,508,010 of NC_135497.1, read as the reverse complement.
GTTGTCTGCTGTCAGCACAGCTCCAGTCCGTGACCGTAAACAAGTGGCATATAGAGCGCATCCCGGTGCATAGCCAGAGCAGGCGTCGCAGGTGCCGCAGGCATGGTCCATATTCTTCCTTGGCACTCTCTTTTTGTTTTGTTTGCTTGTCTTTACCTCCTGTTGGCCGGAATACTTGTTTCGGCGTTAAGATGGACTGCAGACAGAGCCAACCGCCGGCTACACGTCCGCCGGTGTGAAATAACTATTCCATAGAGGGACTCTCTGTGGACAGAGAACGAAAGCAAGTAAGACATTAATTGCTGCATCATCCCCGTCTATATATATCTTCCAGTATTTTGACATAAGGCTCTTCTACCCCCTGATTACGCAATGCCTGTATGACTGCTGAGGTTTCCACTGAGTCGAATGCTTTCTCGTAATCAATGAAAGCTATATATAGAGGTTGGTTATATTCTGCGCATTTCTCTATCACCTGATTGATAGTGTGAATATGATCTATTGTAGAATATCCTTTACGAAAGCCTGCCTGATTATTTGGTTGATTAAAGTCTAACGTTGCCCTGACTCTATTACCGATTACCTTAGTAAATACTTTGTAGGCAACGGATAGTAAGCTGATCGGCCTGTAATTTTTCAAGTCCTTGGCGTCTCCCTTCTTATGAATTAAGATAATGTTTGCATTCTTCCAAGCTTCTGGTACAGTCGAGGTCATAAGGCATTGCGTATACAGGGTGGCTAGTTTCTCTAGCACGATGTCCCCTCCATCCTTCAACAGATCTGCTGTTACCTGATCCTCCCCAGCTGCTTTTCCCCTTTTCATTGCTTCTAAGGCTTTCTTTACTTCATCTTTCGTTACTGGCGGGATGACGCATTGCTGTGCACTGCTGTCTTTCTCATTAGCGCTCTGATTACATTGGCTACTGTACAGGTCTGTGTAGAACTCTTCGGCTACGTTAACTATCTTATCCATATTGCTAATGACATTGCCCTGCTTGTCTCTTAATGCATACATCTGGTTTTTACCTATGCCTAGTTTCCTCTTCACTGTTTTTAGGCTACCTCCGTTCTTTATAGCATGCTCGATTCTCTCCATATTAAACTTCCTTATGTCGGCTACCTTGCGCTTATTTATTAACTTTGATAGCTCCGTTAGTTCTATTCTATCGGTAGTGTTAGATGCCTTCATGTTTTGGCGCTTCTTAATCAGATCTTTCGTCACCTGAGATAGCTTCCCGGTATCTTTTCGAACTGTCCTACCGCCTACTTCTACTGCGCACTCCGTAATTATTGATGTCAGGTTGTCGTGCATTGAATGAACATCAAGATCATCTTCCTCAGTTAAAGCCGAGTATCTGTTTTGCAGCGCTATCCTAAACTCCTGTGCTTTCCCTCTTACGGCTAACTCGTTAATGGTCTTCTTCTTCGCTAGCTTCTTCCGTTCCCTCTTCAAGTCTAAGCTAATTCTAGACCTTACCATTCTATGGTCGCTGCAACGCACCCTTCCGAGTACGGCCACATCCTTAATGATGCCAGGTTTAGTGCATAGTATGAAGTCGATTTCATTTTTAATCTCACCATTGGGGCTCTTCCAGGTCCACTTCCTGTTTTCTCGTTTGCGGAAGAAGGTATTCATGATCCGTAAATTATTTCTATCCGCGAATTCGACTAATAACTCTCCCCTGCTATTTCTAGAGCCTATCCCATAGTCACCTACCGCGTGGTCGTCAGCCTGCTTCTTGCCCACCTTCGCATTGAAGTCACCCATCAGTACAGTGTACTGTGATTTTACTTTATTCATTGCTGATTCTACGTCCTCATAGAAGCTTTCAACGGCCTGGTCATCATGGCTGGATGTGGGTGCGTAGGCCTGCACCACTTTCAGCTTGTACCTCCTATTCAGCCTAATTACTATAGCTGCTACCCTCTCGTTAATACTGTAGAACTCCTCTACGTTGCCAGCTATATCCTTATTAATGAGGAAACCCACACCTAGTTCTCGTCTATCCTCTAACCCGCGATAGCACAGTATGTGTCCGTCCTTTAGTACTGTATACGCCTCACCGGTCCTCCTAACTTCGCTAAGCCCTATCACATCCCATTTAATTCCCGCTAGTTCCTCGAACAGCACTGCTAGGCTAGCCTCACTAGCTAAAGTTCTAGCGTTAAACGTTGCCAGGTTCAGATTCCAATGGCGGCCTGTCCGGAGCCAGAGATTCTTAGCACCCTCCGCTGCGTCACAGGTCTGACCGCCGCCGTGGTCAGTTGCTCTGCAGCCGCTGGGGACTGAGGGCCGAGGGTTAATTGGTTTGATCATTGAAGGTTGTGGCCAAGTACTACACCAGGGTGGCCAAATCCTGTTCTGGAGAGAGAGTGCGTTGTCGGTTCTGGTCACCGAGATAAGGCCGCACTCCAGGCCTAGTTATGCAATTCCATCGACACGCGGTTTTTTTTTTTTTAAACCCGGTGGAGAATTGCGCGGCACCAGGATTTGAACCCCGGTCCTCTTGCACGCGAGGCGGATGTTCTACCTCTACGCCATCGCTGCCTGACTGGAAGATGTACTGGAAGATACTGGAAGATATACTGGAAGATATATATAGCAACTGCACAGCTACTATAGTCCTCCATAAAGTCAGCAATAAAATTCCAATAAGGAAGGGCGTCAGGCAAGGAGACACGATCTCGCCAATGCTGTTCACCGCATGTTTGCAGGAGGTATTTCGAGGCCTGAATTGGGAACAGTTGGGAATAAGAATAAATGGAGAATACCTAAATAATCTGAGATTTGCTGATGACATTGCCTTGCTGAGTCACTCAGGAGGCGAACTGCAAATCATGATCAACGAGTTAGACAGGCAGAGCAGATCGATGGGTCTAAAAATTAACATGCAGAAAACCAAGGTAATGTTCAACAGCCTAGCAAGGGAACAACAGTTCACAATTGGCAGCGAGAGCCTAGAAATGGTGACGGAATACGTCTACTTAGGGCAGGTAGTGACAGCTGATCCGGATCATGAGAGGGAGATAACTAGAAGGATAAGAATAGGGTGGAGCGCATATGGCAAATTCTCGCAGATCATGAGTGGCAGTTTACCAATTTCCCTCAAGAGGAAAGTGTACAACAGCATAATCTTACCGGTACTCACCTACGGGGCAGAAACGTGGAGGCTAACGAAAAGAGTTCAGCTTAAGTTAAGGACAACGCAGCGAGCCATGGAAAGAAAAATGATAGGTGTAACGTTAAGAGATAGGAAGCGGGCAGAGTGGGTGAGGGAACAAACACGGGTTAATGACATCCTAGTCGAAATCAAGAGAAAGAAATGGGCTTGGGCAGGGCATGTAATGCGAAGGCAAGATAACCGCTGGTCTTTAAGGGTAACGGAGTGGGTTCCAAGAGAAAGTAAGCGTAGCAGGGGGCGGCAGAAGGTTAGATGGGCGGATGAGATTAAGAAGTTTGCAGGCAAAGGGTGGATGCAGCTGGCAAAGGATAGGGTTAATTGGAGAGACATGGGAGAGGCCTTTGCCCTGCAGTGGGTGTAGTAGGGCTGATGATGATGATGATGATGATGATCCCCGTCTAAGCTTTTTTTTTTCGTCTTAATGGCTAACAAAATCGTTTTACGGGGTAGTTTTTGTCCCAAAGACATTATGAGATTGGCAAGTGTCCCGCACGACATTTATTTTCTGTGCCACCTTGTAGCAGAAAACAATGGATATAAATGAGACACATCACTTCAACTTCGCTAGTCGTTTGACTCTGACCGCAGAATCTTGACCACTACTTCTGCAATACCGGCCTTATGTATATGCGCAGCCACAAAGATTTATTTTTATGACAAAGGTATATGCAACCTTCAAATATTATTCTGTTGCATACGCGCAAGAAAGACTTTCTTTTTTTTTTTTCATCTTACCTAGTATTCTTCTGAAACAAGCAAGCATTTCTAACGATAGTAATATAATCAGTGGCGCAAACAGAATAAGCCACTCTGTCGTGGTGACTCAAAGGTTAGGACGCTGAGCTCCTGAACCCGAGGAAGCGAGGTCGATCCCGGCCGTGGCGGCCGTGCTTCGATGGGGGCGAATCGCAAGGTACCCGTGTACTGTGCGATATCAGTGCAGTATAAAGTACCCCAGGTGGTCGAAATTAATCCGGAGTCCTCCCCTATACGGCCTCCCTCATGTATAGCCAATGCTTTGGGTCGTTAAATTACCCAACGCACCATACGCGAATAAGCTGCTGGCAGCGTCTCTTCTGGCAGTAAATTTTGCGAAGGCAGCATCGCGTGCTCGTTTCAGTTAACTGAGGTGATTACAGAGTTAAAAGCTCTGCATCTCCATATGGCTATTTATACGATGGTCGCTTAAAAGGAACCGGGGCATTTCTCCTTATGAGCACACACACGGATTCCAATGCACACTTTCTGCTCTGACGAATGTTCCTATCGATGTATGTTGCTTTAACGCCGCGTGGCAGCGGAAATCGGGTGATAAAAAGAACAATGCTGTCAGTAGAAGAGCCGAGGAGTGAGTTTGTGATAAAGGGGTCAACAGTTGCGAGAATCGGGTCAACAGGATTATCGCGTGGCGACGACCGACTGCTGGCGTCATATCTAAACAAAAGTTAAGCTGAAGAACCTCGTGTTGTCTCTTCTTTCCTCCAGCTTTGGAGAAGCTCACACGCGGTGCGTGTAGCGGCGAACATAAAAGCAAACTGATCTAAAGTAAGACGTCAGCAGAGACAGAAGGAACAGCACAAGGACATACAGGGGCACAGACCGACACGCAGTGTTTGACGAACCCCGCGGCCGCATCTATGCGGAGGGTACACGATGCATAAGTGACCGCTGCTCGTTGCCTGCGCATGCACACAGTTTGCAGGGTGACTGCCCTGGGCCACTGTACCGACCGCTCAACCTAATCTGCAGCATCACAAACAATCCGCCCATGAGCAATGACTATCTACGCCGTTTCCTATACAGATCTCGAGAGATACTCTCATCATCTGTGCTCTCGGTGATGACAGCATACGTGCAAAGCCACGCAATAGCTTTAACGGAAGTTCACGAGGCAGGAAAAAGCGGGAATGTGATTTTCGGTCGCCGACGCCGCGCTATGTTGCGCTATGTTGTGCGATCGACAGCTCTGGACGCGGTAGCTTTTCATTATGAAGCCCAAGGTGGAGACTGTGCAGCACAGCTGCGCCCTGGTAGTATAATTTACACACAGCGCCAACAGGCATATTACAGTGTGGAGAGTGCCTGACGCGAACTTCACCTTCGCCGGCACCTCAAGGCACCATCAAAAGGAGCAACACTGGCATTATTTCTCTTTTTTTGTGGGGGAGGATTTATAATAAGGCAGTAATTACTCATTAACGTTTATCGTTCGTTGCTAGCCGTCCTGGTTAGCACAGTTGCATGGTAGAGCGACTGCCCCGAACAGGCGTGGTTCCAGGTACGATCCCCGGACGAGGGCGAATTTTTCTTTAACTACGAAGTTTCTGTGAAACCTGTATAGCTTTTCTTTGCAATAGTGCACGGCTGTGCTTGACCGGACGCTAATGAGTAATTACTTCCTTATTACAGACATTATTTGCGATGCCTCCACTTCGGATGCGCGTTTTTATTTTCCAGTGCACGGCAGCAACCCGCCATCATCTGTTATCTCCACCTTGTCTTTCTACGTTTCATTTTTTCGCTCGTTCCATGTCTCGCAACTACGAAATCCTGCTGGCCAGTTCAGCCATTGTGCAGAGTAAACGTTATCAGTGCGGAAGCTGCACGCACTGCCCGGGAATGGCTGCGTGCGCCTCTTACCAGGAAGGTTGGTGACACTGCGGAGAGAGATGAACTCCGAGCCCGCTGACCGAGACAGAGCCGGCTCGCATGGAATGCTTGCTTGCGTCTTTGCAATGGAATGCACCAGTCTCAGTTCTCGAGTGTGGGTAGCCATTTATGATGTCCAAAAGTATACACGGTGTTTCACCCAAGACTTTACACAATTTTTAAAAACAGGTTTTTTGAGTTACATGCGCTCTTTTTCGGCATAGCATTCTTAGCGTGTAGTACATTAGAATACAGCTAAGACGTGCTAACTATAGCAGGCTAGTTAAATAATATTGAATAGAAACATCTTTAACTATTACTGTTAGGATCCTTAAGTATTAAAGGCGAGTAGCCCATCGTAATATCCATATCCAAAGCGACTCGGGCTATGAGGGACGCCGTAGTGAAAGGCTCCGGAAACTTCGACCACTGGAGGTTCTTTAACGTGCACTGACATATCACAGTATACGGGCCTCTAGCATTTCACCTTCATCGAAATTCGACCGCCATGGCCGGGATAGAACCCGCGTGTTTCGGGTCAGCAGCCAAGCACCATAACCACTGAGCCACCGCAGCGGCTCATTCCTTACGATAATCACGCTTGTAGTCACACTGCTTACATGTTTATAACATTCGGCTCAATGCAGTAAAAGCTCACTAATTCTAAAATCCGGATAATTGAACTGAAGGCGCGATTTCGGCCTACACCCATGCAAGTCTACGACGTCGGACGCTCACCGATTCGAACGCTACAGGTCTTGCAGCGGTTAACTCGAACAGGCTCCCGAAGAGAGACCGCATCCAGGGAAGCGGGGAAGAACTGATCTCATGGCTGCAAGGCAAATACGTGAACTCTCATAAAGATGCCGAATCGTACTCCAAATACACTGGATGCGAAAACCAAACTCTTGACGAGCCTTTCACGGACGCAGAGATCTGGGCCGCCCTGTCTCAACTCAAGACGAAATATTGCGGCTGTATCAGATAAAATCAATAATGAGATGCTGGGGAACCTAGATCTGAAATCGGTCACTGCACTCATGGACTATTTGAATGAGTGCTGGGAGGCAGGTAGCATACCCCAATCCTGGAAGCATGCAAAGATGATTTTTATCCCCAAACCCAACAAGAAAATAAGCCTTGATAACCTTAGGACAATTTCCGTTACCTCCTGCTTAGGCAAGGTAATGGAGCACGTTGTGCTATTAATTAATAGACTACAAGCCTATGCCGAAGACTACTCTCTGCTGCCGCACACCATGGTGCGCTTCAGGAGGGGGCTCTGTACGCAGGACGTCACGCTGCAACTGTCTCATGACATTATTAACAGATATAAAAAGGCAAACCCACAGGCTATCCTGGCTATCGACCTAAAAAAAGCATTTGACAACGTTCCCATTATACTATACTGGAGCACCTAAACGAAATTAACCCTGGGAGACATGCATACAATTATGTCAGGGCCTTTTCTTTGTGAGCGCACGGTGTAACTCCACTTCGGCACTCAAATCCGACTCAATAGAGCTGGGAAGTACGGTCACACCTCAGGTGGCTGTCCTGTCTCCTTACCTCTTTAATCTGACAATAATAAAGATCCCGGATAGACCGGACAATATCCCTGCAGTACAGCACAGTCTATACGGGGACGATATTACGGTATGGGCAATGGATGGCTCCCAGGCCGAAATCGAGGCCGCTCTCCAAGCGACCGCAGACGTCATCGATGAAGAGGTCTCAGCAGGAAGCAGGGCCGCGAACGCTCCCCTGAAAAGTCGGCGCTTATGGTCTACCACAAACACAAACTGAACGCGCCCTTGAGGACAGTCATTATACGAGGCGTGGAAATCAGAGGTCCAGAAGATTAGGATCCTGGGGATCAGGCTTCAAACGGGCTCGGGCAACGCGTACACGATCAATAAACTCAAATGGGTAGTCCGCCAAACTGCCAGGCCAATACACTGAATTACTAATATAAAAAAGAGGCATGAAAGAGAACAGACGCCTTTATCATAAGAAAGTTTACATACTCCCTCCCATACCTAAGGCTCAGAAGAGACGAGGTGGAGTCGACGCCATCATTAGAATGGCTTATAAAACCTCCATGGGCCTGGTCCGCTCGACTCCCAACGAGGAGCTACTCAAACTCAGGGTCCACAATACGTACGAGGAACTCAAGGAAGCACAACAATTTAAACTGCCCAAATAAGGTGCCTGTCTTGCACTACCGCCGGCAGGAGAACACTCGACAGGCTGGGGATTGAGGGTGAACCCCTACAAGATCTCCGCCACGTTAACCCAAGCAACATCCGAAAGAGGATCACCGTCAAACCTCTCCCCCGAAATATAAACCCTCACGCGCACCATGGCCGAAAAGAAGCAAGAGCGAACAAGACCCTGAGCTGGCTGCAGGATGTCCTTTATGTGGACGCCGCCGAAGACGCGGAGAACCCAGAACAAGTACTCTATATGCGGAGTTGCACACCCCGGCAATCAACCAGCAAGATTCGTTATGGCGGAGACGGTTTCCACCTCTAGAGCACTAGTCGCGGAGGAGGCCGCCATCGGCGCGGCCATCGCCTTTACAGACGCTACTACCATAGTAAGCGACTCGAAGTTGGCGATCAGCAACTTCGCTAGGGGTTAGGTCTCCAGTCCCACCTCGCAAATACTGACAGAAATAAGAGACTCTCGTCTCTTGAGAGATGCTGAACTCATATGGACCCCAGCTCACGCGGCAAATCCGGGAAATGAGACTGCCCACCAACATGCTCGAGAATAAGCCGACCGAGCGTGTCGCAAAGTCGGGAATCGGAACCTTTCAGTGAGCCACTCATATACCACGAACTCATTGCACATTGTAAAGCATTAAGAACAACACTTTCACCGTCCCATCAAACACTGACCAGACAACAGGTCATGTAGAGACAACTACAGACGAGGACCCTCCCCAACCCAAACTACATATCTAAATTCATAAATAAGGATATCAATCCCTCATTCCGCTTTTGTGGTGAGAAAGATAACTTCGACCTTATTTATCTGGGCTTGAAAAATCCACAAGCCTCCCTCAGAACACTTGCCTGATCCCTAGAAAAAGCAATGGAATAAGCTAAGGTCCAGCGATGACTCCGACATTCAGACCAAGGCCGTCGAACGGGCCGCCGTCGCCAAAGGTCTCCACGGCCTGCGGCACGCTTGCTAACTTGCCTAAATCCCCTACGCTTAAGCGCAATAAAGTTTGGTCAGCCTCAGACTGAGAGTAAAACACGATAGAGTTATCGCGTCCCGTTCGCATCGCCTACTCAGCACTCATACAACGACCCATTTCCGAATTCGCATACTCGTAATTACTCATGTACGCATCAGTACATGTCGCTCAAGACAGTTCACCAAGTCAAAGACCACAACGCATTCAATAGGTCCACCTTTATTAGCTTGAACCAAATAGCCTTCGTGGCATATGGGTAGCGTGCCCATCTTGCAACCCGAAGGTCCTGGGTTTATTTCATACCCGAACTATCCACAATTTCTTAAGCTCAATAGGCTAGTCTGGTTACACGAACCTCCCCGAGAGATTTCGGGGCAGTCCGAATATGCTTTGACCTGTTTCTGGATTTACTTTGCTTCCATCAATACATTTGTCCGTAAAGTTTCGAGACTGATTTATTTTCTTCTCTAGAAATGATTCCCCAAAACAAATGTTGGTACTTATGTGTAGCGCCATCTTTTCGGGCTAACCTGAGCTATTTATGTTAAGTGCTGTGGCAGCCGCTAGATGGCACTACATGTAGAAAAGTATGTTGTCACTAGTCTGCGCATTCTACTGAGAGTGAATGTGGAGAGATGGACGTCCACCTCGAACAGCTTGTAAACATAAAATTCTGCGTGAAGCTTGGCAAGACAACCACACAGACGTATGAGGTCCTTCGTGCCGCTTACGGCGAGACGTTATCGCGAGCGCGAGTGCCTCAAGAGGTTCGTTTCGGGGAGAACGTCGGTGGAAGACGACACAAGGCAAGGGTGCCCTTCAACCTCACGGAATAAAAACAACATGGCTCGGATCAGAGAAATTGTACAGCAAGACCGCACCATTACAGTCCGCATGCTATCAGATGCTCTCGACATAAGACAACATGCCACCAAATTTTGCATGAGAAGATGGAGAAACGAAAGCTGAATGCCAGGCTTGTGCCGTACTCCGTCACACAGGACCAGCAGGACACGAGGGCATCAGTGAGCGCTGATTTGCTCTCCGGGGCGGAGAAGGATGCTGCATTCGTCGACAGCATTATTGCTGAAGACGAAACATGGTGTTTTCAATACGGTCCTCAAACAAAGAGGCAGAGCGCCGAATGGCGGTCCACAAGCTCTCCGGCGTCGAGAAAGGTGCGGCGACTGAAGACCAAAACAAAGACGATGCTGATAGTTTTTTCGATGCCAGAGGCGTCATACAGCATGAGTTCGTGCCACAAGGGCAGACGGTGAATCAGAAGTTTTATATCCGCGTGCTTCAACACATGCGTGTTGCACTGCGACGCCGTCGCCCTGATTTATAGGCATCTGGACAATGGAGCCTTCTCCACGATAACGCAAGGCCGCACACAGCTCTCAGCGTGAGAAAATTTCTCGCCAAGCACAGCATTACTGTACTTCTTCATCCGCCATACTCGCCTGACCTCTCCCCTTGATATTTTTTTCCTGTTTCCTCGTGTAAAGAGAGCCCTGAATTGTCGCTGGATGGAGAGCGTGGAGGCCATTCAAGACGTCACGACAAAGGAGCTGACAGCCCTGCCAAAAGAAGCGTTTTCCAGCTGTTTACAAAACCTCAAGAAGCGTTGGAAGCTGTATGTAGGCTGCAAGGGAGACTATTTCGAAGGGGTGCTACACAAATGATTTCAATGTTAAACACATTTTTTAATGGGCTCAGTCTCGGAACTTTACGGACAAAGGTTGTATTTCCCTGCGTGTCCTATACTCCCTTGTTTCAAGTTTTCACCACCACCTTCCCACTCACGGCCAACGGCGCCAGCTTTTATCCCTAACCTCATGTGCAGGGAAATTAATGGAGCATGCAGCGCTGACACGTCTCAACAACTACATGGAGGACAACAACCTTTACCCCAGCTCCATGGTGGGATTCAGGTCTCATCTCTCCACGCAGGACGTGATGCTGCAACTAAAACATCGAATTCTGGACGCTCAAACGCGGGACACGAAGGTCATCCCAGCTAGGTCTTGGCTTGGCGAAGGTTAATTTTTGATAACGTCAAGCACAAGGCGATCCTGGATAATCTCAGCTAAATAGGAGTAGGCCTGAAAACCTACAACTACGTTAAAAAATTTCCTTCCCGATAGAGTGGCGCAAATTCACTTCGGGGAAATTAAATCAGGATACATAGAGCAAGGCAGCTAGGGGACACCACAGGTATCTCTCCTATCCCTGCTTCTATTCAACGTGGCTATGATCGGGCTTCCAAGAAAACTAGCGGCGATTGAGGGACTCAGTCACTGTATGTATGCGGATGACATTACCATGTGGATTGCCAAAGGAACCGACGGTCAAATAGAGGAAACTCTACAAATGACCATAGAAGTTGAAAAGTACGTAAATGATATGGGACTTAAATGCTCCCCGCAAAAATCGGAAATGCTTTTCTATCAACCCAGACGTAAACCTCGGTCGGATCCGCTGCGGATCTCTGAAGGCTCAGGTAGTCGATATCCCGAAGGTGGAGAGGATTAGAACCTTAGGTCTGTACATTCAAAACAACGGTTTCAATGGGGATACATTAAATAAATTGGATGCATGCGCGCAACAGACTATGCGACTCATCCGCAGAATCGCAAATAGGCGGTATGGCATGAAACTAATCCACTCAGATTAGATCAAGCCTTCGTAGTCATTAGCAGGATCGCTTACGTAGCTCTTTTCCTTAATCTCAAGGCGGCGAAGTTAAAGCTCCAAGGGGCCATTCTCAGAAGTGTCAGGCAGGCGCTGGGTTTACCCAATCGGACCCCACCATAAAACTACTATAGAACTAGGTCTCCACAACACACTGGATGAAATTGTACAGGCCGCACAAATTTCGCAGTACGAAAGGCTGTCGGGAAGCGTCACTACTACTACGAGAGTCAGCTAGGCCAATGTGGACATGATTAAGAGCGTGCGTGATAGGCTCATGATCCCGCCACTACCCAAAAACAGGCATCCCGTCCATTACAAGGATCGCAGTAAGAAGCGGGCTGAACACCTCGGTAGGCGCTTCAAAAACTATCCGATAGAAGACATGGCCTACGTGGACGCGGCTAATTGCGGGAAGGGGAGAATGGCGACAGCGGTAGCTAGCGCCCAAACACACCTCCGAGCCGGCACCTCGATCACGAAATTGCGGTAGAAGCTGCCATCGCGCTCGCAATAGCAGCCACGGGGGCGTCAACGATAGTGACTCGAAGGTTGCAGTAATGAACGTTGCCAAAGTGAGGGTCTCGCCCCTGACGAACAGAATCCTGCGGACCGCAACGGACGACCACAAAATTCAGTCTGGACACCTGCACACGCATCCCTGGCTGGAAATGAAGCAGTTCACGAACTGGCTCGGTCTTGCTTTCCGAGCCAGTGGGCATACCGAGGGCTTCGCAGACAGGGATCATCTTGTGTATTAGAGAGATCACACATTACAGGCTCAATAAAGCGAAGTACCCCCCCCCCCCCCCGGCTGATAAATCTTTGTCAAAGAGTCAGGCCACCTCTTGGCGCAGTCTCCAAACTCGTACATTCCCGAACACGGTTATGTGTAGACTTTTTTATCCGGGACAATATTCAAATGAGTGCAAGCTATGTCACGACAAAGCGGATCTCAACCTTGGAGAGAAAAAAATGGGAGGCTCTCCTACTAAGCTTCGATCCGGAGATTCAGGCAAAGGTCGTCCAACTTGCCAAGACGCCGCCAGAAGCCATGACCTTCTGGCCATCGCTTAGGCGAGGGGCCTACAGCCCCTCAAACTGTTGGAATTAACAGTTTTACAATCCAAACTGCGACACACGACCCTGAACGTTGGGAACTTTAGGAGAGGGTGACCCTATCGGTTAGGGGCATAGGGGAATAACGGGGGGCCAGTGCGCATGATGACAGGCGCCCGTCTATTACCCTAAGCGATAGGGTCATCCTATTCTGTATAAACGTCCCGTGTCGCAGCAAAGCGGGCGTCGTCGACAGTGAGCGGGAAATACTGATGGAAGCAGAGTATACCCAGGAACAGGTCACGGCATGTTAGTACTGACGCATGCTGTAGAGTAATAATAATTGGTTTTTGGGGAAAGGAAATGGCGCAGTATCTCTCTCATATATCTTTGGACACCTGAACCGCGCCGTAAGGGAAGGGATAAAGAAGGGAGTGAAAGAAAGAATAGGTGCCGTAGTGGAGGGCTCCGGAATAATTTCGACCACCTGGGGATCTTTAACGTGCACTGACATTGCACAGCACACGGGCGCCTTAGCGTTTTTCCTCCATAAAAACGCAGCCGCCGCGGTCGGGTTCGAACCCGGGAACTCCGGATCAGTAGTCGAGCGCCCTAACCACTGAGCCACCGCGGCGGGGCCTGTAGAGTAGCTCGCGAATGTATTCTAGCGCGACGAAAGGCAGACGGCCTAGCTGGCCTCGCCTCCGAATATAGGCCAACCACTTAGTTTCAGTTTCGCTTTTCCGAGCTTCGCGCCAACCCGCGGACACGTGGCTATCGGTCGCGCAGCTTCGCACGCCGATTGCCGGCGCTGACTGTTTCCCCTCACCGAATAATGTGGTAACTGCCACTACCCCTTTCCAAAGGAGGCGCATTTAACTTCCATCCACCCTCTCTGCACGCTCGCCACATGCCGTGCGCTGTGTGCAGAGTAGAAGAACGGTCGCGCGTCCGATCCAGGCTGCCGTGGTTGAATCCTCCTCACAAGCGAGGGGGCTCCACCCCTACCGCGTCGCACCGTGAAGGATGCCGGGGAGGCACCAATTTAGAGCAGTCCTGCTTCGACGCTCCCGACAGTGAGCACGCGATACAGCATTGATGGAGCGACCATTGCCCAGCCTTTCAGCAAATATACCGGGATGTAACCGGTTGACAGTTTCCGGGTCATCATCAGCCCGACTACACCCACTGCAGGGCAAACGCCTCTTCCATGTCTCACCCATTAACCCTGTCCTTTGCCAATTGCGCCCACCCTATGTCTACAAACTTCCTAATCTCATCCGCCCACCTAACCTTCTGCCGTCCCCTGCTATGCTTGCCTTCTCGTGGAATTCACTCCGTTACCCTTAAGGACCAGCGGTTATCTTGCCTTCGCAGTACATGCCCTGCCCAAGCCCATTTCTTCCTCTTGATTTCGACTAGGATGTCATTAACCCGCGTAGGTGAGTACCGGTAATATACAGCTGTTGCACTTTTCTCTTGAGGGATATTGGTAACCTGCTATTCATGATCTGAGAGAACCTGCCATATGCGCTCCACCCCATTCTTATCCTTCTATTTCCCTCTCATGATCCGGATCAGCTGTCACTACCTGCCCTAAGTAGAAGTGTTCTCTTATCACTTCAGCACCTCGATACCAACTGTGAACTGCTGTTAGCTTTCTAGAGTGTTGAACATTACTTTGGTTTTCTGCATGTTAATTTTTAGACCCACCGTTCTGTTCTGTCATTCTAACTTATCGACCATGTTGTGCAGTTCATCTCCTCAGTGACGTAGAAAGGTAATATCATCAGCGAATCGCAGATTACTTTGGTATTCTCCATGACCTCTTATTCCTAGCTGTTCCCAATCCAGGCCTCGGAATACCTCCTGTAAACAGGCGGTGAATAGCATTGGCAAGATCGTGTCTCCTTGCCTGACACCTTTCCTTATTGGAATTTTATTGCAGACTTTATGGAGGACTATGGTAGCTGTACAGTTTTGTCTTCCAGTATTTTGACATAAGGCTCATCTACACCCTGATTCCGCAATGCCTGTATGACTGCTAATTCCACTGAGTCGAATGCTTTCGCATAATCAATGAAGGCTATATACAGGGGTTGGTTATATTCTGCGCATTTCTCTATCATCTGATTGATAGTGTGAATATGATCTAGTGTGGAACATCCTTTACGAAAGCCTGCCTGATAATTTGGTTGATTAAAGTCTTAAGGTTTCCCCAACTCTATTAGCAGTTACCTTAGTAAATACCTTGTAGGCAATGGACAGTAAGCTGATTGGTCTGTGATTTTCCAAGTCCTTGGCGTCTCCTTTCTTATGAATTAAGACAATGTTGGCGTTCTTCCAAGCTTCTGGTACGGTCGAGGTCATAAGGTATTGTGTATACAGGGTGGCTAGTTTTTCTAGCAGAATCTCCCCTCAGTCTTTCAACAGATCTGCTGTTACCTGATCCTCACCAGCTGCTTTTCCCTTTGCACTGCTCCTAAGGCTTTATTTCCTCTTTCGTTACGGGCGGGGTAATTGCTGTGTGCTACTGTCTATCATTAACATTCTGATTACATGGGCTACTGTATAGGTTTGTGTAGAACTCTACAGCTACTTTTAACTATCTTATCCATATTGCTAATGACATTGCCCTCCTTGTCTGTAATGCGTACATCGTTTTTACCCAAGCTTAATTTCCTCTTCACCGCTTTTAGGCTACCCCCTTCTTCCCCCCCCCCCCCCCCCCCCCCCCGTTCTTTAGAGCATGCTCGATTCTCTCCATATTAAACTTCGTGTCGGCTACCTTGCACTCATTAACTTTGATAGCTCTGCTAGTTCTGTCTGTAGGGTTAGACACCCTCATGCTTTGAAGTTTCTTAATCCGATCTTTAGTCTCCAGAGATAGCTTGCCAGCATCCTGTCAAACTGTCCTACCGCCTACTTCTACTGATAACTGTCAGATTGTTCATTGTATCAATATTAAGATAGTCTTCCTCAGTTAAAGCTGAATATATGTTCTGCAGGGATATCCTGAATTCCTCTATTTTCCCTCTTACCGCTAGCTCATTAATGTACTTCCTCTTCACTAGCTTCTTCCGTTCCCTCTTCAAGTCTAAGCTAAATAGAGACCTTACCATTTTGTGGTCGCTACAACGCACCTTTCCGAGGACCTGCAAATCCTGCATGATTCCAAGGTGAGCACATAGTATGAGGTCGATTTCATTCTTAGTCTCACCGGTTTTCGGGTAGTTGAATCGAAACTATCTCTCGGTCCCTTGAAGTTCTATCATGTCAAGGTGCTGGAACAGACGCCTAGATAATTTACATTTGTGATGTACAGAGGTTGAAGAACAAATTTATTACTTTTCATCTTTGTATCTCACATTGGCTGGCATCAGATGCTGTATAAAAATTAACCCTGAGCTACATGCACCAGTACGTGCAACTATTGTACAGTGCTGCTCTAGTTCAGCATCCGAGTAATATAAGCATTCTTAGAGTTCTTGCACATGTGCTTATGGCAGGTAATTTAAGCTACAATGCACCAAACCTTCTGGGGTAACCCTCCACGCAACATTCCAACTGTGGCACATGTGAGGAACGTGAACAATAACTATTCGAAGAAATCTGGCACTGTTATTGAAAGTGCACCTACTGTTGCATTTTCTGCCCATGCTCTAGAGTGCCACACCAACTATGCCAAGAAAAATGATTCATGGAAACCAAACATTGGCAATGGTTTCTTTATCTACCAAGTCAAGCTTTCACATTTTGGGATCGCAATTATGTACACAGTAGACAGTCCTTGAAAAAAAAAAAGGCATGAAAATACTTAACTTAGAAAAAAAAAAGACAGTCAACAGCAAATCGCATATTCACGTATTTACGATAACATGACTGTTGCGACATGTTTCTTCTCTAGAATCTAGAGAAGTCTGAAAAGGACAATAACGCTGACAAGCAACCTTGAACTTCTTGGGACATTTCATATAAACCTTTGGCCACTGCACTTGTCAAAAAAGGACAAAGGTGCAAATGTTACAAGAACGTAGCCTCCCTGGTTATGTTAAAAACAAAAAATCGGCAAGGTGATTACACCTCAGTTGCAAAGCCACTTTAGAAATGGTCGTTACAGCAGCACACCAACAATGCCTCTCTGAAGCAGCCCGTCATTTCATGAAAAAAGCAGCTACAAAGATCACTCCAACGTAACACTTTGGATGGACAAGCTACAAAGTACACATCTCTAATGCATCAAAGGGCAGAATCTGGCAATATGCCAGGCATTTTTCACAAACTTTGCCCAAATAGATGAAGTGGCCTGTCAGCGTCGGTCGCTATTTTTGTCCACTGCAGCCCATCACCCACTTTGTTTTGCACCAACACTCAATATGGTTTATGTTCTCCCTGCCTCTCCCTCTTCAAGCACACCTAATAAAAACAAGACAGGACAAAACTTGGCAAGATTAGTTTGCCTCGAGTCTTCTTCAATATCTGTACAGTGCTCACTCTTTATACAGGACGTATGTAAGTGCTTATGCGGGGCCTGAAGCTAAGGTTTGGAATGAGCCTATATGTATAAAAAAAAGGTTTCCTAGAAGTCCCATAGCTTGTCGCCTCAGGTGGGGGAAGATGGTAGGGGCGTGCCAGGAGGCTAAGGTCGCAGGTGAGGAAAGGGAGGGGGAAGAGTACTTCCAACAGCAGTTGTCCACCACACTCTCTTCCAGTCACAAGATGCCCCCAACACAATTGCTTTCTCTCGTTCCTTTCCCATTTGGGCTAGGTGATGCCTAGATGTACTGGGCCAGCCAGCGGAACCCTTCGCCGTAGCCCTGTCTCTTGAGGACACTGCACATGAACATCTCCAAGGGGCGCGCTGTCATTTCTGACCTCGGAACTTTGCCCTGCAGACCAAGGGAAGAGAAAAAAAATGTTGCACAGTCAATTTCTTTACACTGCCTTCTGTCCATGGTTAAAACTGTCACAGGTGGCTCAGTTTGCAAAATTCAACATGAAACTTTGAGAAAACTATTCCAAATAAGAAAAAACAATTGCATTCTGGCATGCTGGAAAAAACAGCACCACTGCACATGCAAAGCAACACCTGGGCAACCTGCAAAAAAAAAAAAAATGCAGGTTGCAACAGACTCCACTCTAGCATGGAGCTAGGCCCACCATATGAGCCAAATACACCAGTTTCAATTTGCTGGACCATCTGGCATGAGTCCTTTGCTGCGTCAAATTAAATCACGAAATGTGCACAGTTCTTGCACTGAGACAGACAGCATTAAGCACAAGAGTTCAATCCTAACAGCCATATCATATGCAAGAAAGTTTTGTGAAAGTAGAACATCTAAAATAGCTCTGTACATCTCTGAATGCCTGAGATACTGTATTTACTAGGGTAATTTGTGCACCCTTAATTTATTACCGAATTTATTTATGCTCCCTACAGAACAGACTACCAACATGCATGTGGTTGCATGCAAGGCAGCCTTGGGAAAAGATCCCCAGATTGCTCGCACTGGCAGTCGATTTCCCAGATGAACAGTTGCAAGAGCAAAATTCCGGTAAACTCCTGTGCACGCCGAAATCTGAAACCACTGAACTATTTGCTGCTAGTCAGCCGGGCTAGCACGAGGGTGCTGTTATTGCCTTTTATCTCCTTTTGCCTCACTGCTGGCTTTGATATTATATTGCTGCGCCTTTATTGCTTCACACTGCGCACGCGCCGTCATGCTATCCTGTGGAGAACTACATAACGTGAGGCGGGGTGAAAGGGGTTATGCATCTTATAGAGCCAATTTTTCTTTTTGGCCAGCTAGGAATGAGAGTTGAGGGGCGGCAATATACGATGTGTATGTTGTGCATTATGGCCTGTGCAGCGATGTGATTGGCCGAGGTCACTTTGGAGCAGCTTTTGAAGCAGCCAAAAGTGTCTTTTGGTGCTAAAAGGAGAGCATTTGGCGCAGATATATACCGCATTTTGTGGTGTCTAAGTCGCTTTTTCTTTTATTTTTCGTTGGTTAGACTCACCACCACGCTAAAGTTTTTTGCTGTTCGTAGCAACTATGACAAGAAAATCGATGTGTAAAAATGAAGGATCAAGTTATTATACAGTTTTAGCACAGTGACATCCACTACTGTGATCCGCGTCAGAGGGGAGTCTGGGACCCAACTACGCCTGCGCAGTGGCCGGTGTGCCCTCCTCAGGGCCACCTATGCATACACAGGTAGGTCAGTGGGTGCAGTTAATGGTAGCGGAACACTCTATGCTAAAACTTCTTAAAATGTTCTCCAGTTAGAATCTCATAATCTTGCAACAGCTGGACTGGATGCGGCGGCGGCATGAAGTGCGCGCTGCCGCTGCCTCCAGTCCAGAGCAAATCCCTCCACGCTGTGAGCCTATTTCGCTTCTCTGTTTTCATTACGCGGAGCGACCACAGGCCTGGCCAGCTTGATATGCAGCATGTATACGTCCATGAAGGATAACATGCGGCGCCCGAGAATTTTGTAAATACAGAATTTTGGCGCAGGCTTGGCGCAGATCAGTCATATTTCATCAATGTAGCACCATATAGTGAGTAGGCTTTGCCTTTTTGAAGCAATTGGCGCAGCAACCACATCACTGCCTTTGTAGAGTTTTTTAGGACATGTTCACGAAATCTCCAGGTATTTTGTGCACCACCCGCTTTTCTCAAGCCTTAATTTAAAGAAAAACAGCAGTCAGATGCATTGCTACCTACATCTTTGTCCCTCACTGCACATACATTCCCTCCAATACAGTATTTGCAATCAAGGTAATGTGTGGCCGTTATCAGACAATAACATTCCAGCATTACCCAAGGTTGTGCTGTTCACACAACCAGCGAACAAGGCCACTTTTCATGAGCTCCCTCACCCACCTTCCCAGTAGTTTGCGAGTAAAGGCAGAAGTAAGTGCGGAGCTCGTCCTCACTCGCTGCGCCTGGCTTGTCAATCTTGTTGCCCAAAATCAACACCGGGCAGTTTGCCAACTGCTCATCAGTCAGCAGGCTCTGCAAGATAATTGGATACATCAGAAATTAAAAACACACCAGCACAACTATCCAGGGTTGAGCAAATGACTACCACACACATACCGTATAAACACATGTAGGGGCCACACCCTGTTTCCCCAAGGAAATATTTAAAAAAGAGTAACATCTGTATAAGGGCTGCACCCAAACTTTCCACGACCCACATGAGAATAGCCTTCGAAACGCACGCGCCGTGGCCTCTGCGATTAGCTCTGGCTGCAAGCAACGATGCGCTTGATCACAGAGGTGACGCATGTGCACAGGAGCTGTTGCAATGATGGTTTATGGGGGTTTAACGTCCCAAAGCGAATCAGGCTATGAGGGACATCGTTGTGAAGGGCTCCGGAAATTTCAACCACCTGGGGTTCTTAAATGTGCACTGACATCGCACAGTACACGGGCCTCTAGAATTTCGCCTCCATCGAAATTAGACCGCCGTGGCCAGGATTGAAACAGAGTCTTTCGTGTCGGCAGCCAAGCGTATAACCAAGCGTATACTACATTGCTTACACAACAGTACAACTTAACAGCAAGTTTTCAGTCTTGCTCCAATGCTCCCGGCACATGAAAGGACGGTGAAGAGCTCAGATACGTCAGAGTTGCTGCCCTGCATGAGCTGGAAATTCCACCTCTTTAACCAGGTAACCTTGATCGGCACTCCAAGCAATCGGAAGCGCCCTCTTGCCATGCAGTTTAAATTTTCAGAGCCTCCCATGGACCACTGAGCCAAGCCCAGCTGCGTACATTTCAGGCAGATTGGCGCAATGCTAGTCTGTTCTGTTTCTGTAAAGTGCCTCGCCTTTCCAGCGCAAATGTGGTTTCCTTTGGTTTCCATCTGTGTAGACCTGTGTGTCGAAAATGCATGCTCGATCATTACTAGCTGCTTGTTAGCGTGTGGTGAAGGGCTATTTTAGAGTAGTTCCAATTTGACATTCTTAACAGTGAACATGCAGTACAGCATGATGGAATTCCACAAAATTGACATAGCCACTCAGCTTTCACTCAAAAGCAGATAACTGACCATTTTTTTAAAATAAAATTTGCTGTGCTGTGAAACTGCTTCTCGAAAGGATTTTTCTTTTTGTAGTCATTCAATGAATCGACCTCCGGATATAATTCGAACGCTTTATAGAGTCCCTTCAGGTCCCAATGAACGTGGTTTTAATATATTGAGAAAGCGGTGCATCACACACTTTTATCAGCAGTTGGAGGCTACTGGTTGAGTTAAATAGCATATTTACTCGCGTATAACCCGCACCAAAATTGAAAAACAAAAAATGCATTTAAAAAGTGGGGGTGCGGGTTGGGGGGGGGGGGTCTGCTTCATGGCAATGTGCGGCGGCCTCCCCCATGTAGTCCGCCATTCCCATAGTGATCGATGCTTGTCAAACCGATGAGGGGCCAATGAAAGGCATAGCCAAATCCCCATTCATAGTTTATTCTTCCCCATGCCATTGGCCAAGTTTTCTTCAGCCAGCATTGTTGAGCCTAGTGTCAGGCACTGTTTCGTGTACTACACCCCAGTTTGCATTGTTTGCTTGCTTTGTTTTGGCATCATGAGTGCGACTCGGCGGCAGTGTTTCAGCGAAAGAGAAGCTAAAGATTATAGCTACTGCCGAAGAAATCTGCAACAGAGCTACTGCTCGTACTGGATTCCTTCCGAGGCCACTGCACTGATGTGGTGAAGGCTCGCCTCGCCGAGACCACCATCGACCGCGTTATAACAATACCTGGCAGCATGACATCCATCCTACAGCCACTCAAAGTGTGCCTGTACGCCCAGTGGATGGCTGATAGCCTTTACGCACTTACACCAACGGATGCGTGCGAACGCCCGATATTCCATTGCTGTGCCAGTGGATCGTGGATGCGTGGAAAGCGATACCGGTCGACTTGGTACGCAAAAGATTTAAAAAGTGTGCCATCAGTAACAGCTTGGATGGTTCCGAGGACGACTATGTCTTCAAGTGTGGCGATGAAGCCTCGAATGGCAGCAGTGAGAGCCGCGACGATTGAGAATCGGATAACCAGTGACGTGGTGGTGGTCATTTGAATAAATGTGCTGAAAACGAAATGATCACCGAGTGTGCAGTTGTATCTTTCTAGGACTTCTTTTTTTTTTTCAGCTAAACACGCAGGTTATACGAGTTTTTTTCTTTAGGAGTTCAAAGTTAGGGGTGCGCGTTATACACAGGTTGGGGTTATACGCGAGTAAATACGATATGTGAAGTGCATTTCACCTATATGTAATGCTGTGACATTTTCAGCTTCATTTGAATAGAGAAATAATACCCAAATGCTGATTGTATATGCATAAAGCAAATGACATTTAACAGCGATCATATTAAAGTACACGTCTGAAAATTCTAACTTACGATAATTCAAGCGAAAATCTGTTCCCTTAAAGTCTGAACTTGAAGCTCCTGTATTCAAATGTTCATACTCTCTCATGGCATTATGAAAGCCCATCAATTTTCTTGCCAGACCATTGCATTAGTGGCATCACGTGAAGTTGTTGCATGCACATATTTTAATCGAAACAAAGGTCTTCCGAGAGCCTTTTCCACTGCAAGAGGAATTTGTGCAAATTTCTAACCACAAATGAAGCAAACTGCTTTGATGCCATCACCGCATTCTCAAAGTGACATTTTACTTCTCCTGATGCAGCACTGACACTAGGGAAGAGGCATTCTATTTGCCCATCTGATAAAGGTGCAAGATTAGTTTATGGTTTATAGGTGTTTAACGTCCCAAAGCGACTCAGGCTACTAGGGACGCCGTAGTGAAAGGCTCCAGAAATTTAAACCACCTGGGGTTCTTTAATGTGCACTGATATCGCACAGTACACGGGCATCTAGAATTTCGCCTCCATCGAAATTCCGACCACCGCGGCCGGAATCGAACCGAATCTTTCGGGTCAGTAGCCGAGCGCCATAACCACTGAGCCATCGCAGCGGCTACAGGTGCAAGAAATTGCAACATTACAAGAGAAGTAAAGACTCACGTCCAGCTCTGCTTTGGACTCCGGAAACCGCTCCCGGTCATGGGCGTCAATGAGGAACACAATAGCATCCACAGCAGGGAAATAGTCCTTCCACACCCTACGAGCTGAGCAGATATAAAAACAACAATTTTTACCACTGCAGCCTTTTGCTCTGACCAAAGCGAATACAGCCCAAGAACACACCGGACTATTACAGGAAGGATATGTGAAAGCAGGTACACAAGACCGTGAAATGAGGCCACAAAATCAAAAGGAGGTGCACTAAGACTACTCTTACAGCAAGAGAGGTCGTGCTGGAGCTCTTGATAGTGAGCCACATGAATGCGCAGTTGTTTGCCAACAGGTTCATGCATGTCTGCTTTACAGATTGAAAGCACAGTATTGAGGAATGTGTAACAGAAAATTTTGTGCCCCTTTACAAAACAAGGTGAGGATGCAGTGCATTCCAATCATTCACAAAACAAAAATATAAAACAGCAAGAGGATCAAAACTTGACAGTCTTTACCGCCTTGGCACGCTTTCCCAAGTTATGCAAGCAATGTTTGCACATGCAGTCTGATCGAACAGGTTACCAAGAGACTGCAGAATGTGGTCAGCAGTGTTAAAAAACAGCAGGGCTACAAGTACTGTATTTTTAAGTATATAATGTTATCACGGATGTAACACAAGAGAGGAGTTTGGAGTTTGAGACACTATAACAACAGGAGGAGGAATGTAGACGCAGCATAAGCGATAAGTGCTGCGTATGCTTGCAGCTATCAAGAACCGTTGTGGCAGAAGCAGGCCACTGGCATAAATCACACAGCCAATGCCTGCGCTGCTGCCCTGTCATTGTCTTAACTGGCAAGCACACACAGCTAAATGCTGTTCGTTTGTAAGCTGAACATTTGGGAGCATTGCAATCATGGCACACAAGTGGGCATGCCATGCATTTTTTTTTATTTCACGGGCATCTGCAATAAGCGGAAAAAACCAATACGTGATGGACAGAAAGTTGGGAACAGCTCAATTGGACATTTTGTGGACCACTCTACAACTTGCCATTTGGAATTTTTTTCCCGACTTTGTCATCTGCATAGCTGGTTAATTAAACTTTACGTATGCACTGCTACATACAATAGCCAGCCACACGCATTTGGTTGCATCATCTTAGAGTGCCTCGACAAACAACCCTGGCTAAAGTTAGCTGGCACACCCTGTATGTGCAATCTATATGAAGTGAAGCCTCGTTACAATGAATACAGTAGCCGACGAGTAATTTGGACTCCAATAATTCGGACTTGTAGAATATTTCGGACTTCGATGAGGCACCGTCAGTCACCCCATAGAAGCCCATACATATTCGCGACTGATATTTTGGACTTTGTCCAAAAGTTCGATTTTTCGAACTAATTTCAGTCGCCTACGGGCCAAAATCAGCCATCTTATCAGCTTTGCGCCGGCGCAAAAGGCACCATGTTGGATTGAGGTAAATTTACTCTGCAGTTGGATTGGCTTGACATACTTTCGGTACCTCATGTTTGCCAGTAGAGGTCCCTGCGATCTCTAACACTTCGAGGTGGTAGTCAGATCGCCATCGCAGTCAACTTGCTTTTGTTGCCAACGTTGTCGCCAGCAGTTATTGCTTGTCTCATACATTGAAAATCGGTTGTTGGGGAAAGGAAATGGTGCAATATCTGTCTCACATCTCGGCGGACACACCTGAACCGCGCATTAAGGGAAGGGATAAAGGAGGGACCGAGAAGAAAGAGGCGGCCATAGTGGAGGGCTCCGGAATATTTTCGACCACCTGGGGATCTTTAACATGCACTCACATCGTACAGCACACGGGCTCCTTTGCGTTTCGCCTCCATTGAAACACGGCCGCCGCGGTCGGGTTCGTACCCTGGTACTCCCGATCACTAGCAGAGCGCCCTAACCACTGAGCCACTGCGGCGGGTCTCATACGTGCGCCATTTCGTCACTTGGGTTTCTCCGACTGCGTCGACCGAGTGGCACTCTGTCTTCACGGAGTTACATCCGTTCGTCGTTTTGTGATTGCGTCCGGCGGTTCCAGCGCTTTTAACGAAAAGTGCCTTGTCATTGCGTGTGTTTGACGAGCGATGTGGTGCACACTCTGGCTATGAACAACATGGCCCCACCGGTGCTGCCGGGTCTGTCAAAGAAGCGTGGGAAGCACTCAACTAAACGCCGTTGCCTTGCTGTGTAGCATATACAGTGAAAGCACAACTTAGGCGCAAATACAGGCACAAATCGTCGCCAGCAAGAGAACTTTTCCGCAAGGTAAAATCAGTGACCTTTTTTTAAGCAGATTTCATCTCAACAAAGTGATTTTTTGTACTTCAGAGATTTTTCGGACTGTTCGATTATTCGGACAATATTTCAGGTCCCTTCGAGCCTGAAAATCGGTCGGCGACTGTATATAAAAAAATCGTACACTAGTTCTATATACCCGAAATCTGTAACAAAATTCCACTAAAACTCATGCTGGAGAACCAAAATTTATTCAGTGAAAGAACAGCTACCGGTAGAGACCTTTTTCGTAGCTTTACCACTATTACGAAGCCGCTTGCGGTGACTGCAGAGGCCATAAAAAAACACTGGAAAACACAATTTGGCTTCCCCACAATGCGCTGCAGCACGCAGAGGTGCAGGTCAATCGCCAGCAAGAGCAGCTTCTTGGCATTACAGTGGTGTCTTGTAAGAAATCGGACGCCAGGATGAAAGCTATCGACGTTAGCACCACCTCCACTCTGACAGTCGACGTGAGTAGCTGCTGGAAACCTACCATATTTACTCGACTGTAACACGAGTTTTTCACATTAAAGTCGGCCCTCGCGTTATAATCGAATAACGCATTCCGATTGGCCTAAAGCAGTGCCGCGTTGCAGCTATTTCAAAGCAATCAGCTTGGTTGCGGTTTCCGCAGTTTTGCAATCTTATGCTGGCAACATGGGTACCACGGAAGCCAAATCCTCATCCATCCAAAGTCAAAGCGTTGTTCTCTCATTTTTTAGTGTCGTCGTGTCGTGTTCTTGTGGCATCGCTCGCGGTGTATTGATTCAGTGCACATGATGGCAATGCATCGTGCTCAGTAGGACGCTCGTTTTAAGAATAAAGCAATCCTGTTAGCCGACGAGGTCCAGAATTCTGCGGCAGCTCGAAGACGGCCTCAACAAGTCAACCATCCGCGGATGACGGCTGCAGCGGGAGGGGCTTTTTAAAATGTGAGCCTGACCGCAAAGGATTTCGCGGGCCTCCGCCCGGCCATCACGTCGAACTGGAGAAAAAAGTGGCAGACTTCATTATCGAGCAGTGCAATCATCGCATGGGGGTCAGTGTCGAGCTGATCCGTTGGAAAGTTAGAGACGTTGCTTGGGAGATGGGAAGTTCAGAGCATCTAGTGGGTGGGCCCAAACGTTCATGAAGAGGAATGGCTTATCTGCGGCGAACAACATTGATACGGCAGAAGTTACCGCAAGACTTCGGTCATGAAAAGGACTCCGTTTCCAAGAACACTGCCTTCGAAAGCAAGGAACATGAATAAATATGTTGGCCACGATGTCTATTACAGGTACTTTGTTTTGCGTCCTTAAGCCTCGCTTTACATCCGTGGTTTTATTTTTCCTGCTGGGCAGCATGTAAAGTCACCCCTCGCGTTACATTCGAGTAAACACGGTATAACAGCCAACCAAGTCGCTAGTTCTGAGCTACTATATACGGGTGCGAGAGGCACAAACGGGTGTAGACTGCCTGGCTAACAGCTTTTCTCGCCACTTCATCTCCTGTGGTGCTGCTGGCAAGTGAGAGATGAAAGCAGCAACCATGGCACCACTTCTTGCCGCACCACCCCTAGTCACTTGTGTACCGAGGCACTGCCGCCTGCTGAATGGGTGCAGCTTGGCACTTGTCAGTTCGATATATCTGTTTTGTGGAAAAGCATGTTCAATATTTAAAGAACTGCATGTTTGTTGAAAATAAGTAGGAACAGTTTGATACGGCCACTAATGCATAATATCCGTGCCCTGTGCCCTTCCGTTTCCTTGCTCCACTGCCGTTTTCTGAACAGTCCGTGCTACCTTCTTTCCATATGTCTAGCCACTCTCTCCTTTGACCTCCATGCTGCCCCAAGGTTGTCAAAAAGTTGGCATCTCCTAGCAGCTCGCAAGTCTGGTGATGAAGGCCGTTATCTTGATGACCAGCGAGAAAAGAAATTTGCGTTATATTCATACCTTGGTTCTGAATATAACTAGAGATGCACTTTAAAACTGATGAAGTGAGCAAAAAAACAAGTTATAATTGTGTTAATACAGCATCCTACAGAGCCCAGCAGCATCAGACTTATGACATATCTAATGCGTCATTTGTTTCAAGCCCAACCCCATGGCATTCGGTTTTCTATGTTCATTATATAGGCCGAAGTCCATAGCTGTATTAGAATGTGAAACCCTGCTGTAACACTACTAATATAATCTTCCAGACATTTCGCCCTCACAGAGAAGATACTATTCAACTTATATACACGGTAGAATAAAAAAAAAAAATGACGCTGGCAGCTGCTTTACACCACGTGACCGCGTGGCGGCGCAGCCACAGGGTGGCGGTGCCACCACGCTGAAGGCTCGAAATGCTACCGTAATGTAGCTATCGCTAAAAAAAAAATCACCCAGTTGAACAAATTTCAATAATGTTGCAACGAAAGTTTCAAAAGCATTTAACAAGCTAAGAAAAAGTCAGAAGGCACATGAGCAGTGCTTTCTTAAATACATAGTAACCGGCCTGCAATGATTTAGCTTGCTGTACACCTCATTACAGGTCACCGCTATACAAGCTTGAAATGTAGTAGAGCTTAAAAGTTTTATGGCCGCTCTGCAGAACCTCATACTCTGTACCTGAATAAGAGAAATTCAACTTAATAAAGTAGTTACAAAATAGGGCAACGTAGAATGACAGCCAAACAGTTTCTAAATGATTTCAGGTATTGCAATGTACTACGAAAGCTCCAGATATTTGCTTCCACTCAAGGTTGACGTGCAGTGAAAACAATACACTTCCATTTTTGCATTTTGTGGCTACAGCAATCAAACATACAACCGCATGCTGCACCAGTGCAACATGCCACCTATTGTACCAAGGCAGCAGGTGCCAGAAGCTCTCCCTTTCACACAAGGTACATGTTCACTTCCTGATCACTTAGGCAATGAAGAGTAGTGTGCTATAAGATAGCCAATTGCATAATGATTTTTACAGACGTGAAACAAAGAGCAGCTTCAAAAAGCTTCCAATACTGCAGTATGGTCTGGTGTGTCCGTCAGACCCACTGGCCAGGTTCACATTGCATGTGAGTCTGACCAGTCTTTCCAAGTGACTCCCCAAGAGCAACAGAAATGAATGAATAAAAAAACAAGCAAACACGCACAATAACCCTACCATCCACAACACTGCAGCCTCTTGCCAATGAATGACTTAAAACTCAAAATTTCTGTTTGGGCAAGTTGGCTCATGCTTGAAACATAAGAGACCAGCTTAGAAAAAGACAGTGACAATGGAACACTGAAGACTGGATGGGCACTGACAAGTACAGGAGTGTTTACCTTGGTGATGGCCACCCAAGTCGAAAGTGGTGAAGCGCATGTTGCCTATGGACAGTTCTTCAGAGGCTGCACACGTGGTCAGAAAAAACTGCTGCAGACTTATGCACACACAAAACACATTTCACTGATAAATACACACATTTTGTAGGCAACACAAGCAGATGTCAATAGTCCTCACTTCAGCTTTGGTCACACCAGTGCTAGTGCAGTGTGAACTAATGCACTAATCTGATTTCTGGTACCTTGTATATTCTGGAAAGAAACTGCCATCAAGCATAAAAGTGAGGCCCTTTATTTTTGTCTCCCTTGAAGTATCAAGCTTACAAAGTACAGTTCCCGACTAGAATAAATTTTACACAAGGTGACTGGCACTACCAGCTGCAACACATGTCTCGACACCATCCGTGTTCCCTTTTTGCTCCAGCTATAATAACTCATGGTGCACCATCTCATACACAATTTAATCTATGGCACAACCAGAGTAGCGGTTGCTCTGCTGACTAAGCTGCAGTCATAATTACGCAACACCTGAGAACCAGGACAGCAAAAAAATACGCACAGCATATTTACTCGATTTTAATGCACCCTAAATTTTAACGTGCACCTGTTTTTCAAGGTCAGAAAAAAAAGTATGACTTCGACTGTAATGTACTCGTACTCGATTCTAAAGTGCATGTCATTTTACGAGTTTTTTTATCCAGAAAAATCGTGCACGTTAGAATCGAGCAAATACAGTAGTCTTGAACTTAATTTTCGACATAGTGTGTATGAATTTTAGGAAAACCTGCCAGGCTGTATCCCAAAAATAGGAAGATGACTTTGCTGGAGTAGCTATTTTGCACTGGCATCACCTATCTAAAGCATATTCACTTAAAACCTCACAGCCAATAAAACACCTGAACTAACGCAATCTAAACAGAAGCTGCCTTGCTGTTTCCATCATTCTAAGTAGAAAGTGAAGAATGGCTGAAAGTTATGCCCCCGGAGCATTGGCGTTTTACATTTGGAGAGATTTTTCCCTTCTTTTCATCTATTTGCGCTTAATGGTGGTGACAGCAATAATCACAAGCAAGCATACTGTTAATATCTCAGAAACTACACTTGGAATGCAATGATGAGGTTCTGTAAGGACGAAGGCGTAAAGCTGGGAAAAAGAGCTCCTTCATGAAAATGCTTCACAAAGAACCCCTTGTCTTGGCTGCATGGCACCTGGAACGACGCGCACAACTAGAAGCAGCGGCAGGCTAGAACCATACCGAGAAAGAAAAAAAAAAAACATGCAGCACCCACAGCTTGCTGCCACCTGCTTCCAATCCCCACTGAGAATCTGCACTCTGAAACAATGCTGCACACACTGAAATATGGAGGTGAGTTACAGCTGCAATGAGAGGAAGCAAGTGAGGAACTCACTGGGATGCAGCGTGGGCACGTGCTGTGCCATCCGGTCATCTTTGAGCATATGCAGCAGTGTGGTCTTGCCTGCATTGTCCAGGCCCAGGAAGAGCAGTTTGCCGCTCTTCTTCCACAGGCCTGCCAAAAAAATAAATTGTAAAATACCTGCACCACCTTGTTGAAAAGGTAGGCCACAGGGCTTGTACAACTTCCAGCCTCTCTGCGCTGCACCTACAGCACACTTTTGAACTATGCCCATCAAGACATATGTATAAGCAAAACTTAACATCTCACTCCTGCTTTGCAAAATGCACACACTTCCATTGTACAGAGCCAGGAAATAGTGATGAGACTGCTGAAAAGTTCTTGTTCCCAAACCACTAAAGGTTTCCTTCTCCAAGCATCAATGAACCTTTGCAATTTTTACTCGTACAATACAGTCTACGAGCAACTTCTCAGGCTTTCAGTGGGGAAATGTCTTAACCTGCTACCAACATTAATTCAATATATAACTGAAGGAACAAAAAAATCAAACTTAATAATGACAAGAATAGTGCAGTAAACAAGTGACAAATTTGCACCAGCATTTCCAACAAACTGCAAGCTCAGATCAGCATTATGCCAAGTTTCTCCCCAATGAAGGACACTTAGCACAGTGACAATGCACTCCACTGTGACTAATTACAGAGAAAAGGAAGCCAACGTACCACTTTTACACTGGGCCCAGTGAGCACTAATGCTTCCAAACACTGTCAAGCCTTTTGCCCACATGCAGCAGAAACAAACTTCAAGCCATGTGCTTTATTAGAGGACAAAAACACCTTCCACACATGCTCACTTTTAACGAATTCTGCACACACTTTTGGGAAAGCCAGCACTGTACCCAATTGTTTGCCCACTCACTGGTTCACCAGCTGCCATGAATATTAATATGTTGTACGGAACACAGCATTGCAGCTTTTAAGTCACAAGCTTCACTGCCTGTCAGGTGCTATGAAAGCTAACTAAGCAGGGACAAATATATGCATGCTGGAAAAGGAGGGAAGCTGCTAAGTTGTGCTAGTAAATCAAGCGCAATTCATCAGACAAGCACATTTGTTTCTCCTGCCATTGAGCCCTACTTGTGTTCCCACAAGCACGTCCTCACATGTAATCAGTAATCCATGCCACCTAACATTCAATACCAGCAGTTTTCCTAACCCTCTTATAGAAACATTTTCTGAGGAGATTCCAAAGTGTTTAGCCAATCTGCTGAGTAAACAATTTCACCAGCAGCAAAATGAGTTACCTCCATGCATTTGTGAATAATACATTGTCAAAGGTCTAATCCGAGAAAAAAGAACTTGGCCATCTGTCCTTTCAAAACATAATACGAAAAGGAAAAAAAAAACACTGGCATCCAAAGCAGAAATGTAACTTAGTTTCTATCAGTAGTAGAAAACATTTCTTGCCAGTTTTGTGTGAAAAGAACTACACAAATAATTACAGAACTAATGACCCTGTCACAGGGTCATTTCAAAGGGTCTGGAACAGATAGTCTATCAAGATCTCGACGGCCTTCAAGCGGGAGCTGCGTGCACTCTTGGGCACTGAGTGCACGCAGCAACGCACTGGGGAATACAATCACTGCAGTATCACCCCTGAAAAACATGGGAAAAATACAAAACTTATTTTGCAGAAGAAAAAAAAAAAAAGAGACAGGCCGGGCTACAAAACACTGCAGCAAGCATATTAGCATTGTTGCCAGAAATACAACAACAATCAACACCAGCTTCTTCAAAAGTGCATGAATGCTACTGCAGCTTGTCCCAGAAACGAAGTTCATTTCAAGAGTGATTAATAATTACTATAACAAATAAACCCTTTTTTAAACTTTTCAGATCACCAGCCATTACTAGCATGCCTGCAAAATTATTGGTGGCGACGGTGGCACCACAACACTTTGATGGCAACTTTCGACAGCGATCAAGCTGGCAGTGTGGCAGTGGCACAGCTCAAGAGTTTCAAAGGCGATTAAGAATCTCGAAGGCTCTCAATCTGCTTGCATTTAGAAGTGGCCATGTGATGGGTTTAAGTCATACAGTCCCTTTAAATTAATGGCTAAGCTCTATTTTCCATTTTTTTCCTCCAATCCTTACCCTTCTTCAGCATAAGCGCTCATGGACGTCAGCTGAATCACTCTAATAATAGTTCAGGGGACTAAGCCAAATGCAAGAGGTAGTGTGTACATTCTTGAAAGTTAGCCACAAATGCAGAAAGTTCCCATAACGTTCTGTCCCAGACATTACGTGCTCCCACTAGTACCAATAACTGAAAAAAAAAAAAAAATTGGCTTTTGTGCAGCGAAAGCACGAGACTGGAGCAATAATCCCCAGCCTCTTAGGTGTAGGGAGAACAATTTTAAGAGAATTTTAATATTTTAAAACTTATACGCAACCAAAACCCATAGGCTTTTCTTTGACAAACTAATGGTCAACAGCAAAATTTAATTTAATTGCTACATGCAATTGTGACAACTCTTTCCTACAACAATTTTTGCCACATCAATGAGCATAACCATGATATGCTAGCATTGTGAATATCTGCTGGACTGGCCAGCACCCTGTGATGATAAGCACCAGATGCATGTGAATCATGACAACCAATGAACAAATTTACCTTATCTTGTGTGACTAACAGAAAGGCCTTGCACCACAAACAAATTTCGCCAAGTTCTATGAAGCCTTAGTGCAAACTGCTGAAACTCTTTAAAGCATTCCAAAACACCAGAGCCAAGTATGCAACACATGGCAACTGCATGTTTCAGTGCACTGCAAAGCGCATCTCAGAGCTTTGGCAAACTAACTAGGACCCTACAAACACGTATAGACGTGATGTACCAATTCATTTCACAGCAAAGGTCTAAGTGTTCAGGAAGAAGCAGCCTCCATAGCTACACATTGTCTGCTACTTTGCACACCGCTCTCGCGGCAAGGCGCCAAAGATGCCATGCACAATATTTCAGTTTGCAAAGTCTGGCATCATTAGGGAAGAGGCACCGCCACAGCACACACTGTAGCGCTGGCGATGCGCGACCGCTGCCAGAAGACAGCTGAAATTGCGATGATCACAGGTCACATGCACAAGGACAGAAGCACTACGATAAGCATACGGGAGTGCAAGCCACCCTCACTCCCTTGACTGCGTGAGGGCAAACGCTCCAAGCTTGAATTAGACAAATGGGGTATCATCCTTTGGAAAATACGCCCCCGCTCATATGTTCCTACAAATAACAAGAACCCCCAGTACCCTAGCTTTCAAGATAACAGAAGCCGCCGCGGTGGCAGAGTGTCCACATGGACAACAGATGGGGTTTGCTTAATGCGTTATGAAATGTCAATCAAAAGGCAGACGTTACGAATTCCACGCCTCTTTACAACAGAAAGATTGTGACAGCAGATCGTTTGCGCTAATCCGCTGATCGATAGAAGAACTGGCAACGGGGATGCTGAGGTAGGGGTCGTGTACAGACCCCAGTGCTTGCAATAACGTATTCAACGTTGATAAGGGGAAAAAGGGAAAAAATAGAAGACTTACCCAAGTAACCTAGAACACCGCCGAGCCATTCGAGGAGGAACATTTTTGGGCGACGAACTACAAAAAAAAAAAAAAATACCGGGTATGAATAACTTGTCAATGCACTCGTCAAATGACGATTCCAGTTACGCTTTTGAAACACTCGTAGTGTTGAAACTTAGACTGGTTGCGCATAGTACCGACAACTTTTAGAGGAAATACAACGATTACGGGTTGTGTAACGGGGAACCAGCGCACAGAACAGGACGTCGCACTCGGACCACTCGCTTGAAAGGAAAATACCAGTCGCCCTTTACCGCTACACTACAAACGGTAAGGGGACGCTCACGGGCCCTACAGTAGCAAAGACACTAATGTTCAATACTTCCATAATCTAGACTTTAACAGGACGTGTTTTAGCAGCGTCACTGCCCCCCCCCCCCCCCCCTGCACTTGAAGTAAAAAAAAAAAAAGAGCGACCACACACTTCATCGCGAGCAGGTTCTAAGCCTACGTATTTTAAGTTTAGAGTGCCAAAAATGAACGTCGTTGAGCGGTACCGAGCGCGAAGCATACGCCTCACCTTCCTGTGGTCTGTCGCCAAACTAAGAGGAAATAAATACGAGAGTTCGTTCTTCGGTTTCAGGTGGGGACTTTTCAACGCCAGATTTTTCCGCACTGGTATTAGGAGGGATGACGGCGACGAAAAAAGGTACTGAATTTCTTCGCCTGAGATGAGGCAGACGATGATTGGCCAAACTGGCGACAGCGACGCTACTATTCTTTAGCGGATGAGTTGAAAACTAAAGGTATTAATGATAAATAGCTTGTAAATAATATTAAGCTAGAAATGATAGTTATAAAAACTGCTTTAGTTACAATTAAATTTCATTACTTGTAATATAGTTGTTTATATAACCTACATTGTTACAAAATGTTCACATTAGGATTGTTCTGAGCGTTGCACTACCCTTGCACGTAAACTCTCTAACACATGGCAAAATCTACGTCATGTGGTCACGCAGCAAATTAAACAAATATTTAA
This sequence comes from Amblyomma americanum, assembly GCF_052857255.1. Lineage (NCBI taxonomy): Eukaryota > Metazoa > Arthropoda > Arachnida > Ixodida > Ixodidae > Amblyomma > Amblyomma americanum. The sequence goes on along the minus strand of NC_135497.1, from coordinate 192,473,584 downwards.
CAAAAATAAATAAAAGTAACGCATTCAAGCAAAAAATATATCATATAATTTTATTGTTAGAAACTAATAAAACATAGTGGTCCTTAAAATGTTGTATGCGGTCTGGTTTTAGCAAAGTATGGCGGCCCCCATGAGTGCATTGTGCAAGGTAAATGGCATTGTTCGAAAGAAAATTGGACTCTCTGCGTTCATCCTTGCTTACATGAGTTATGTTTGCGATATTTTACAGACAGCTAGCGACAGTTTAACATGCAACATTGATAACGGCAGTTTCGGGTTCCAGTTTTGGACCATCATCGCTAATGCGATGATGGTCAGCGCGTTCTCTTGAAAGCCCCAAACGTATGTGGTCTCGGCGATTTATGCAAAGTGCATCTGTGGTTATGAACTTCATGAAACGTATCTTGTTCTTAATGGTAGGGTATATGCTTAAAATGAATCATTAGAACCTCAGTTTCCTTTGGCCACATGTATCGGCACCACAAAATGCTTTGACAAAAAGTGCTGTGGTGCGTCTTTTCTTTTGGTGCAAACTTAATTCCCAGATGCCGACCCTGCCGTTCAGCACCTGGCATTTGTAGGTTGTTTCGTGTATTCGTGTATCCTCTTTCAAAATTTTGTTTAACTTGAACGTAAATCTTCACGTTCTTATTATGCTTTACTCCGGGTTGGTGCACGGTTCGTTTTTTCCTCTTTGCGGGCATCGGGGGATAGCCGTACGCTTGTTCCTCGGGCCTTTTTTTATGCCTGGGTGTCCCTGTGTGACTTCCCACGCGTATCTTTGTTATATGATCTGCATATCGCTTGTGCTGCAGAGTACTGTACAGCTAGAAGTAGTATGAGAGGGAACACGGGAGCATCTGGCTTCCGCCAAGAGCCGACGAGAATGGGCTGCACCGGGGGCATTCGCGGAAAGAGCAGCCAGCCATGCTTACTGGGCAGGCACCTTTTCCGCCAGTCTCTCGCCGCATCTCGGGACAGCGATCCGCGCAGTGCGGCGTCCACGCGCTCCCGTGTGCCCTCTTATAGTGCTTCTTCCTGTACTTGACTTCTTCTCTACCGGAGCCACCTCAGAAGCGGCTATACCTTGGAACTGTAGTTACATGTACAGCGTCCACATTTCTGGCGCGTTGTCGCAGCGCCATCGCATTGCCTTTAATGCAGCCTCCGTTAAATACAAGAGATAAGTTGAATTTGTTGATAGAATTAGTTCACGGAGGACGCAGCTTTCAGCAAAAATTGTTGCATTTCTTTGTGTTTGCATGAAATTTTTGAGCATATTAGAAATAATTTTACTAGTATTCTCACCAATTTTCACTCTTATACGTCCATAAAAACTGTTCTATAATATATATTTTCCTCTGAATCCTGTGAAAAGGCTGCAAAGTTCAGAGAAAATGGCAATACGCTGCTTCAACATTCATTGCATTCCAACTAGTCTGTTACAGGTCCAGATATTCTCATATTTTTTGCAAAGCACAAATTTTGGTTTCGAATTTTTGCAATGCAGTGTTCATTAACATATCTAAAGTGTAAAAAAAACTTTATATAAGAAATTTCAAATTGACAAATTTGAAAATCAAAATGTCTTGACCGGCACTATGGTCTTAGAAGTGCAACAAAACAAATGGCATCAAAATGAATTAAATAGTCATGAAAAAATATACTCCGCAAGGTGGGTACCTAGGCAGAAAACTAATGGAGAAAAACAGTTGTTGTTCGAGAGTTTCTCCACAATGCAGAGGTGCCGTGGTTCACGAAAAAATTATTTTAGAGTACTTCCCGGTCGATTTCATCACTGAAACTTCGGCGCAGCATAAAAGATGAGGCATACAAGCAGATTCAACGACTTTCAAAAAATTAATTTTTTTGGCCATTTTTGGGGGATTTCAAAGCCGCACCAGAAATGTGCACGCTGTCCATGTAACTACAGTTTCAAGATATAGCCGCTTCTGACATGGCTCCGGTAGAGCAGAAGTCAAGTACAGGAAGAAGCACTATGAGAGGGCACATGGGAGCGCGTGGCCGCACTTCGCGGATCGCTGTCGCTGGTATGTGGCGAGAGATTGGCGGAAAAGGTGCCTGCCCAGTAAGCATGGCTGACTGCTCTTTACATGAATGCCCCTGGTGCAGCCCATTCTCGTCGTCGGCTCTTGGCTGCTGTTATCAGTATTTTACAGTTAGATGCTCCACTTTCAATAACGTAATGCTTTTTTTTTTTCGGCTTTTGTGGTCAGCTGAAAAGTAAAAAATATTTACATAGCACTCTCATTTTATGCTAAAATGCTAACATGATGTCTGTAGAGAGGCACTAAATGGTTCCATTCCTTCATGTCCAGGCACTTGGACGGCTATGCCGCCCAGAGATTCTGTTGTCACCTGGCCGTGGTGCTGCATTGCACACAACAGCTACACTGGAGAAGAACCGAGCAGGCCGGTACAGAGTGACACGCAACCACAGCAGGCCACTTACCTATGAAATGGCTAATCCCCCCCACCAGATTGCCCATCGCAAGGCCTGGAACTCGTGGAACACCAGTGTGTATTGTTGCCTTAATAGTTTGTGTTTTATGGAGGGTGCTGTGCATTAGACAGTGGAATTATACAGCTCCTTTATCTTTTAAGAGCAGGCATTTGAGGTAGTGTTGTTATTGAGAAAAATGGTTGAATGCATTTGAACTGTATCATATGCTGCAAAAGAATTGGCTCAGGGACATCAGTAATTTCTTGAACACTGTTATTGATTAGCGAAATAGGTGTCATAATTGCTAATGGTTTGGCACCTGCACGATGAAGAAAACCAGATTCGATAACTGTGCCGTTGCACAGGCGCCAAGCCTACAGATCGTGGAAAATGATTGTCACTCCTTTATATGTGGCTTACTGAGTGATGTTGCCGCCGATGATGCTTTCCAGTCTGTGTGAAGGGCCTGATGATTCAAACACATTGAGGAGGCAGAGACGTTAACAGCATTGTTGAAGAACATATTGATGTTGACGCACTCCAAGTAAACTCTGCTAGAGACCGAGAAGTGTTCAGAATCCAGGGGGTGTTAGTTTGCATCTTTATTTCACCCAGGGCCTAGGTTTTGTGTGAAAAATTCTGTAGCAGCTGGTAAGGTAAGGAAGGACTAATGCCTTTTTCAACTTGCGAGAAGCATTTATATTACGCTCACTGAGCAACTAGTGTTCTTGCACGCAGATTTGCACGTTTTAAAGGGCCGTGCATTGCAAATTGAGCGTGTTTTTTTTTTGCGTGCGTGTGTGGTGCTATACCTGTCAAATGGGCAGTTTCAATGCCTATTGAGTCAATGGACACCGAATTCAATGTGGATCAGCCAGTGCCACTCGGCGGTTTTCAGTGGCCATTGAACTCGATGGGCATCAGCTCAGTGGAGGTTCGTGAAGGGCCATCAGAATCTCAGTGGCCATTGAGAACAGCCTCGCTCGCACTCACCATATGTTGAAAAAACGAGACATAAAGACTCAAAATAAAGAAAGGTACCTTTCTGATTTAATGGCAAAATTTGACTACATTAGCCAGTTCATAAATAAATTTTTATTTGCTAGTCAAAATGACAGCTCTCCAAAACGTCCGATGGTCATATGTAAACAAACCGACGCTGTTCCTGCTGTGCGGTGTCATAGCATTCCGCTTCATTTCTCCTGTTTTCACCTCTCAGCACACTTTGCATCTACCAAGACCAAAAAGTGCCCCACAAATGCTGCAATGAAAGTAGCTATGAACAAGAAAAAGACTGTCACTGATCTGATGCAGCTTCGCCAGTGATAAATGAATGTTTCTGAAATGAAGTGCGCATCGCTGCCCATCGCCGCCTCGCCATCGCCGTCTCTACATCGTGCTGAACTGTGAAGGATATGAATAGCTTTTTCTGAACAAAGTTTCAATTAAAAATAGCACTTACTCCAACGTTCGGCTTGTTTTACTGTGCTTCACTTCGTATTTTTACTGAGTGTTGCTGCCTTTAGCACCATCTCTCGGATCACGGGCTCACTACTCAATGATTATTGAAATTCGCTGTGTTGCTGTGTGGCAACGCTGTATCTGGATGGCCCTTGAAAATTCTGATGGGCATTGAGATTGCCCATGTGACATGGGTATTAGATACGGCAATGCCTCATCATGTGTGTGCATGCGTGTGTGTCAGTAGATGTGAGGCGATGTGTTTTTGGCTGCTGCCCTGATTATAGATTTACCGTAAAAACCAGACTATAGGTCAGACCGGAATATAGGTCGACCCCCCAGCTAACCAATTCTAAAAATGAAAAAATCTTTTTCAATGGAAAAAGTACCGAAAGACACCCTTACCTTGAAACAAATGCGACTCGACAGGTTGCACAATGGTGACAGTATTATTTTCATTTAAATGCTGCTCATATGTACACCCAGCCAATTTTTTAACAGTATCGCACTCCCATCGACCCGCGTGTTTGTTTCTGGCACACAGAAGTACGGCGCCATAGAGCAAAGCTTTCCTCTTCATGAATCGCCGCACCCAGGATGGCAAGCCCTTGAATTGCGCCCTCGTGAGTCTAGAGGCACGCGCCATCTCTACCGCTTTCATGGGGATGCATTTGGCAGTCACAGGAAGCGATCTTGCACGCAGCGCAACCTTTCCTTCTAATTCTGGATATGCTGCAGTCCGCCCACGAAATGATGTTTACTTCTGGTTGCTGCAAGTTGTAATACGCAGCTTCTGCCTCCGCCAGTACTGAATGCTCTTTTCGGATACTCCAAATCCGTGCTGTGCCGCCAGGTGGCCGTGAGCTTCCACGTATCAATCGCGTTTTTCTTGAAGGTGACGGTGAATTGCCGCTGGCTTCTGCTGATTTCGAAACAAAATGTGAAAAAGAAGCCTTTAACCAAACAACGGAAACGCAAAACGGCGGTGCACGCCGCACTGCTGCTGATGGCGATGGTGATGAAGGCTGTTGACTTCAGCCGCCCATTGTTGCAAGACATCCGTAGTTTTTCCGGCAATGACCGGTATATAAGATGGGGGTCGACTTTTCGTCATGGTTTTTTTTTTGAAAAAAAGTTTGACATATATTCCGGTTTTTACGGTACATCCATTTCGCATTTTTGTTCAGGAAATGAGCCCTTGCATAGGAAAGAGGAGGATTATGATATGACGTCTGGGGCACATGATGGCCTTAGTTGCTTTTGAAGCGTTGTGAACACTATAAAAGTAGGGGTTGGGGTTTATGGTTTATTTTTTTTTTTGAAATTGATGGACCTTTTTTTGTGTATTTGAAGAAACTTTTTTTTTTGCAAATGCTATTTTCTAGTTGTTGAATTAATTTTTTTTTCTTTTTCATGATGTAATGTGGTGTTCCTGTGTGGTCACAAGTCACTTAACGTTTGTCTTGGCCTTTTTTGTCAGCGCAAGCAGTGGATTTGCCACTAACGAATGCAGAGATGGTTGTATTTAAAGGTGTATTTGTACACGGAAGCGCAGTTATCATTATAAAAAGTAATGGAGCCAGAAGACAAAAACGCAAGTGGAAGTTTACTTCTAAAAACTCGTTTGTCGCAGTTATCATTAAGTTGGGGCAAGGTATCATGTAGGTAGTCTCTGTGTTGATGGCAGTGATGGAACGGCCGTAGCAGTAGCCAGAACATGACATTTTTTTCTTAAACTTGTGTGCAGTATCATGTCAAAGTTCTTACATGCAATGCAAAAATCCATTCAACCAAGTAACTGCCCTTAGTGGGTTATGACAATAAAGAAACAGCGCTTTGCTGGCTGACAGCAAGGATGTGGAACCTCGCAGTTTGCAGAGGCATGTAATGCAGTGGACAAATGCCTTAAACTGCTGAGCTAATTCAGCAGTATCATCATCCCACTACGCCCCTAGCTTCCACATGTTGCTAATTTTCTATTTTGACCAAGTGTAACTCCTACGCAATAGCCAGCAAGTGGTGCCGTGGATGTAAGGATACCTACCTTTTCTGTTTAAAGCCGAAGTTCGAAAATTGAATTCAGCCTACTTTTATTGTTTTTTTTTCAGTTTCAACTGAAATGTCTAATCCCTTTTTATAAGGTAACAAAATTGCCTTGCAGTTATCTTTTATTATTCTATTGTTGCTTCATTAGTACTTAGAGTGAACATGTTTGGCAAAAGCAGCAGTGCCTTTGAAGCAGGCACTTAACCAGAAATTTTTTTCAGGGGGGGGTCCAAGGCAGTTTTTTTTTGTATTGGGGAGAGGGGTACCTTGCATTGCATGCTCAGCTAGAAAGAAAGGGGGGGGGTGAGCCACATTTTAGGGGCTTGGATACGTGCCTGTTTTGAAGTCTTCTTCAAGAAACAATTATGTCAGCCATGATTGATCAGGCAACACATCCGAAGCTGTCAGAGCAGCCAGGGTTTGGGAGAGATGACATGTATTTCAGGCTTAACCCTTCGTAGTCACTAGTTGGGTCTTGCAGTTCCAGCCAAGTATGTTGATGCTAGGGTTGCTAACTGTTCAGAATTTTGCAGGATGATCCCAGGTTTCAGGAAGGAATCCTGAGCCTGTCTTGTCCTGGTTGCCACACTAATGTCGGGCTACTTTTGTCATGACGACGGAGTCTGGCTACGAACGGACTTTAGCCAGTTTAGTACATGAGACGTGAAAAGCCACTTGGTGTGCCAACCTTCTAGTATTTTAAGCCGAATGCAAAACAGTGCTTTAAACTGCAGAACTAAAATAAAATTGTTTGCCTTGTTGTTTGATTTCTAATTTTCTAGATTGCCAAAATTCAATCGATCCTCTCCTGTCATATTTTCGCAGCATAAGGATTATTTCTTTTAAGTATACATGTAGTAAGGTATGTCTAAACAACAATCACTTCTGCTCCACGAATTGATTTCTGTAGGTATGTCCATGATTCAGTGAGACTGTTAGAAATGGCTTTTATGGCAGCTTTCGAAGCGTAACTATAAATGATCTTTGCCAAGGACTGCGTTTTCAAAGCACACAGAGAGGTTGTAGTCAAGAGGTACTAGCCTGTAGTGGCTAATTTTCTTAAGAATCCCCGGAGTGATGTCTGCAGCATGTTTAGTGCAAACAATGTCTAATGTTGCCAAGCTACATGTTGGTTCTTTCATCAATTGACATAGCGAATATGAGTTCAGGATCCAAAAGAAGTCTCACCATTCTTGCTTCATTACTAGTGAGTTGTGGATAGCATGATTGAGCCAGGCCATACCAGGATAATCCAGATCACCCATAAGGTCATAGGCACACAAAGTAACATAATTTCTTCCTGTGTGGCATTAAAGGGACCCAGGAAAAGGCTCTCAATAAAGTTGTGATATGTCTGGAATGTTAAAAGACGCCGCTTCATAATTATCCTCCAGCAAAAATTACTTTAATGCGTTTTGTGGAAGCTGAGTTATATGCAGGCAAAATTTGAACTTCCGCATCTTCGTGCCTTTCCCTCTCCTCTCGCACGCCAAAATGGCGACGCTTCTTTACTGGCCCAACCTACTCGGCCCCTCCCCTACCTCCACTGGCGGTGGTGTGCGCGGAGGGTCCACGGCCGCGGTAGCGCGTGATGTCTGCTTTTACCAAAGAAGCCAGCTGCCTTATTCATTCCTTAGCAATCTTAAGAGTTTCTCCAGACAAAGAGTATGTTATTCACTCAGTTTTAATCAAATTGGTTGGTACTACACTTCACCTCTTACCTCGTGTCACTTCCAGGCAACCTGCAAGGTGGCTTGAGGCGCTCGGAGACCTTAGTGGAAGACGTGTTCATTCGCAAGTTCATGACTGGCACATGGCACCGCTTGTTTGTTTCGGAGATCCTCATCAAGCGTCGTGCCAACATGGTATTTATCGGGGGCATTGTGCAAAGAGTGGTGATTCCTCGCAAGATGTACTTCCTCATTGGCTACACTGAAGAAATTCTCAGCTACATCCTCAAGTGCCCTGTGAAACTGGAGCTGCAGTCAGTTGCTGACCGCAAGGACATGATCTTCAAATATATCTAGGTGGCCTTATGCACGTTGTGTTTCCTTTCTGTTTGGAAAGTTGAAACTGCACTGGACTAGGCTGGACTACAAGCTTTGATTACAGGTGTGTTTCAGTAGTGCACTGCAACTTCAGATGTCTGCTCGTTGGTAAAGGAGGTTTTTTTCCTATGCCATTTGTTTATAGAAAAGAAAGCTGTTGAAGATTTGCCAATTTTGTGTGTGCTTATTCTGTTAGGTTTTATTCAGGGCCACACTAGTCCAGAGATTTTGAGCGCCAAATTTTTTGCAACTTGACTACATCACAAACGTCTTACATTACCCGTATAGATGGGCAACTTCTGGCAACAGTAGTAATTTATAATGTGGAACTGAGTGGTATTAAGATAAAACTGGGGCTACTGCACAAAATTTTGCTGCTTATGCTGGTTGCTACTCACTCTCCTGTGGACGTGTTGTGCAAGATGTCTTGTACAGTTCAGGTAACTGTGTACACAGCGGGTCAGTAAAATGAAAAGAAATGAAAAGCTGTGTATGGGTATCAAAGACAAGTATTAATACATGTTAAATGCTATTGCTTCATAATGAAAACTTGGGGATCAATGTATTTTCTCTTCTACAACACTTTGGATATGCCTTAAAGACCTAAATTTAAACATTGATAACAACTTTCACATTCCCTTTGTGTTTGAATTTTGCTCTATTGGCCCTGTACCGAGAAAACATATCTTGTAGAAACTGCTAGAGTTAGATGATTTTTACTTTTAGAGATGCATTCCTTTTACTGCTTGATGAAGAACTTGCTGCTGTAAGAGCATACCTTGGTGAATATATATTAGTATATGTAATATTTTTTTGCTGTTCATATAACGCTTGTCACTGTTTCTGGTATTTTGTTCACAACATTTGTACCAAATGGTACATGCAGCAAGTTTGAATTAACTTCATTTAATAGGGGATTACTGCATGAATGCAACATAGTATCAGTGTCTTGACTTTCTGTCCTCTTAGGTGAACGTCATTTCTGATTTAAACCATGGTATTGTAGCTTCAATCTTGGGCATCGGAGGAAAAAAAAAGGAAATCGGGGACTTATGAAAAATATCAGGGTCCTCCATGTTTTTCCCTTTTTCATTCTAATGTTGCAGTTTTGTGCATTGAAAATGATGCCTCTTTATGCATTTAAAGGCAGTAAAAATGAATGAGAGCCATGCAGTTTAGGTGCTGATTTAAGAACTCACTTCACCTCAATTACTTAAAGGGGCTCTGAAACACCTTCTGAGGAGAGCGCATCAACTCGCTCAATCACTGCATTGTGTTGTTGTGAGCATCTGGGCCAAGTAATACACCTCTACACGTAGCAGTGAACCCATAATCACGCGCGAAAGTTGGCCAGCTCTTCCCGGCGACTTTTTCGTGCTCGCACCCTTCTTCGTCGCTTGCACCTGCGTATACAAGTTGAGAGATGGCTATTGGTCAGATTGTTTCAGATGTCGGGCAGCTTCCGTGGTCGCGGCCAATAAGTCGCGTAGCTCCGGCAAGTCAGGAAACTCCGCCCCCGGAGGTGGTTCCAGCGGAGGATCGCTGACCTTCCAGCATGCAAAAAGTGACAAAAGGGAAAGGCGCGAACACGCTGGAATTAAAATTTTTACTACAGATAACTCAGCTTCTACAAAGCACATTAAAAAAATTCTTGCTGGACAATATTCATGAAGCGACGTGCTTTAACATCCCAGGAATATCGCAACGTTATTAGAGCCACTTTCAGAGCCCCTTTAAAGCTTGTTGTTCAAAATAAGGATATTGGACATGCTGACGACAGTGACAGCAGACAAGCACAGTGCTACAGGGCACTGCTTCTGGGTGCAGCCTAGCTAGAACCATGCTTGTTTGGAAATTGCACAAACTTGTGCTTGTTTGTCGATAGTGGCAAACTTGTGTGAGTCAGTTTTTGGTTGTTGTATAGTGTGTGAAAAGACTGAACGAGACAAGGAAGAAAAAGCTGTCTTGCATGTGAAAACGGCTGGCGTGGTTGCGGAGCGGTGTACGGTGTACAGTCAAACCTGGATATAACGAAATTGAAAAAAGTTCGCAATTTTTCGTTATATCCAGGTTTTCGTTACATGCAGTTTTGGGTTAAGACTGGTAAGGATTATGCCAAAACGAAATAAAAATTCGACAGATATCAATTCAAGTGAACTCGCCATTCAAAGAATTTATTTAATAGAGAAAAACTGCGTAATTTTCGCTTGCTGTTTTTGCCCGATCGAAGCCACTACTCGGCGCTCCAAGGAAACTAAGGCATCCATGGCTGCTTCATCGTCCTGCGAGCCGACGAAATGGCGCAGAACGTCCACCGCGTCCATCAGTTCCCTCGCGGTGGGAACAGCACAAAACGTATCAGGCTCTGATGAACCGTCACCTTCAAGGCTATCTTTAATGGTTTCGACAAGTGCCGCATCAGTCATCTCTTCCGTAGCCATGGCGCCGTTGTCCACGAACAAAAAGTTGCACAGCTCGACACCGTCGGGCACCCCACCGTTCATGCGTAGTTCATCCCACGCTTCTGCGACCTCGGGTGGGCTTGAAGGTTCGTCTTCAGTGACTGTAGCTTGAATGGCCTTATTTACCTGAGCCTTGGCGAAGCAATTGGTGATCACTTGTGATCCGACCTCTTGCCACGACGCAGCAAGCATTTCGATTGCTTGGTAGATATCCACTTTTGTTGGCCATTCAAGGCGGATGTCCAGGAGCATCTTCTGTATCAATCGACGCCGGTAACAGCATTTAAAGCTGTTAATAACCCATTTGTCTAAGGGCTGTACCAGAGAAGTGCAGTTAGGTGGCAAATGCTGCAGCTCGACCTTAGAAAGCTGTAGGCCTTCCACATGGTGCGCGGAGCAGTTGTCAAGCAGCAAACAAATGCTGCGAACTTGTCGCTTGACATCTTGGTTGAGCTCCTTCAGCCAGTCGTAAAAAATTGCCCGCGACATCCAAGCTTTGGAGTTTGCCACATATTTTACTGGCATCCGCCCTGTTCCTTTAAAACATCCGGATCGGGCATTGCGGAAAATAACAAACAGGATTCGCTTGTCGCTGGCATCAGTGTTGGCGCAAAGCAAAACCGTCACGCGGAGTTTAATTTGCTTTCCACCGCGGCAGTCTTCTCCTTTCAGTGAGAACGTGCGGCTCGGTAACATTTAAAAAAACAGGGCCGTCTCATCAGCATTATAAATGTCGGCAGCTTCATAGTGGCTGAAAATGCCGGGAAGCTTCTTGGCCACCCACGAGGCAGCAGCATCTCTGTCTGCGGAGGCAGACTCGCCAGATACCACTTTTCCGACGACACCGTGCCGGCTTTTAAATCCTTGTAGCCAGCTGTTACTCGCTTTGAAGTCGTCGTGGCCCAGGATACAAGCAAAATCTATGGCTTTCTGCTGCAAAATCGCGCCACTTATGGGCACGTTTTGTGCTCGTCTGTCCAAAAACCATGCAAACACGGCGTTGTCCACATCAGCATACGTCGACGTCTTCAGTCTTTTCTTCTGGGCGCTTGTGCCCGACTCCATCGCACTGCGGATGCTTTGTTCTGCAGCAAGAATGGTTGACAGGGAGCTGGCTGGTATATTGAAGCGGGCAGCGACATCCTTCTTTTTTTCGCCGGCGGTAACCGCATTCAAAATCGAGAGCTTATCTTCAAGCAACAAAACTTTGCGTTTCCTCACAGCAGAACTCATCGTAACGAACCGACACCGTAAACACACACCAACACACACACGTCAACACGCTGACGAAGAAGGCTTACCATAACTGCGCCGCAACACCACGAAAAATTTGTCATAGTAGTGCCACCTAGTGTCAAGCTACAAAATGAAAGCTTAAAAGTTGCTACGCTTGCCACGGAGCGGCGATAGCGGCGCTCAACATCATCATCATCACTGAGGTCTGCTTGTTTGCTGCGATTGCAAGCGTTCTGCTCGCGGTCTACTTTACCTTTTAATATAAAAACTTACTTAAACAATATTCATTAAAGTTGCGCACTGCCCGGTCAAATTTCGGGCAAAACATTACAAGATACAGCTCGATGATCAGAGCCACGGATTCGTTACATCAAGGTCAACTGCCGCAACGAGTTCGTTACATGGAGGTCGCCTATACATGGGCTTCAATGGGGGATGTGCTGGGGAATTGAAAAATTTCGTAAAATCCAGGAATTCGTTACATAGAGGTTCGTTACATAGAGGTTCAACTGTACAAGCATTTTGCAGAGAATTTGAAGCCGGTAACATAGACGTCGCAGATTTGTACAATGGGTGAATGACAGAAGTAGCAGCACAATCTTTTGCATTTAGCATTACAGGTAAGCAAGGCTCGGCGACTGTCATGTGGCTTGCACAGAAAAAACGATAGAAATGTTCTCACTGTTGCCTGAGTTTTAACTGCTAAAGCTGCCCCAATTTTGTGTATTTCGTGCTCATACATTTCAGTTATCATGTGCTATTTTATTTATGTGTATAGATTTTTAATTGAATGTACAAATGGAAAGCAAGAATAATATAAAATTGCGTTCCCCATGCACTATTTTCTTTGAGCATACACGCCTTGCATTCTGTTTGTTCGTAAGAAGTGGATAGAAGGCATGAATGAATGTAAGGCCACTGCGATACAATCTTTTTGTCTGCTTCTATTCGGTTCTTACCATCCGCCCGTCTGAGTGCATGTCTGCAGTCATAGCAAAGGCATGGGGCAGTAATTAAGCGCAAAAAGAATTGCACCGAAATGGAGTTCGAGTAAATCATTCTTATATCACCCCCCACCCTTAACCATAGATAACAAATCGTACATGCGCACTGTAATAAGGCCTGCTGTTACAGGGACATTCGTGCACAGAAGTTTTTGCGCTTGCTTTAGTCATTTTGTGCTCAGCAATGATTGTTAACCAGTAGCGTCTCGTATTTACATAGGTGCACAAAAATAATCTCATTAGAAATAGAGGCTGATGGTAGTGAACTTTTATGGCGTAGTGGCATCTGCGGCAAAAGAGCGCCTTGGCACAAAATATTTTCGTTTACTCAAGGTGAGGTCATATATCCATTTCCCAAGCATTTCACCCTGAATAAACCGAGCACCAGGCCGTGGGAAGGTTGTACCCATTGTATCACCGGTGGGTACCCGGCGGCACTGGGGATCGAACCCCGCACCTCCCGCATGCGATGTGGATGCTCAAGCCACGAGGCTGCCGCTGCTGTATGTAGAGGTGCAGTCGTTGCGGTGGCACAGCTGTTATTGTGCTTGGCTGCTGACCTGAATGATGCAGGCTTGACCCAGGCCGCGGCGGTTGTATTTCTATGAAAAAGAAATGCTAGAGGCCCATGTTCTGTGTGATGTCAGTGCACGTTAAGAACCCCAGATGGTCAAAATTGTCTGGAGCATTCCACTATTGCATCCCTCATAGCCTTAGTCATCTTGGGACTTTAATCCCCATAAAACGAGCCAACAGAAATTAAGAGGCTCAGTGCTTGATAAGAACTGCACTGCCATGGTCCTGCAAGCTCTCCATTACACAGTGTGCTCACTTCCTGTCCGCATGCTCTCTTTATTGCTGGCACTAGAAAACTCGCTCAAGGATGCTTACTGCCTCTTTTTTCTCGTCAACATGCAAACATTTACGTAACAGCACTCCTAAGATGTATTTTTACAGCAAAACTGACAACAGTGTCAGATTGAAGATTATTGGGATGCAGAAGGCGTTTTATTGCTAGAGCTCATGCCACACGGCAATTATTGGAGGACCTGTACTTCAGTATTGATGGCGTTACGTGAGGAATCAAAGAAAGGCCACAAGAAGTTGTCGGCAGGTGTGTTGCTTCTTCATGACGATGCACCAGTTCCTGTCTCACAAATCACAAGCTGCCATATTAGGGAATATGGCTTCATGGAGCTTAAAGGGACTATGCAACGAATAAAAAGTCACTTGTAAATGTTTTCAATGCTTAGAAATGATGCTAAGAAGCATTCACACAAAGTATGAGTCTTCGGAAATGAGCCAGCAATTTATTATGAACTTTTAAAAACCGTGTTTTTCAAAATTCGCGGGCCGATTGGTGTAGTTGAGTTTCCCCTTCCGGTGGCGATGAGAGGAAACTACTTGATAATGATGAAATCGGGGTTTCTTGATGACCCGGTGGCTCTACTCGCAAACATTCACATTACTCAAGGAAAGGATGGTTTGGTTTATGGGGGTTTAACGTCCCAAAGCGACTCAGGCTATGAGGGACGCCGTAGTGAAGGACTCTGGAAATTTCGACCACCTGGGGTTCTTTCACGTGCACTGACATCGCACAGCACACGGGCCTCTAGAATTCCGCCTCCATCGAAATTCGACCGCCGCGGCCGGGATCGAACCCGCGTCTTTAGGGCCGGCAGCCGAGCGCCATAACCACTCAGCCACCGCGGCGGCTCAAGGAAAGGAGAAGGTTAACTATTTATTTACAACATAGGTAAAAAACCGAGAAGAAACAAAGCAAGGAGAAAACTATTTACATGACTAAATCGTGGATCAGACGAATTCAGCCCCCGCTCAACCCAGAGCGCTTGGTTTTAAACCCTCTGTCTCCGCCCTTAGCGGGGACAGCAACCAATAAGATAACAAACGACCCATCTCGCCAATCAGTGGTCAGGGAAAGGAAAATAAGGATTTTCACCAACTAATCACAGATTGGGGAAAGAGTGCTGATTAAACATTTGGGAAAGGAGAGGTTGCAATCAAATAGACAAACAGCACAAACGCGACCACCCTCTCCCACGGCACCCACAGCCCAGCCGTTACCACTTTCCTGTCTCTTTCGCACACGCGACAAAACGATCCCTAAAGTGTTTACAGAATACACCGCACGAGACGAACACAGTCGTTACGGGAATAGTGGGTTTCCGGTCACTCGGCTAATACTCAGCCGTATCTCGTGCGCCCCCGAAACCTCGTCAACCCCTTAACAACCACATGTCGACAGCTGTACATGGTTAGCGTTTTTCCCGGCGGGTCATCCCCGTGACGGCGCGGCGTAAACGAGGATGTCCGCCGCACGAAGGGGAGGCAGGGACGGGACGGGCCCCTTTGTTGGGGACTTCCGACCCCACTGGAGGGCCTTCCCTGCGGACACAATATCAACGAGTTCGCGGAAAGGTCAGCGAACTCCACAGGTGTACTCGTAGTGACCGATTTTGGAACTAAAATCTTGGAACAAAGACGTCACTGTACCATGACGTCGCCAGGCCACCACACGCTCTCATTCGCTGGAGCCACGGCAGCCACGACGTCAAGGGCACACTTCCGGTAGCCGTGAAAATTGTCTGCTCGTGCCACCACGCGACCCTCTCTGGCAAGCGAGCCAGGGCATTGCCTTCGCGCATATCGTTTCAATTTTCCTCTGCCGCCTCCTTCTGTCGGGAGTTCCGGAGCCACTCGCACGGCTCTTTGTGCGCACGCATAGGGCTCGATGCCCATCGCAGCCGTAAAAGCGAGCAGTCGCACCTCGAGGTCCGGGTTTATTACTGCTAATTACCACAGATTGCAAGCAAAGAAACCCGACGCGCGCCGCAATCTAGGAAGAAGAGACCGGAGAGATGCCGCCACGCCGCCGACGCTGCTGCTGGGGGGCTAGGAGCGGCAACCGGAAGTTGCAAAGCGAACGTCATCTGATGACGTATTCAAAGGCAGGGCGCAGTCCCAGACCCCTGTTTTCTTTATTTTTTTCTGGTGCTCCTCGTGTACGAGTAGAGGGGGGAGAGGAGGAGCGTAATTTTTGATCGTCTATATCTTCGCTGTTATTGATGCTAGCTCAAAAATTCTTGCACTGGGGTGACGAGTGATTGAATGCCTATCTCTCGTCTGCTTTACGTAATTTCAATTAATTTATTGCATAGTCCCTTTAACTATCTGCCCTACAGTTCAAGCCTTGTTGCCGGTGATTACGTTCTCTTTAGAACCTGAAAATATTTCTGCACTGACAACAATTGCATGATGCTAATTCAGTCAAAGAAGCTGTGATCGGGTTCCTGCAGCAGAAACAAGTCTCCTTCTATTGTGAGGAAAAACAATTATCATCAGCCTAACTACGTCCATTGCAGGACAAAGGCCTCTCCCATATCACTATATTGACCATGTCCTGTGCCAGCTGCAGGGGTTACTTCCTAATCTCATTCGTCTACTTGACTTTCTTCTGACTCCTGCTACGCTTGCATTCTCTTGGGATCCACTCCATCATCCTTAACAATCATCGGTTATCTTTCCTTTTCAATAAATGCCTTATAGGTGTGTTGATGTTCAGGGGGATTGCACTGAAAATTTAATAGCTCATATATTTCTAGAAGTCGTGTGTTCATATTGAGGTAGATCACTTATCGAACACCCCTATTTCCCTGGCCAGGTACTAAGGGATGTACAGACTGTGGAGATACTTGGAGCATGCATCAGAAAGCACCTTGCTTCATAGTTCATAATAGAAAATATTACTTTTCTTTAAGAAACAACACTCAAGTGAAGGGTGTATGGAGAATAAAAAACAGTAAATCATAATTTTTTTTTCTTGAGAGCTCCAACGCTGTTGATAACTTCAACGTCGATGCTTTTCGCCAGTTCGCTTTCAACAGAAAATACTGCATTCCCTAAGAGCCTACACAATCCCATTGTAGATGTTGAGTATTTTTCAGTAGGTTTAAAATTAGATCTCCAGCCTCTCATGGTGACACAGAGAGGCATATCAGGAATAATTGCAAAGTCTAGTGATAGGGTTGTGTGAGTAAAGTAAATCCCACTGTGTTATGGATGTGACTAACTCTAATGCTGCCTATTGCTTGACCTCTTCTCGGGTTAGTGCCTGCCGCGTTGAGGTCTCTCTACAGCCTAGGTATTTCGACGGAAAGTATGCTCTCAGACTAGTCTGAAGGCTATGAGTTTTGGAATTGTAACTTTGAGCTCATTCTAAGAGGGACCCTGAAATAATTTCGATGGTCATATTCTAGTGCAAAAAATGTGTAGAGGTAGTCTTTGTGGGTATTCGAGCCAAATTTGAAATCTGCTCACAACCTATTAGGGCAACGCCTCACCGCTGCGCGTCCCCTTCCCCGATGACGTCAGTGGGCAGACGGGGCGAGCTTGAAAGCTGACTTTTCTGCCCGCTGACGTCATCGAGGTAGAGGACGTGTGGTGAAGTGTGTTGCCCTAATCGGTTGCGAGCTACTGCGAGCAGCGATTTTATTGCGAAGCAATACTGCTTAAGGTCGCACTTCAGCCCGTTCCGTGGCGAGGCGGTGGTAGGCACCATTGACTTTTAGCGTGACCTCGCTGGGGCACGTCACACCACGTGACCTAGAGTGACGTCACACCAGCTGTGTAAAAACGGGGCCCCATCTCACGCCGTCGCGAGGCGAGGCGGTAGCCACCAACGGCGGCCTCCTTCCCGCTCCTCTCACCAGGGGCGCTACGGTCGGTGTGACGTCACACCAGCTGTGTAAAAACGGGGCCCCATCACGCCGTCGCGAGGCGAGGCGGTAGCCACCAACGGCGGCCTAACTCCCGCTCCTTTCACCAGGGGCGCTACGGTCGGTGTGACGTCACACCAGCTGTGTAAAAACGGGGCCCCACGTGAAGCATCAGCTACACCGTCCTCAGCCGACGGCCTCTTCTCCTAATCGGGCTTAGGCTTCGGCCGAGCCTGAGAGGGGGTAGGGAGACCACCATCTGCCGGAAATAGTTTTTCTGAACTGAACTGCAAACGGGGCCCCATCTCACGCCGTCGCGAGGCGAGGCAGTAGCCACCAAGGGCGGCCTAACTCCCGCTCCTCTCACCAGGGGCGCTACGGTCAGAGTGACGTCACACCAGCTGTATAAAACAGCTCCGCTCCTCTCGCCAAGGCAGTCATACAGCCAGATGTTACGATGGTGCCTACGAACAAGGCAGCTCGGCAGAATGCAAAGAGGAAGCATCAGCGAGCTACGGAGACGGAAGAGGAACGAGAAGCTTCGCAATCACCAGGCTTAACCAAGCTAAGCCACGGCCGTTTTTAAAAATTATTTCTAAATAGTGTCCATCTAGAACTTTCAAATTTGACTCGAACACCCACAAATACCACCTCTAGAGGTCTGTTGCACTAAAATATGCCCTCCAAAATAATCTGAGGGTCCCTTTAAATGAGGTTCTTCGGCAAGTGCAGCATCACTCGTGTGGACGCTGCCTCCCCCCTCTACTGCAGCTGCACTCGCTGCAGTCCGCACCTGCCGTTCCCAGCTGGTCATGCCACTGCGCTGCCATCGCTCAGCACACGGGTTTCGCCTCCATCGAAACGCGGCCACCGCGGTCAAGGTGAAAGCCTGCAAGTGCCGAGAAGTATAAGCACTGCAGAAGATAGAGCAGGGAGGGAGAGAAGCGGCAGGTAGCTGCGCATGGTGCGGTGGCGCAACGAAGGAGAGAAGAGCCGCGAAGGGCGAGAGAGAAGCGCGGAGTGGATAGGAAGGGTAGTAGCAGGTAGTAGGTAGGTAGTAGCTCGTTGCAGCAATATCAAGGCTTCGATGAGTGCACAGGGGACGTTTTGACACTGCAGAATGTAGCTAGTATAAAATGGGCATGTAGAATAGCGTGCGCGAAAAAGAGTGTGCTCCGTAGTTACACAAATTGAAATGGGTTTTTGAGGAAAGGAAATGGCGCAGTAATTGTCACATCTCGGTGGACACCCGAACCCCGCCATAAGGAAGGGAGGAAGGTGGGAGTGAAAGAAGAGAAACAGGTGATGTAGCGGAGGGCTCCGAAATAATTTCGGCCACCTGTGGATCTTTAACATGCACCGACATCGCACAGTACTCAGGCGCCTTTTGCGTTTCACCTCCATCGAAACGCGGCTGCCGTGGCTGGGTTCGAACCCGGGAACTCCGGCTCAGTTCCCAGGTTCGAACCCGGCCGCGTTTCGATGGAGGCGAAACGCAAAAGGCACCCGTTTGCTATGCGATGTCGGCACACCAAACGCTATTTCAAATCGTACAACATCATGGGAGAACTTATCGAAGTCCAGCGGGCAGGCTCTGAGACGTACCAGCAGAGCCCTCCTGGATATGAGCGCGCCCACGCGCTCCCCCGAGACCTGGCCCGCCGGGTACCAGTGGGAGAGGCCAGGAGAGACGAATAGAACAACATAACACCACCACCACCCACATAACCTTTAACATGCACACTCATCCTTGAGCATACAGACGCCAGAAATGCACACTTCCCCCACCACACAAATCTCTCTCAATGTATGCTGCCCTAATTGTTATCCAAGGGAATGAAGCACCAACTAGCCCAGCAAAAAGATTTATTTGAAATCTCTCAAGAGAGCTGACGCCATAGTCTAGCGCCAGCTTCAGACGCACACTTTCCCAAACCTCTACCACAAACACCGCCCCTTAAGATCCCGGATGCTGCCCATCATGCAGCAGCCGTACACCCCACTCTTCCACTCCCTATGGGAATGCCCCGACCCACTGAGGCACCAACCATCCTGCACCCCACTTTCTCCTCTTGGGGGCTGCTGTGTCCAGCACAGATCCACAAGACCAGCAACGTGTGGTCGAGCGGGCGCTCAGGACATATAGCGGCAGTCAGTGGAGTCCTGGACTATGGACACCTCCCGAAGAGGATGGCTACCTACTACCATTGGTTAAATAAAAGTTTTTCCTCCTCCTCCTACAAAGTTTCGGTTCTGGTAAGATCAAATAGGTTTCTTCAGAACCACATGTCTTCCGCCATGCCTTTCTCCCAGGTCGGGTTATTGGAAGGGCTTCTGTATTTTCCTCCTATGGCGAGCTCTTGCCTCTGTTTGCAGCAACCGAATGCAAAAAGACGACTTTGTGCACCGATCTTAAAATTCTTAACTGTTTTTGCATTTACATTCTGCAAAAACATGCGGATCGATCGGTGGCTCAACACTGGAAATACCCTTGACAGTGACCACTATATCCTCGCGACCACCCTGAGCACGTCCCCGTACCGTCGGAAAGGTCGCCCGAGCCTAATCACTGATTGGGACAAGTATCGTTCCCTACGTGCTCAGTACGCCCCTACCCGGATTAATGACCTGGACGAGTGGATCTCCACGCAGATGTCTGCTACTACTCAGGAATCGCCTGCCACATCTGATCAGTCCAGTACAGACAGCCGTCTCCTCCACCTATGGCAGGCCCGCGAAAGCATGCAAAACCGCTGGAAAACAACGCCACAATAAAACGCTTCGGCGTCGAATAGCTCAGATAGACAAACTGATTGAGGCGCACACTCTGTCACCCTTTCGCGCACTTTTGCGTGCGCTCCCAGACACCCTTAAAGAGCGTGGGGGTAGCGGTCTCGGTCACAAAGGAGATGCCCTCGACTCAGCGTGGCAAGCTCAGCCGGAGACGAAGTGACAAGGGGGTTGGCCGTTTGGTGCCCAGCTCGCCGATCACAAGCCAGAGAATGGGTCGGAGCCAAAGGTTCGCAAACAAAACAAAGTTTATACAGCTAAGAGACGATACAAAGGGTTTCATTATCACTCGTACGAGCACATACAAAGTGATTTACAAACACATTACAACTCGTGCAAGGCAACCATAGATAATTCCGCAAAATACCTGCACCTAAAGTGCACTAACACAGAGAGAGACAAACAAAACACAATTTGTTCACCGGGCACTGCGACAGTCCGACGACCTGAGGAGCACGACGGGGCCGTCTCGCAGACTGGCGCACGTTGCCTCACTGGTCGTTGGCTAGTCGAGTGGTGTTTTCCCGGGAGTAGAGCGGGCGCGCTTCTCGGAAGCTTAAACGGCGGCTCCGGCTCGCCGACAGCGGTTGCAGCCCTTCATTTACAGGCGCAGACCGCGTCTGTTTGTTCTTCGCGCCAAGACAGGTGCGCACATACACGGAGCTTCAACTGCACAAACTCCTCGCCCCGGGCGCACGACCCCATTGGTCGAGCGCGGAAACCACCTTCTAGAACAATCTAGATCATTCTCGCCACGCGGAGTCATCGACGCAAGAGCAAAGGGGAGAGGGTATCACCTTAGTGCGGTCAAGGTCATGCCCTCTCCGTCGACAACGAGTAGAAACCACTCCCAAATTCTAGAAAAATCGACGCCGCGCGCGGCCATATGCCCCCTCTGCGCCGCGCCGGCGAGCTGAGTTGCAGCAGTACGCAAAGCTACGCACTCTCCGGAGGTACTTCCCCGCTGTTTTTGTTATATTTTACCGCGCGATTGCTTAGGCGCAGCGCCGGTTATTTTCGAAAATGCGCCAATTTTGTGACACACTCTCTCATTGGCTACCCAGCAATGAGGTCAAGTTTGGGACAACATGCGTGGCCAGCTCGGGCTAAGCCGCACCTGGCACCTTCTCCAATACCTTTTAGATCCGGACGGTTGCAAAACATCCCAACGAGACAGCACTTCCCGCATAGTCCGTCAACACCCCGGCTCAGACCAGGATCTTCTCGATGAACTTCGTGTCCGGTACCTCAATACTACTCCCCCGAACGCTCTCACCACCCCCACCCACCCTACATGGGTGGTGCCAACCCTGCCCTCGATGCGGAGATTTCAGAGGCTGAGGTAAGATTCGCTCTCACTCAGCTCCGCCCTAACTCTACCCGGGACCGGACGGCATTTCCAACAAAACTCTCCGTAATTTAGATGGCCCGTCCATTGAGGCTCTCACTGCCTTCATTAATGATTGCTGGAGAGAGGGCGAAATCCCTGCAGCATGGAAACACACACGCGTGACTTTCATACCGAAGCCAGGCAAACGACTAGCTCTCGAACACCTCCGTCCCATCTCCCTTACTTCCTGTGCTGGGAAACTGATGGAGCACATCATTCTCAACCGTCTTAATCATTATGTTGAAGATAATGATCTACCTCGCACCATGATTGGCTTCCGCTCAAATCTTTCTACGCAAGACATTATGCTCCAGCTCTCCCGAGAGATACTGTGCCCCTCTACCAGAGCGGGCACAAAGGCTATTTTAGGGCTTGATTTAACTAAAGCATTTGACAATGTCTCGCACGGAGCTATTCTCGCTAACCTCTCCCTACTAAATCCTGGTCACCATACCTACGAGTATACACGCACCTTCCTCTCTGGTCGTACAGCTGAAATTAGCTTTGGCTCTCTCCTCTCTGACCCTATAACCTTAGGTAGCAATGGCACCCCCCCCCCCCCCCCCACCCCAAGGATCCGTTCTCCCCTTTCTTGTCAATGTCGCCTTGCTCACGCTACCTTCAAAATTAGACGCTACCCCCCGGCTTTTCCATACCTTATACGCAGACGACATCACCCTCTGGGTTTCAACAGGCAACGATGCTGAGGTTGAATCCGCACTTCAACAAGCGGTGGATGTCATTGAGCGCCGCGTAGCCGGAGCCGACCTCTCGTGTTCACCTCAAAAGCCCGAGCTGCTACTCATCCGAGGTCAACCCGGCCTCCACGGCCATCCCCCTATCTGCATTACTGCTAGTGGCCAACCCATACGCGAAGTATCCACCATTAGGGTGCTGAGGCTTCTCATCCAGAGCAATCGGAGAAACACCGGCACTCTGGCTAAACTCACAGTCTCTGTCTCGCAGACCATTCGTCTAATTCGTCGCATTGCTAATAAACATAAAGGCATGCGAGAGGCTGACCTCCGACGTCTTGTTCAGGCGTTTGTTATCAGTCGCCTCACATATATACCCTCCCTTACATCTACCTTAGCTGCTAGGAACGGGACCGCGTCGTCTGCTTTATTAGACGGGCATACAAGGCGGCTCTCCATCTCCCCCACCGGACCCCCCGTATAAACTACTGGCATTAGGTGTCTACAACACTGTGACGGAGCTCTCGGTCCGAAGCTCATCTAACCGCTCAGTACGAGCGTCTCACCCACACCTCCACGGGACGTCACATACTCGAGAAGCTTGGAATAAGCTTCGAAACGACCGTCGCCGACAAGGCCCAGCTTCCGTCCCATATCTACAGCAACCTTATCGTTACCCATCTCCTGAAGAACATGCACCCAGAGTATCATGTCGCTCGCTGCAAGGACAGGCCTAAGTCTCTGCATAAAAAAGTATTTAACAGATCAGACAGCGGTCTACGTCGACGCCGCCGAATACTATGATCGCAATGCTTTTTCGCTCGCGGTTGTAAACTACTGTGGACGGCCGTTGGTTGCGTGCTCCATTCTCGTCAGATCGTCTGAAGAGGCCGTGGAGGCGGCCATAGCCTTGGCGATGGTCTCCTCCTCTGCAGAAACCACCTTGAGCGACTCTAAATCTGCGATTCGTAATTTCGCCAAAGGCCGGGTCTCCCCCGTCACCCTCCACCAAGGACCAACTCCGCCAGATCCAATTGATCTGGGTACCTGCGCACTCATGCCATCCAGGGAACGAGGCGGCCCACAATCATGCCCGAGGATTCGTCGACCGGGATGTGTTGTCGCCCGTCCTGCGGGCGGCGAGAGATCGTATGGTTACATTTCATGACATAAACATGCACTACCGTTTAGGTAGACTTCTATATCCCCCCGCACATATTTCTCTCACCAAACCCCAAGAGGTTGCGTGGAGGCAACTCCAAACGAACACCTTCCCCAACCCCGCGATATATGCCCGCATATACCCTGGGGTCACTCTCCCTCCTGTCAACTATGTGGCCAACATGCCACTCTATCCCACATACTCTGGGCTTGCCCTCGGGACTCCCCTCCGCGAGGTTTGCAGCTCTCGAATCCAGACCAGTGGGAGGCCGCATTGCTCAGTTCCGACTCGGACACACAGATCCTTGTTGTGATAAGGGCCCTAGAAGTCGCCGGACGCCACGGGCTCATGGCCACTTGATGGGGCTATAACCCCACACCAACTGTTATTTTGGTCGATGGAAATAAAGTTTATCCTCCTCCTGCATTTACTAACGCTTCTGCGGGATGAGGCACTTTGGGCATCCATTTTTTCTGTGCGCCCAAAACGGGCAGGGTTCCTAAAAATCAGTGCTCGATCTCTTTCAAGGGACCCTGGTCTCAAATTACGCACGTTGCTGCTAATCTTCGTTTGCGGGGTTTTGGGAGATGCACCGAAATCGTTAACATTTTTATCTGCTCCAGAAGAGTTAGTTTGGGGTCAATGATGTAGAAGCATAACGGCGATCTTCGGCAGCAGATATGGATGGGGGTTGCAAACGTAATCGCATAGCATACACTAGAGCTCTGCCTTGATGCTTGTTTTGAGGTCGGGCGTTATTTTTGTTCCTTTACATACTTGACAAATGAATTCAAAACACAATACGTTTTGCAAAATATGGTAAGTTTTTCCAATGGGAAACTAACTGAAAAGTTGCACTAAGGGTTTTAACCGCTGAGATTTTAGCACCCGCTATTTGGAGCTGGAGTTATCATTTCTGCTGTCCCCAGATATGGCCTCGAGTTGAATACCGTTAAATTAGTCGTAATAGCCCTGCGTACGGCATCATGACTGCTAGATAATCGTGTGCAACGCGCGCTCTAATTCGACCTCTTAATTTGGTGGTGTGAGCGACCGCTTCCAGGCCAATGCAAACAAAAAAAAATTAGCTGTGGTTCAACTACTGTTGAACCTGGTTAAAGAGCGAAAGCTGTAGTGTATCGGGCAACTAGATGCGTCTTGGCGTCTGTGACGTTGAGTGCGTTCCGGACAACTTCGCTACTCACTTAACTGGAACATCTGTAATTTACACGCTCATAACTAAATTATTCATGAATGCCTCAGTACATAACTCTAAGTTACGTTTCTAAGGCATCTGCATTCTACTGCATTCACTAGACGCGCGCCATCAGCGGGGCCATCGACGTACTACATTGCGTGTTGGGAATTCACTGGCTGCCACATGATGGCGCTACGACTGCATGCCATGTAAGGTGCCTGTATTTTTCAAAGGTAGCGCAAACTCCCTCTCCTCGCCCCTCCCTTTCGGCCGCCATTAGTGAGCGAATCACGCGGCCGCTACCGCCCGCTTGATTTCGTGTCGCATGCGGCGCGTTGAAGCGCTTGCTTGAATCGCGACTGCTCGGGGCGCATTTTCACAAGGCTGTTCGTACGTGAGACATCTTCGTAAGATATGTCGTACCTTCAGTTATTAGTAGAGTCTGCGTCGCTCAGACGAGGAAAACGAAAGGTAGAACAAGTTAAACGCAATACAAATGGTCTTTACTACTGCTGATTACTTCTCGGAATCGAATGGTGTTCTATTTACCTGACGCATTTACGAAAACAGAGCTACATCAAACTATGCACACACAACACGGCTGAGACATTTATGTGCTAAATACCCTCAACGTGTTTTTTTCTTTAATTTCCAAAATGCATCTGCACGCTTTTCTTTCCCCCTCAGTTATATGCCTTGGTTCCCGTGTGTGTGCGCGCGCTTTCTGCGTTTTGCTCTTTAATTGGCGACTCTTCCATTATGCTCATTTTATAAAAAGTCATGCTGGTATTCATATTGCCAAAATGCGTCCTTTTGTTCGCCGCATTTTGGCAATATGAATACCTATGTATTCATATTGCCAAAATGCCAATGTATTCATATTGAAATGCGTCCTTTTGTTCGCCGCACCCGCCGCGGTGGCTCAATGGTTAGGGCGCTCGACTACTAATCCGGAGTTCCCGGGTTCGAACCCGACCGCGGCGGTTGCGTTTTTATGGAGGCAAAACGCTAAGGCCCCGTGTGCTGTGCGATGTCAGTGCACGTTAAATATCCCCAGGTGGTCAAAATTATTCCGGAGCCCTCCACTACGGCACTTATCTCTTCCTTTCCTCTTTCACTCTCTCCTCTATCCCTTCCCTTACGGCGCGGTTCAGGTGTCCAACGATATATGACACAGATACTGCGCCATTTCCTTTCCCCAAAAGCCAGTTATTATTATTATTATTATTATTATTATTATTATTATTATTATTATTATTGTTCGCCGCAGAACATAAACGAGGACTTTTTTTACTCAGTCGACTGATGGTGAAATCGCGAACGCACCCACCTTCCCGCGTTCATCACTAACTGGGTGCGAATAGCGAGCAGAACCTCTCTGAGTAATGACGCCTCCAAATGCCAATTACTTTTTTAATATTTAATAATAACAATCTTTAATAACAATAACAATTGTTTAATAACAATCTCGCTTTCATAGGCATCGAAACCGTACGAGAAAACGTGGCCGGTAATGTTGCGCTGTTTTTTTTTCCGTTCAAGCTAAGCGTTAGTATTAAGCCTCCGTTGATCTGAAAGGCTTCCAGGAGCACGTATACACAAAATGGTTTAGTAGCGATCGACTTGCCTCGCAAAGCCTCCTACGGTGGCAGTCAAATTTCGTTCTTCCGATACGGTGGAGCCATATCGTTCGCCCGTTTGAGGTTTCGTTTGCCACTCGCTTGGGATATCTGTAATTTACATGGTCATAATTAAATTATTCATGAACGCCTCAGTACATATCTCGATGATATGTTTCTTACACGTCTGGGCATTCACCGTTCTGAACGGTTGTGCGTTGAAATGTTTCTAGCTGGAAACAGCGCATCGGCCGTTATCGAGGTCTCCCGGCACCCGACGTTGCCACGGACTCGTACAGAGTTGTCCTCCCTCGACTTCCTACCGGTGATGTTGTCCTCAACACCGTCTTTCTGCATGATGACCTCAAGGGTCGCCCATACCGTGCTCCCGACTTCCGAGACGAGCTCACGCAGATTGTGGATCTCCTTGAGATTTTGTGTATTGACCAGTACCAAATGAGCCACGTTTGGATGGTTACCTGCGAGAGAAGTTCCTCAAAACAGAAGCTTATTGACAAAGCAGAGTTCCACGTCAAAGGTCTAAAATGTATCGTGTTTGATCTTAATCTTCTTTGGCTCCCGCGCTATATGGAGCACCGGATGATTGTGGAAGCTTTGGAGCCTTTTGGAACTGTACAAGCTATCGAGCGTGAGAAGTGACTGTGCCCCGGAATGGAGCACATGGAAACAGCGAACCGTGAAATCTCGCTCACGCTTAAGGACGAAGTGTCAGCAAGTACAATTCCTCACACGCTCAACGTTTTCGGGGTACAAGCTTTAGTTGTGATCCCAGACAGGGCTCCGCTGTGTGTTCGTTGTAGCCGTGTGGGCCATCTACGGCGTCAGTGTCGCACGCCTCGATGCACCCAGTGCCGACGCTTTGGGCACACAGTAGACAAGTGTGTTATGAGTTATGCTGACAGGTTACGCCAGGGCAACTGGACACACGATGATGAAGTGGTGTCGGAACACATTATGAGTGTGTCGGATGTTGTGGAAGCGTCGGGTGAACTGAGTCATGAGCTCCCAACAGACGTGGTACCAAATGCTTCTGCACCGAATAACAGCCAGGGTCCTCCTGCAAGTACGGACAAACAGGAATCCCTGTCTCCAGGGCCAAAGCTACCGGACCCGGGCCTGCTACTTTGAGCCCTGTGTTTGCTGCTCAGGAGCCATCTGTCACCCAGCGATCACGAGAGCTGAACACCCCTTGTGTAGAGTCAATGAAGGAGCTACAGCCAGCGAATGTGCGGCATGCCTTCTGCGCCAGGGATGCCCCTTCATCGCCAGAGTGCAGCAGTCTGTTGCCTGAAGTGTCAGCTTCTGGTGTGTTCGGTGCCCCGTCGGCTGTCAGCGTGGTTGCGAGCGACGTGGTCCACTCGGCTTTATGGACCGAAGCCTTGGCTGTGTCAGAAGAGGCGATGGATAACAGCGCACCTTTGAAGCGTCCTGCAGATGATGAGGTGTGTGTCGATGGCGATGAGCAGAAGGCACCTGGTGTGGTGGCATTTGGAAGGATAACCTTGCAAAATGAAGGGCGATGTCTGCCCTACAGGCCTCCGATTTGCAGGCCGGCCACCGCAGTTGAAGTTGGAGATTAAGCCTTTCCAGCTTCGCGATCCGCGGGCCAGTCTGGCCAAAATGAAGAGGGGCACCGCGCCGGGCCGGGACAAGGTCACCGTCAAACTTTTGGCGAACCTTCTTGATTCAGCGTACCAGTGCCTTCTAGATTACATCAATGCGATCTGGACGGGGGAGACCCCCGCCCCATTGACTGGAAGACGGCCCTTGTCACCTTCATCCTGAAGGCCGGGAAACCGATAGACACGGACAACCTCCGCCCCATCTCTCTCACCTCGTGTGTGGGCAAATTGATGGAGACGATGGTGCGGGATCGGCTGTCCGAATACCTCGAACAACACACCTTCGCGGACACCATTTTCGGATTTCGCCCACACAGATCCGCACAGGATGTCCTGCTCCAACTCGACCGTGAAATCATGAACCCCATCACCCCCCCCCCCCCCCAACCGACAAAATTGTCCTCGCGCTCGACCTGAATGGAGCGTCCGACAACGTAACCCACGAGGTCATCCTCTCACATTTGAGTCAAACTTACTGCGGCACCAATACCTTCAATTATGTGAAACAGTTTCTCACGTACAGACTGTCCTACATGCGAATACAGGACCAAGAGCATGGACCTTTCCTGCTCGGTACGAGGGGGACTCTACAAGGCGCGGTACTGTCCCCTCTACTATTCAACATAGCCATGATGCGCCTACCTGCCCTGCTGGGTGCGGTCGAAGGGGTCCAGCACGCGCTGTACCCCGACGACACCACCCTCTGGGCTAAGCATGGACGCCTAGGGGACATGGAGACCAGCCTGCAAACGGCCGCCAGCATAGTGGACCGCTATGCCCGAGACTGTGGTCTGCAATGCTCCCCGCAGAAATCGGAATTCGTGCATCTGCGCCCCTCGCACACATGCTCGACACAAATCCATCTCTCCTTGCAAAGCGGTCCCATTCACGAAACCAAGGAAATCAAGAGTCCTCGGACTCTTCATACACAACCAGCGACGCTGCGACACAACACTCGCCAAGCTCCGGCAGGTGGGGGACCAGGTGGGCCGCATCGTCCGCCGGGTTTCCAACAGGCGCGGTGGGTTACGATGGAAAGACGGCCTGCGCCTGGCGAACGCATTCGTGACCAGTCGAATCTTGTATTCGACTCCCTACCTCCACCTGCGGAAACAGGAATAGGATGCCCTTGAGGTCATCCTCCGCAAAATCATGAAGCGAGCGCTGGACCTCCCGGTCTCTACCTCTACGAGCCACCACATGGTACTGGGGATGGTGAACACTTTCAGGGAGCTTCAGGAGGCCCATCTCAATAACCAATACACTCGTCTGACAAAGAAAGGGCCGGGTCGCCGCCTTCTAGTCCGTCTTCACATCCAGCACACCCAATTCACAGAGGAGAGATGCCGCCTTCCCGTACACTGGAGACGCGCCCTCCACGTGTGGCCTCTCCCCGCCAACATGTCCAAAGAGTACCATAATGGCAGGCGCCTGGCGCGGGCAGAAGCCTTACACCGCCATTTTGAGAGCAAACCAGGGCCAGATCCTGCGACGGTTCCGTTCGGGAACTGGTTCCTTTCGTAGCTCCTAATGGCTAAGCGAATCGCTTCTTTTATCAAGTTAGTATACAGAATATGCTTTCGCTATTGCTAAGATAATTTATTCGCCATGCAAGTGCATTCTCCTCGCCTTCCGGACAGGCGAAGAATGTGCGCACATATTATTTAAACCGGACCGGAGCTGTACTAAAAGCATTATTGCATTTTTTTTCTCAGAGACGAAGCCGCCATGTGCACGCCAAGCAGAGGGTGCATTCAACATCTGAGTCAAAACAATATCGACGCATTTCTTTGCGCGCGTTTCGCGTAACTGTTCTGTTTTTGAGTTGCAGCCTATTGGTCAATAACTTTGCGGCTTACAGAAGCTATTGCGGGATGCAAAAAACGATCGGTGGGCCACGCAGTCTGTGCAAGGAGGCAGGAAAGTTCATGATCTGTTTCCTCATTATTTATTTTCAATTGGTTTAGGCCGTTGCGCCACGGACGGTGCGGTCAGGGGCACTTTTATTTTTTTCTTGGGCTGTCCACCATCTAACGAATGTTTCACGGCATAACAAGCGCGTGCATACATGTGCATGTCACCGCGACTAAGTAAAGTAGCCCGTCTCAGGAGATTCCTAGTGGGATCTTAGGTGCTTGTGTCGTAATGCTATTTTTGTTAGTGTGATGCGCCATTCGTCTGCATATGCTGGCGATATGATTTATTCCAGTTGCGCTAGTTTTTGTCTGCTACCACATTTAGTGCAACCAGCTTAGATGCGGCTTGTGCCGTTTGTTTTGGATATTTTATTCATCATAATAAAGAGCGTTGTTTTGATATTTTCTCTCTTCATTTACGCGGAATAGCAGCAGTTGACGACAGTATCAAGCTTACAACGTGCAGCATAGTTGTTATGCACTGTGTAGTACAAGCTTGATGTGTGCCCACAGTGATACAGTCATCTTTTGCTGAACAAAACGAGCACAACTCGTGGGAACAAAACGTGGGCTAGAAATCGTATTGCAAACATTTAAACTGCAGCGTGTTCCGCAAATATACACGCGCGGTAGAATGCACCTCACAGCTAAACCAGTGAATTGTTCGAGCTCAAATTTCGCACAGAAATGGCATTTGGTCGGCAGAATTGTTTTCTACCGCGATTGTTTCGAGTACTTGGCTGAATCAACAAGAGAAAGTCAATTATTCTCATCGTCTGCGGCGACGATGAAACGAAAAAGGCCGCTTTCGCAGCGATTGCACAGGTGTCGCCATCTCGTTTCTTGTACGTGGATATTCGGCAAAGGAGGCAGGGGAGTTTTCTGCGGGAGGTTTTTTTAGACGCTCTACCACTAAAGTCTTTAAACTTAGTGCAGTTTTGACCAAAATAAGCTTTCTGTGATCATTGATAAAGCATTTTTTGAAGAGTCTTCAAACTTCCCGCAAAAGGCCCCCTCCTTTGCCTAATCTAACCCGCCGCGGTGGCTCAGTGGTTAGGGCGCTCGACTACTGATCCGGAGTTCCCGGGTTCGAACCCGACCGCGGCGGCTGCGTTTTTATGGAGGAAAAACGCTAAGGCGCCCGTGTGCTGTGCGATGTCAGTGCACGTTAAAGATCCCCAGGTGGTCGAAATTATTCCGGAGCCCTCCACTACGGCACCTCTTCCTTCCTTTCTTCTTTCATTCCCTCCTTTATCCCTTCCCTTACGGCGCGGTTCAGGTGTCCAACGATATATGAGACAGATACTGCGCCATTTACTTTCCCCCAAAACCAATTAATAATAATTAATTTGCCTAATCTCCATGGTCGACAAAAGAGATGGCGCCACCGGTGCAATGAGAGAGCGGCCTGATTCGTTTCGTCGTCGCCGCAGACGACGCGAATATCTGACTATTAAAACGCATCGCGTGACTTCGCCGCGCCGACGAGCAGTCTTCGCCGTCGCTGCACCAGGGCTCCACAGCCGCGGAGCGGCTGCTGCCTGACCACGTGATCTAGCCGAGCAGACGCGGCTTGGCGTCTGTAACGTCGAGTGCGTTCCGCACACTGTATAGGCAGCGCGCCCGCCCTGCCACCCTGGCAGGTGGCAGTTAACGGTTGATCGCGAGAGGTTGGTCACCCTATGAACACTGCGGCCAATTGCTGCAGCGCCGCTTGTCTGCCACAACGTTGTCAGCGCTAATGCATGCAGCCCGCACCTCTCTCTCTATCTCTCTCACCACCGCCACGTACCTCAAAGCGCGATTGAGGCGTCCAGGGAGCCAGTTATGCGCCCTCCCTTTCCTCAAAATCATCAGAGTCTAGAACTTTGCCAACGCCAACGCCAATGAACACAATGAACGCCGACAGCTTTCGCTTTGTATATCCTGGATTAGCTGAGCAAATCCACAGCCTAATTTTTTCGCCAATTCCAGATAATTCAGGCAAGTTCCGATGTTTAAGTTATTTATTTAAAAACGATGATTATCATAAGCTACCCTAACGTCTGAGTTTGAGCCCAAACAGCCAAGCAGTTTGAACAGGAGAATTTTTACAATCTAGACAGATAAATCCAGAACACCCTGCATATATTCAGTTGAATTCGTATTTAATGTCTTAAATAGCTTTGCGTGTCTGTTGAATTACCATTGATTCAACGAGAAACCAATATGGCGCCAATGGAAACGAAAAAATTATTTTCATAAGGGATATTTTTGCGTTTGTCATCCACCTGCCACATCTTATATACATGGTGTGATTGTTTGAATGGTTGGTCAGCTAATTTTATTGAATGTAGAGTGTACAGCGATGAGCAAAACGGGCGCTAACAGAGTAGAGAGTGGCAACGGACACTACCTGAGCAGCCTACCAAAACGTCATCGAGAAGCATTCGCTCACGTACCTCGAGTGTGGCGCAGCAGTCACCTCTGAAAGAGCGGCCATTCCATCGCCCGCACTGCATAGTCGAAACGTTAGCATATAATGAAGTATCGTATTCTAATCCTGCTTGCATCAGTCGTCCAGTGCGCGCGAGAGAAACATAGCCTCGCCGCATTTGTAATCACTTCATGGATAAAATTTTTGCAGCATTGATCTCGGTAGCCTGCTTTGACATTTGCAGGCTTGACACGCGCTCCCACGTTAATTTTAACTCTGATCAGTGCTGTACAAGCATTCTGTGTACAGAGCCAGGTGGCCAGGCAACGCAATGCGAGCATGACTGCCGTCACAATTATGGTACACTGATACATCGCCACGCGAGCATCGAGGCTCCCTAGTCACCATGACTACTTACAGGGTGACCCATCATTACCTATTTAAAGTCTACCTACAATACCTACTAAGCGATTAGCGCCGTTCAGTGACAGCGATCGCATTATACCACAACGAAGTTCTAACAACTCTCTCTAGGTGACGCTACCGATCCGACCGTGGTAGGTTGCCTCAATGGAGGCTCCGCCGTTCAGGGTGGAGACAACTTCAACGGCGTCGCCATATTTAATCACACGGGATCAGCTGCGCTAGCGTTTGTAACAGCGCCGTTCATGCTCTAGGGGCGCTTCAGAGCGCTTTGACTTGAACAGTCATTTTCATCAGTATCGCACTGCGCATCTTTTTACTCATAATAGCCATTTTAACATCCGAGGGTCGAAGACGTAATTGTACGAAGTAATTTTAGGACCCTGAGTAGTCGAGGTTGAACAATTAGTGTGCCGTCTGTTGGTTTGGAAAACGCGTTATTATTTTAAAGATCCGTTGCCCAGCAGGTACTACCGCTCCGTGCGAGTGGAAGAAATAGTTTTCTATCTTTTTCTACCTGCTTTTTGGTTTTTAAAGTCCTGCGTTTTGATAACAGCCGCACGTCATGAGCCGCTCGCGCGCTGCGGTTGGTTTCCCTTTCGTCGTGCGGGCTGTTTCCGTTTCTTGTGCTCGCAAAGACTGTTGTCGGTCTGCTTCTAAATCTTTCAAAGCGTAGTTGCGGGTTTCTCGCCTGTTTATTGCTTATAGGGGTGCAACTACATTTGTTTACAGGCGGGCGCTGGTATACAAAACGATGCCACCGTATTCCAACGTTGCCACTCCGTTTGCGTTTTCTTTCTCGAGGCCCACGAAAACTGATTGCCCCTCGTTGGCGATAGGGCAAAGGATTACTGCAAGTTTTTCACTCGTTTCATTTTTCTGACAGGCGCACAAACACCGAGCTAGTGCTCTTGCGTGCGCTTATATGCAGACTTCGCTTGAGCCATGGACATGCGCACCGGTTGCTCTACTGTGATTCCTCAGTTCGTGAAACCCATTTCTGCATATATTTTTTATTGTATTTATTTAATCGAGCCAATATGTACTCATTAATAAACCATTCATATAAACCTACACAAAAAAGGGAGAGTTTCAGGTCATTAAATAGCTGCAGTAATTCTTTTCTTATAATTTTAAATCCGAACTAAAAGTTATCGACTTTGAAAAGCCATGCTTTGTGGAAAAGAATCAACCAGAAACGGTTTATTTAAAAGAATGCAAATATTAACGATGCCTATGTGTACAATTCCTATTTTGCCTGCAGAATTGGGTGGTAATGGGTTATGCTTTTGGATAAATAACTGCTACCTAAAAATTGACCATAATTACTGCTCCGAGTCCCGGGGATAGCGAAAACAACGCAGGCCTTTAAGCGTTGACCAGGAGCGCATTGGCACACTAGAGCCCGTCATAATGGCTCGGTGTACTTGACAAGCTCGTCGATCATGCGGTCAAACACTCTCAAACAAGTAGAACCACCATCGAGTCATCCGCAGCCACTGTGCCTTGAACTACGCAAGCACAGCTGCTTGCACCCAGCAACTGCGCCCGCCCGCCGTGATTCAAAATCGCGTCGCAGCGAGAAAGAGGTGGCGTAGGGGGTGGTCAAACGATGGCACCACCCTGAAAGGCGGCGCTGGCATCGAGGCACCCCAGTCCATGCAGCCTTTGTCCGTGCAATCGTACACAAATGTCCCAGAGAAGAGCGAGCGCCGGAAACCATAGCTAGAAACCTTAGCGGCTTAGCGACTTCATCCGATTCATGATCCTATTAGATAGAGGAGTTTCTGAACACTCGTTTAGTTTACTGCAAAGGGGTATAAAGGCAATCAGTTTACAAGTCGATCACTCATCAAACAGTGTTTGGCCCAGTTTGTAGCAGGATCTGAGCTTATGCGGACGAATGCAGCCGTGCGAACATAAAAAGAAAAAGAACAAGTGAAGAGGATACTGCGTAATTTTGTATTTACCATCCGGTCCGCTAAGCATTTACAGCGGTATGGCTTTGTAGCCGTATGGCTGCGCTTGGGTGGATGTCAATGAGTAATTACTCCCTTATTATTTACAGCTGTCCCTCTAAATTTAATAATGGTTTGTGGGGTTTAAACGCCATAAGCGACCCCGGATATGAGGGATGCCGTAGTTGAGGGCTGCGGATAATTTCGACCACCTGGGGTTCTTTAACGTGCACCGACACCGCGCAGTACACGGCCCTCTAATGTTTAGCTTGCAGCAACACGCGACCGCCGCGGCCGGGATCAAACCCACGTCTTTCGGGTCAGCAGCCGATCACCATAACCACTAGCCAACGCGGAGGCTGGAATTAATAATGACATTTAATTCTGGCAAAATTGGGATAATGTTGCGATAAAGGCTACTGTGAGGTGAAGGGGCACTCGGGGGCCGGGACACACTGCTAATGGTAATTAAGGTATCTGTACAAACATCAGAAGCAGGAATAGAACACGGTTGTGTAGTAAAGGATAACACTAATTTGGGCCGGTTGGTACGTGACGAGTATAGAGCTCGACGTCTGCTAGCATGCACGCGATATGTTCGACGTTAACGCATTATGTCAAAGAACCCTGTGCACATGGTTACTAGACCTTGCAAGACGCCAAGTGGCCCTGCTCTATATGCGTTTCGTGCGAAATAATACTACTGAAGTGTGGCAAGTGCATTACTATGCAGCAGACGTCCCTGAAACCCGGATACTATGTTTTGATCGTGCCCGAAATAATAGCTTCTACCCAGTCGAATACAACTTCCTCCCTCCGCTATGACTGTGCACAAGGCGACGAGCGTTACCAGAAGAAAGAATGCATTTTGAAAATGAGAAGCCTCCGAGGATAAGTATTATGTTCGTTGCCGAGCATGAGGCTTACTTCAACGAGAGCAATACGTGCAAGCCTAATCGGCTTACACCAGTGGAAATGATGACGTCTCGCCGGTCTACTGGCTTTGCATTACCGTCTTCGTTCCATGCGTAACTTGGCCACGCTGTCCGTAACTGTGAGCAGCTTCGGTTCTTCTGCTTTATGAAGTGTGACGGATCGGGCTAGTTGGTGCAAGTATGACATTTTTCAAAGCGCTAAAACAACACGGACGAAGCAAGAAGAGACAGGTACAAGCGCTCGTTCTTATCTGCTCTTTCTTCGCCTGTGTTGTTTTAGCGCTTCGAAAAATTTCTGCTTTAAGCTGACGCTTACTGCGAACTCAAAAAT
The DNA here is from genome assembly GCF_052857255.1 of Amblyomma americanum. Lineage (NCBI taxonomy): Eukaryota > Metazoa > Arthropoda > Arachnida > Ixodida > Ixodidae > Amblyomma > Amblyomma americanum. The sequence continues at coordinate 192,437,651 of NC_135497.1, read as the reverse complement.
CGCCGTAAAACCTTCGCCTCAAAAATCAGCTATGGAGGCGTATTTTGTACGCGCAAAAATGCGCTGCTATGAAAGTTGTCGGACAGGCATAATGAGCGATGACACATCTCATGGAAAAAGCGAACAAAAGTATCAAGAGGTAATATATCTAGCAGCCTAAGCTGACAGGCTTACGATGCCGGATATCATGACGCATGAGGGGGACTTGTACCTTGGATGTATTTTGATGAAGCCGATAGGTTTTAACATGCCAAATCAACACTGTTGGATGTCAGGAAGGCCGTATACGGAGGCTGTGGAATTATTTCGACATGTGGGCTTCTTTATGTGCACTAGCATTTTCGCGATGGTATGCACAGAAATGTGGACGGGATCGAAGCGGTAAACCCGCCTCAACGGTCAAAACAACCCCGGCACAAAGGCGGGGCCAATTTCATTACCCATACCAAAATTTGCTTGGCCTGACCTTAGCAAAAGCGGTAGGGCTGAGCTTGGGAGGGGGACATGTACTACGTTATACGCGGCTAACCGTTGGCACCCGAATCTCGGGCCAACATCCAATGCTGGCTTTACCGACGTTGGTCTGACGTATTTTCAGACTGAAGCCATGGTTGCGAAGAAATGGCGCAACATAAAAAAAGCGCTCCCAAAATGTGACCTAAAACCATCGTTGTAGCGCAACACTCGAGAAGGATACAGAACGAGAGGACACACACAACAGCTCTTAGCAAAAGCGGTGACGCATCTACCCACTCGAATGTGATGTCCAGCGCTAGTTCCGTCCAGTATAGCATTTTGAAGCCACGGCTCACAATTTGTAAAAAAAAAGTAAAGAAATATGGATTCGCCGGGGACGATCCATGGATTATGAAATGGGTGTGCTACAGGCTATACAACCAGGCTACACGCTAGATTAGACGCAGGTTACACAGAGAAAAGGACAATGTTGTATACGAAGTGCATATGAAGCACCAGCATCTCCAAGGATTTTTATGAAAAGTATTAATGCCAGAGCGAACCATAAGGATTTTGGTTTTATGCGTTTCTGCGACCAACTTTGGTAAACCTTAAAGAAAAGTACAGGGCCGAACAACTTGTGCACTTGACACCTTGTATTTTGCAACCGCAAATCGATCTTTCCTTCCGTTTTGCGCGTAATTCGCATATTTATATTATTTTGCTCAATGTACGTTATATGAGCAGAAATATTGGGCACGTATTCTGACCACAGTTTTTGATCGGGCGGATAATGGCGTGGCGGAAGAGTGGTAACCTTAAAAAAAACTAGGTCACGTAACAGTGTGACATCATCACAACCTGGCGGCCGGATTATGAGAAACTGCCCACCGTGGCAGCTGGCAGTTCAGTTAATGATTTGTTGCGATGGGGCGCTTGGGAAAAGCAACCGGGGTCTCACAAGCACCAGCGGTGGCCGCACCTGCCATCGTAGGGCAGTGGCGCGTCGCTTAACCGCTGCACCACTCCGCCCAGGAATGGCATGAGGACTTCCAGGGATCTATGAATGCAAGGTAGAGAATGGCCAATGAGGAAATGAAAACCGAAATGCTAGTGCACCTAATTTGTAACTGGCCCAACCACGCTGAATCGTCCGTCATTGTTCAATGCAAATTGTAAATTCTTGCCCACCACATCACCCTGGATGTTCGCAATTAGGACAGGGCCCTGCCCCGGAGCTCCACTCGCGCCAATGGCCGCGCTTCTATCCTTGTGGTCTTTTGCGCGCGCCACCTGTTTCGACCACCGCACATGATATTTCCTGCCCTACTCCCCACCTCAATAACATGCCACCGAGGCAGCCTGATTAGAATAAAGGAATTAATTAACTAAAATTTTAATCCCGATATGTGCTTCCTCTTGGTCGTCGCGGTATTTTTGCGTTTATGCGGCCACATTTTTTTTTCAAATGCAACGCTATTGGCGTCCAATATGACGGCCTTCTGGCCCACGTTGTTGTCTTCGACCCTCTCGTCAAAAAGAATCGCACCTTCTCTGTTACCTTTTGCTTACTCTGTTTTGCGCCACATAATTTACCCTTGTACAAATCACGCGTACGGACCTCCCTAATGTCTTTTGTGGAACGTTATATAAATTTTACATAAATTTTGCATTACCTAAAGGGCAGGACCGTGAGATTCGAGGACCGCGGCTCGAATTTCGGTGCCGCGGATAAAAAAAAAAACGCGTGTTCGTGGAATATTGCGTAATCAGGCAAGGGGTGCGGCCTGATCTCGGTGATCACAGCCGATAACGCACTGCCTACATGACTTGGCCATCCGGGAGTAGTAAATGGCCACCACCTCCAATATAAATGCGCCAATGCGCCAATTAACGTAGCCGACATAAGGAAGCATAATATGGAGAGAATAAAGGCTACTCTTAAGAACGAATATAGTCTGAAAGCGGTGAAGAGGAAACTAGAGGAGAAAAGTAGGGCAATGTTATTACCAATATGAATAAGATAGAGGAGCTCTACACAGAACTATACAGTAGCCAAAGTAATCAGGTCGATAATGAGAGAAGAAGTAGTGCAGAGAAATTGAACATTGCGCCGGCAACAAAAGAGGAAGTAAAGAAAGCCTTATGAGCAATGAAAAGGGGGAAAGCAGCTGGTGAGGATCAGGTAACAGGAGATCTGTTGAGGGACAGTGGGAATATTGTGCTAGAATAATTGGTCACCGTGTATACGCAATGCCTCATGACCTCGAGCGTCCCGAAACCTTGGAAGAACTCTAGCACTATCTTAATCCATAGGAAAGGGGACGTCAGGGAGGTGAAAAATTAGAGAGCGATTAGCTTACTGGCTGTTTCCTGCAAGGTATTTACTAAGGTAATCGCTAATAGAGTCAGGGCAACCTAAGTCTTCAATCAACCAAAGGGCCACTAGGCAGGCTTTCGTAAAGGGCGCTCTACAGTAGACCACGTTTGCACTATTGACCAGGCGATAGAAAAATGCGCAGAATATAACCATCTCCTACTAGAGCCTTCATAGACTGGGAGAAAACATTTGACTCAGTCGAAACCTCAGCAGTCATGTAGGCATTGCGGAACCATGGTGTAGAAGCCATATGTAAAAATACTGGAAGATATCTATAGCGGCTGCACAGCCACCATAGTCCTCTATTAAGAAAGTAATAAAACGTCGATAAGGAAGGGCGTTAAGCAGGGAGGCTGGATGCCTACAGTGCCACCGCTTCTTTACAGGAGTTATTCAGAGGCTTGGATTGGGAACAGCTGGGCATAAAAGTTAATGGAGAATACCCTAGTAATCTGCGACTCCCGGACGACATCGCTTTGCTAAGTAACTCAGGGGACGAATTGCAAAGCATTATCAATGACCTAGGCAGGCAAAACAGAAATGTGGGTCTAAAAATTAATATGCAGAGAACTTCAGTAATATTCAACAGTATCGGAAGAGTGCAGCAGTTTACATCTGGTAGCGAGGCGCTGGAAGTGGTAAATGAATACATCTACTTAGCACAGGTAGTGACCGCTGATCCGGACCATAAGATTTAAATAACTAGAACAATAAGACTGGGGAGGAGCGCATTTGGCAGACACTCTCAGATCATGAATAGCAGTTTGCCAGTATGCCGCAAGATGAAAATATACAACTATACCTTACGGGTAGTCACATATGGGGCAGGAACGTGGAGGCTAACATAAAGGGTTCAACTACAACTGAGCACAACACAAGACAGGGAAAATGATAGTTGCGACGTTAAGAGACAGGAAGAGAGCAGAGGGGGTCCGGACACAAACGAAAGTTAATGACATCATAGTCAAAATCAAGAAGAAATGGGCTTGGGCAGGGTGTGTAATGCGAAGGCAAGATAACCTGTGATCGTTGAGCGTGACGGTCTGGATACCAAGAGAAGGCAAGCGTAGCAGGGGGCTGCAGAAAGTTAGGTAGGCAGGTGAGATTAAGAAGTTAGCCGCGATAAGGTGGCCTCAGATGGCACAGGACCGAGTTAATTGGTTAATTGGGAGACGCGTTTCCCCTGCAGAAGGCATAATAAGGCTGATGGTGATGACATAAATTAAAAAAAATGTATAAATATTTTGAAGATATGCTGTGTGGCAGCTTTGCTAGCATAGTGATATCCCTGGCTCATAATATCTGCGAATGCGTAACGAAGTCACAAATACGACTAACAACGAAGCTAAGAAAAAAAAAGGTGGTGCAGGAGAGGGTGCTTTACAAATTGATGTGCAGAGGTGGGCCAGAAGGCATCACATCTTGACCTCTTCGGATGGCACTGACTTTTATTGGTTTTACTTCGGCTCGACTGCAGTGAATCCAATTAGATCCTGACTTCTCGTCTGTGAAGCTGCTTTCATTTGGTCACCAGCACCTCGTGCTTTATATATGTATATATATATATATATATATATATATATATATATATATATATATATATATATATATATATATATATATATATATATATATATATATATATATATATATATATATATATATAAAGAAAGAAAGAAAAAACTTAACGGACACCTAGGCGATGCTCGGCCTGGTTTGCGACAGCACAAGGATCTCGTCGACGTCGCCTTGCACACCTTAAGGCCCAACTCTGGGCCCTTTTCGGCGCGCGTCCTGCGCACTTGGGCGCCCACGCGCTGCTCAGAGGAAGTCTGCGCATGCGCGATGCGTCCACCGCAGCCGAGCGCGTCTACGACGCTCGGTTCCGACAGTGCCAGATCCGACATAACCGACAGTGCGCGCTACTTGCGACAGCGCGCTGCAATCTCCGGCGCGCCAGCATCGACAAATCAGTGGGCGTTCTGCTTCTGTGTCTTCCGGAGCGAAGCGGGTCGCTCGCGCCATGCGCTTGGAGTTGTGTACCGCTTTTTTGCGCGTCGCTCAGCGCACAGGCGCACACGCGCGTAGAATGCAGAAGTGTCTACGGGGACGGGGCTTTAGTGTTACTTATGGTGACTTCCAATCGCAGAGTTGGAGCACTTCTGGAGCAACGTTTCCTGCTCTTTTCGGAGAAACTGTATTCCAAACGCAGATCTGAGCCACGGATCGCGTCTTCCAATCGTAGACAGGGAGCGGTTGCCGAGTCGAGATTGCTCCGTGGAGCAGTCGGGACTGCTCCGCCGAAATCGGCGGATCCGACCGGAAGTTTGCGTGACGTTCTCTTTAGCGGCGCTAGCAGCGCTAGCAGCCCCCCCCCCCCCCCCCCCTTCCATTTCCGGCGGCTTGTCGAGCCCGCCGCACCGGCTCCTCTCCGCGCTGCGTAGCAGACGATCACCTTCGCCCGCCACTATGGACTCAAAAGTGAATCGCGCACTGGCGCTCGCTCTGCTTGACGACAGCGAGTCGGAAAGCAGTAGCTTGTCATAAACTTCAGGCGTCACCTCCATCTCAAAAGGCAGCAGGTGTAGTCTTCACCTCTTGCAGCAAAGGTCGAAAAGCAGACAACGACGCGCACGAAAAGCGCGGGCAAGCGCAAGGAATGACGGGTACTTCCGCCAGCAGTTCGCGAGCGCCACCTACATGCTCTGGCCAGAGCAAGTGCACTCCAATCGCAATTTCAGGTCGCGCGCTCTGCGCCGGATTCAGGCGCTCTGTCACAGAGCGTGCAGACCGCTCCGGGCCTGTGATTGGAATTCACCATTAGCGTTACCTAGAAATGACACTACCCGCGATAACACGTTTTCGCAACATTTCCTGTTCGGTGACGTCATGGGGTATGTGACGCCACGTTGGTTCACTCTTCTTGCTGAGTCATGGCCATGACTCCGTATGGCTAATGGTGACTTCCAAACGCAGAGTTGGAGCACTTCGGGAGCAACGTTTTCTGCTCTTTTCGGAGCAACTCTATTACGCAGATCTGAGCCACGGATCGCGTCTTCCATCGTAGACAGGGAGCGGGTTGCCGAGCTGAGACTGCTCCGCCGAAATCGGCGGAGTCGACCGGAAGTTTGCGTGACGTTCTTTTTTCAGCGGCGCTAGCGGCGCCCTCCGTTTCCGGCAGCTTGTCGCGTCTGCCGCGCCGGCTCCTCTCCGCGCTCCGTAGCAGACGGTCAGCTTCGCCCGCCGCTATGGACTCAAAAGTGATTCGCGCGAAAAAGCGCGGGCAAAGCGCAAGGAATGACGGGCGCTTTCTGGATGGATGGATGGTTACGGCTGAACCCTATTAAATCGGGCGGTGGCTCAAGCCACCTAGCCAGGCAGTTCGCGAGCGCCACCTACAGTGATCTGGCCAGAGCAAGTGTGCTACAATCGCATTTTCAGGTCACGCGCTCTCCGCCGGATTCAGGCGCTCTGTCACAGAGCGTGCAGACCAACTCCGGGCCTGCGATTGGAATTCACCATAAGTGATATGTCTGGCTGCGTGACATGATCCACTCCGACGTAAAGGCCATATATAGATTCGGTACCCAAATGTGACACCGGGCGTCGCCAAACGAGCCGACGAGCTCCTTATGCTAACGTGTAGTTGCAAGCAGGGCACGCAGGACTGTCATGATCCACCAAATTAGCATGGGGGAACCGGATCGGCACGATATATTGCCGTTAGTTTATTTACAAGCTGATTCGATGATTACTCAGCAGGTACAATGAACGCATTGCAGGCGGTCCCTGTTTTGTTTGGTATACAGTTCTTCTGGTTGCGGTTCTGCTCGCGCATGGGGAAAGCAGCGACTGCTTTCGGTTAACAGAGAAGCCAGTTTCGATGACGGCAGGCAGTACCGCTCTCAGGCAGGGAAGAATGATCAAGTAGTAACACTGACGAACACTGGTTGCTCGTTGCTCTAGTGAAGCTTGTTTCGTTGAAAATGTTCTCTTTAGCGTAGCCGTCTACAAGAACGGAGCTTTCTTTTTTTTGCATTTTGTTTACTCAAGAAATTTCTTTCAGCAACGCTTATCATGAAACGCTTGAGTGCAGTTAGGTTGTTAGTAAACATCATTAACAGATTCATTGACGGGCTTACTCCATCAGTTGAGATACTTCTGGTTTATATAGTTGTGCGCAGGCACGCAATTATAAGCAAAGGGAGTCGGGCTTGCGACAACTGCTAGTTAACTTATAACAAACTGTGGGACACGCTGTTCAACTCTTTGGAACCATTCATTATTTTTTTTTCTATCCAGGTTTGCTCTAGCTCACAGCGCATGCGCACTGGGTGATGGTATAGCAACGACAAGCAGTGGCGGCGGCATCAACCCACCATCGCCACCGGCGGCGACCGGGTCCGCGCGGCAACCGGTGCTGCGCGTGGCCCCCCGGGAAGACGGGATTAACCTCGTTAGGGCCTCGCGCTCGCGCGAGACTTCGTTACGTCGGCACAGCCCCCCCCCCCCCCCCCCCCCCTCATCCTTGCCGCAGGAAGTTGGCGGCGGCGCGCGACTCTTTCCTCCACCTTAGCCCGTTAGCTAGAGCACCTCTGCTCCGCTGCGAGCGGTTAGCACAGCGCCTCGCGGTTCTTCTATTTCCTTTTCTGCTGTGCGTCCCGTTTCTCGTACACTTTTTTTACGCGAAGGGAGTGAATCTCCCCTCCTCGTCGTCGGTTGCTCTGTTCTTTTCCTGCCTTCGCTGGAGCGCTCGCTCGTTTGCTCCGGCTTGATCTCGGAGCGCATTTACAACGACGGTGATGACGAGGAGTCAAGTTTCCCGCGGGCTCCCTGAGGAGAAGGTTTGACACATGCGTCTGACTAACAACGTCGGGGCCTCTTCCCTGTTCCCTTCACGCGTGGTGGCGCTGCGGAGTGCTCCTGCTTTTCTCCTCCATGGTCTTCCTTGCTTGCGTCCATGCGCATGCCGGCTTGGCGGTGCGCATGGACTCTTCACTCAAGCCCAGTTTTGACGTATTTTCTTTCAAGATAAAACCTGGGATGGCAAGGCGAAAGAAAAATGAAACAAGCGACAGCAAAAAAAAAAACATCAAGTAGAGTTTGCAGAAAATGACACTCGTTAGGAGAGGTCTGTAGGCTTTTGCTCAACGCAGAAGGCGCTTCTATAGGAAACTTTGCTTGTTCTTGCGTTGCTTTCGTGCCGAGCTCTGCTTGCGTCCACGCTTGAGACAGCTGGATAGTGTCTGCGGCGCGTCCGTGCGGCAGGGCACACGCTTGCGACCACGCGGATACCGCCGCCGGGGGGCAAGTGAGCAGCAAAGAAAGAAAGCGAACGGGAGAAGGCAAAACTACGCGCGAGGCTCGGATCCAGAAAGGGATAAGGAAAACGGGTGGCGGCGGGTGCGCGAGGTTTGATCGCATCACGACAAGGATTCCGAGGTCGCGAAAACGAGCCGGTAATGCATTTTTCGCCGTGCTTCAGGCTCTCTCCTCCATCTTCCGTCTTTCCTCTCGTACTTACCGTGATTCTGTTCTCCCCTCAACGTAAGTTTTATTTTTGTTGCACAGAAACCCTTTTTTTTCCCTCTCTTTCACGCAATGTACTCAAGACAGGTCTTCGCTTGCGTTTTCGTCCTGCCTTTATTTTCATTTTTCTAGCGTTCTAATTTCCCTCTAACAGGTTTAAAGCGTGTAGCTGCCTGTTTCGGTCCCGGGTTCATGTAAAATGCATGCGATCGAACTTCAGCCGCGCCCGGAACGCTGTGCACGCCGAACGCCGTCGCGCGCTCTGTATCGATGGCTCTGTCGGTATCGGGTTCGCCACACTCGGTTTTGGGTCAGGACGCATCATGACGTGGTGATCGAAGAGAACGCTGTTTTGTCTTTGCGTACCGGTTTTGCGTTAACGTCGTCGGCGACCGGTGCCAAATTTATAGGTGATCTTGACGTGCAAAGTTCTGGTCTGGAGTATCGATGTCAGAAGTTTCACAAGCAGTCCGGCATAGCGATGGGGCTCATTCGATGAAGGCGTAATTTGGCCGGTTCATATTGTCCACGCACATATTTGTCAAAAAGTCCGCAACGGCGCCGCTGGAGACGCTGCTGCTCATCCACAGCATCATCTGCTGATCATCTTCAGGAAAACGACAGCCTCAGGTAGTTGCTGACATAAAATTTCTGAGTTGAACACGCATGCGTCAAGAAAGGGCAGCTAGCCAGGAGGTTAATATTGCGCCACATTTAACCCCGCACCAAAGCGTACTGTTCTCTGAATAAAGACCAAATTAAACGAGGTGATTCTGCACGTCAGTCCATCATGCAGATTCTCAGCCGGCTTAACATTCCCGTCTACATTAATGACCTCCCAAATAATATATCTTCTAACATACTTCTAGTTGCTGATGATTGTTATTTACCGACCCAAGCTCAGATGTCCTCATTCTGCAACGGGACTTACAAACAGTAGAAAAATGATACAAGGCATGGTTGATGACTTGAAATGTCAGCAAAATGTCATTAATATCCTTCCACCGCTGCACCAGTGCGACGAATCTCAGGACCGCCACAGAAAACTTTGTTCTGTGAAGCCACCCACCCCTCATAACCCCTGTCCAGGGGCGTTTGAGGAATAAATAAATAAATAAATAAATAAATAAATAAATAAATAAATAAATAAATAAATAAATACATAAGCACAAAATATTACACGGCATCCCAGTCTTCCATTGCAGGAAGAAATATGATAGTGTAGAGCGTTATCTCAGTGTACTTCTAAAGTGTGCGCTGAAGCATGTCCTAGAAGAACACAGCATCATTACACAACGGCAAATAATGGTTAAAGGAAGCATGAAATTATATTTACTGAAGTTAGCAACAGCGCACGAGCGATCGGTATATCATATTTAGCCGTCACACTGCAAACTTTAAGCTAGTCTAAAATAACATCAGCTTGCAATCATCCAATGAGAAGGCTCGCAAGATTCCCCACTCTACGTCAGGGGTGTAGGGGCGGCTAAGAACGCGTGGTTAGGCGCCGCCCTAATCGGTTATTAGCAGCAGTTTAAAAAATATGTCTTGTAAATTATGGGTCCACGCAGAACTTTTAAATCTCCCTCAAATAACCACAATTGACACTTGTACCAATTCGTTCTATTAGAATAGGACAATTAAAATAATTTCAGGGTTACTTTAATGGTCGCTGGTTGCTAACACAGGCTAGAATGCACCGACCATGGCACAAACGTACCTTTGGCGAGAAGACACGTCTTGCGGGTATAGTCGACGAGTGGAGTTTGAAAAAGAAAGTTTTTGAGGCACTTTGAATATAGATCCACTGAACAAACTTTAGTAGACTGGCGTCAAGAAACTCTAGGGCAATGCTGCCGGCCCGGCACATGGGTACAGGAAGCAAAGACTCGATAAGAACCATTGATATTTGCCTTCTGAGGAGGCCGTGCAAATGTTGCAAGGAAAAGCGAACAGTGAGGAAATGGAATGTGGCAGAAATATCTTTAAAGGGACCCTTAAATGATATTGTTGGGCATATTCTAGTGCAACATATCTGTATAAGTGGTCTTTGTGGGTAGTCGAGTCAAATTTGAGAGCTCTGCGTGGACCCTATAATTTAGAAATAATTTTTAAAATCGCTCACCATGCCGCGTGTCCCCTACTGCGATGACGTCAGTAGGCAGACGAGGCGAGCTTGAAGGCTGCCGCTTCTTACCACTGACGTCATCGGGGTAGGGTATGCGCTGTGAGGTGTGTCGCCCTAATCGGCTGCGAGCTTCTGCGGGCAGCGATTTTAAAAATTATTTTTAAATTATAAGGTCCACGCGAAGCTTTCGAGTTTGACTCGAGTACCCACAAAGACCACCTATACAGATATGGTGCATTTGAATATGCCCATCGAAATCATTTCAGGCTCCCTTTGAGAAAACCTCACAAACTTCCGTCACCAACATGTTCAGCTGGGGCGAACAAAAAAGGCAGACGTGTACTGAGTCGTCGAATAAACACAGTTCCCAGAAATGAATGGCTTGCCGCTTTGAAAAAGAAAAACCGCGAAAGAAGTTGATATAAAAACAAGTGTCCGGCCACCTCCACCATACTCTAGAGGAAGAAAAGGTCACAGAAATTATGCGCAGTGCTTGAACCCTCTTTTTCGCAAAATGCTGCACTTGCAAATCGTTGATATGCCGTTATCAGGAATTTGGGGCAGGTGCTGCCTAGCGCCACTAAGCCTTGCGGCCTATGTCGTTTCAGAGGGAATCGCGTTGTTTTTTGTTTGTTTTTTTGGTATATATACTCGAACTGGATTTTTTCCCACGGGATCCAGGTTATAGGTGTTCTCCCGCACACTTCAAAGGCATTGGCGTCTCTAAGCGTATCTTAATATTTGTTACAAAACCGTTCAAAGTTTAAGCAATGGTGTATATATAAAAAACCGCGAAATTTTGAAGCCCTTGTGGGTGACAAAAACATAATTTTTGAAGAATCTTCGGCTTAAATCGCTTTTTTTTGAGCTGCTTCATACAGAACAGAGGCTGGGCTTTATACTGATCACTGTCCTTTGCTCCTATAGAAGCCACAAAAAAAATGTTAAAAATTAATATTCACGTAGCACGGTTGCCCAATCTCACGTAGCAGCGCTATAAGCCAATGCGGCCACACGCACGTAAACCTCGCGTCGTAGCCGACAGGCCTAACTCTGAGCAGCACCGATAAGGAGGTTCTCTGATCGAACCTTGGCTAGCGGCGGGTGCATTTTTTGAAAAAAAAAATACAACTGTTAGGTTTCTTTCATGCGCCACGTGGTGGGAAAACTCGTGAACTAGAAGACGGTCCCGTAAACCTGGTAACGTATTGTAACCTTGTGCCCGTGCAAACACGGGCAGCTTTTGACCCATCCGAACCTACGTTTGCCACTTCACAGAGGAGATTTGTGAACCTCGGTAGGACCCACTATTGCGCACCTTAGGTAATGGAACCCCGATATTCTGTAGTGCTTCTGATCCTAACGTATGCCACCAAAATGACTCGTTTTTGTGCCCCAGTGGCCTAACCAAATCCCTTTTGATTTATCCAAGGTCAAAGCCGCGCCCCATAACCTCAGAGAACTCTCCATTTAAATGCAAGCAAACTCTTTTCTTCAGAGCAGAAGAAGAAGACATCATCAGCACAGGGCGATGTTGATGATGTCGCAGGCTCTCCCGCCACCTGCTATCATTGGCAGCCTCTCGTGCTACGTGGAGTAAATTGTCGTCGTCATCTTATCTCTCATCTGTTAATTCTTCGCTTGCAAATTCCCGGCGGCAGCAGCGCTGCTGCAGTGACCGTATACAGTGAACCTGAGTGAGTCAAAAGATTGAAAGGTTCTCCCATGTTGTCAACGGCAGTTTTATGTAGCTGCACGTGAAGGTGAGAAGGCAGCCAAGCGGCTGAAAGCGTTGTTAGGTCAGATGAAAAGCGGACGAGCACTATACGGCGCACGTCAAACGGCGAAAGCAGCGAGAACTGTTGAGCGCGCCGCCCAGCACTAAAAAGAGAGCCGGCTAAACGCGCCGGCACGCAAAGCATCAAAACCGCTGAGAGAAGCAGAGCGCGCTGTCAAGTTATTAAAAGCGGTTGAGCGCACACGCTCCTGAAGCCGCCAAAGCAGTTAGCGAGACCATGCGCGCTGACTATAGCACGTATACAAGCGGGCAAAGGTGGGGGCACGTTCAGTAGCCAAAGACATTGGCCAATACCCATGTGCGGCTACCGCCATCTGTAATACCTCCTAGAATGCGCTACTAGATAGACTAGATATAATTTTTTTTTTATTTCTGTGCGTTAGCGAGAGCATTTCTTGGCGCCATGCACCGAGCCAAGCATTTCTCAGTAGGTACCAAAGCGTCTATACAGCGTGTTCAAAAGTAGATTTTACTGATTTTGAAAAAAAAAGTGAAACGCCGTACGCTAATGCCACTTTTGCATGCTGGTAATGCGGCCAGGTGGACACAAATTGGGGTAATAATTGTCGCCGTAAATTCAGTAATTAACTAAAATTCATTAATTAACTTTTTATTGGCTGAAGTTAGCGTGCGTGTTTATATTGGTAAGTTGGAGGCAGTCGTTTTCAAGGGCTTTTCTATTTTGTACAATTTTAGTAACGCGCCTGCGTCCTGAGATGCACACGTCTAAAATTTCGTCCCAGTTCATCTAATTACGCATGCGAGACAGCGGCTCTCGGCGTGAAGCACCTCCCTCGCGTGACGCAGCTGTTGCGTATGGCACTGCGTCTTGCAAGAGTGGGCAGCGAGCGGCATCCCGTCTTTCTACCGGCTGTAGATGCGATCGCCTAAAGAAATAGCTCTCCCTTTTCGCCGACTCAACAGTGGTTCATCGGTTTCGATCGCCAAGAAGGAAAACGCTGGCCCAGAACGAAAAGTCACCCGTGTCGCCGCTCGCTGCACGCTCTTGTAAGGCGGAGTGTCATACGCAACAGCTGCGTCACGCGAGGGAGGCGCTTCACGCCGAGAGCCGCTGTCTCGCATGCGTGATTAGACGAACTGGGACGAAATTTTAGACGTGCGCATCTCAGGACGCAGGCGCGTTACTAAAATTGTACAAAATAGAATAGCCCTTAAAAGCGACACGACTGCCTCCAAGTTCCCAATATAAACACGCACGCTACGTTCAGCGAATAAGAAGTTAATTAATTTAAGTTAATTATAGAATTTACGGCGACAATTATTACCCGAATTTGTGTTCGCCCGGCCGCATTACCAACATGCAAAAGCGGCATTCGAGTACGGTGTTTCACATTTCCTTTAAAAATGAGTAAAATCTAATTTTGAACACGCTGTATATCCTTGCTTGTGTCTTTAATGTGGTTGGACAGAAAGACCCCTGCTGAAGTCGCAAATAAAAGCTATAATTTATTTTTGAATAATACCGCCTCGTTCATTGCTTTAGAATTATCTATTTGTACCGGAACGGTAAATACACGGCCGAATTTCTCGTAGCGGATCATTGAAATCCTACGCACATTTTTTTTTCTACTGCAGATGCAGCGCTAAGTCGCTCAACTTTCCTCCCTCCAGCTCCCCATTAAAAAAAAAAGACGAAAAAAAGTGCTCAAAGGACAACAGCAGGTCTGGAGAATCGGCTGGCTAGGGGGTGTACGTGCTGAATGCGGCTGCTGCATTTGCTTAACGTTCTCCCAGGCAGAGCCATAACGAAATCAGCGGCAGCCGAGGTAATTACGTGTCCCATTAGCCAGCTGCAGGGGAAGAAGTGGTATATTCTATGCCCTGTGGGACGAAAAGGGGAGGAGCCGTCGGTGCTACTCGCTGTTTCTACCTTATTCTCGCGGCAATCACCAAGCGTCTGCCCTCTTCTCGCCAAAAGGGGAGGGCGAAATAGAGCCCTGAAGAACAGAAATAGTAAAGGCCAGAAGCAGCAGCGAATACGTAAAGCTGAGAAAATTCAACACGCATATTGTCGGATGATTTCGCTGTGTTCTTGCCTCAAGCGCCCTCGTCGCAGGTATCGCTCTTTGATCAGCAGTTTATTAGTGGTCGTACGTTATCGTGTGAGCTAACGCTCTTCCCATTGCTTTGCTGAGCGCCCTTTGGCTGCTTTTGGACTGTACGTACGGTTTAAAAATGCCATCGCGCGCGTGTGCACGCATGGGTAAATGGAAAAAGTGCTTATAGCACAGCACTTCACTCGACAGGCTTGGAAAGCAATAAGTATTTCGCTGTTTAATGTTACCAGCACGGCAAACAGCCCCTCCCAGTTAAGGTATCGGCGACTGTAGCCTTAGTGGAGCCCATTCAGTACTTTATTTTTGTGAGTGTTTTCGGGAATGAGTACAGATGCTCGAGCTGCGGTTGGACAAAGTTGCGAAAATTCTTTGTTGTTTTTCTCTGATTTTGATTCACTTCATCACAAAAGTTGGCTTTTTGAACTACGCAAGACTTCATTGCTATTAATTTTAACCGCGCTGAGAAAGCATATAAATTCACCAACAGAAAAGTTTTCGCAATGCCGCAAATATACCGCTTGTGCGGAGCATAAGGCCGACGAAGGCATATTTTATTAATGACCGTGAGCGCAGAGGAAAGGAAAACAGTACTTTGAAAGAGCTTTCAGTGACTGCATTGTATATCTGTTACTTTTAAAAAAAAGTTATGTAGAATGTCATATTACCAAAAATATGCGCATCTTTACACATTGAGTTCGACGACAAACATTTATAAAAACCTGTACGGAATTAAAAAAAATTACCATGACAAGTTCGCAACCACAACTACAATTGACCAACTGTTTATAAGAGTGAGCTTTGTACCACGACAGTTCAGTCGTCACTAAATGTGACATGTGCCTCATTTTCAGCAAAAAAAAAAAAAAGGTTAGGAGCAGCCGAGGGGTCAATGCAAGTTGTTTGTGGAGATGACCATTTTGCGGCATATTACATAGGTCTATTGCAGATACATTGCTGCAGAAGTTCAGGCGTTGATCGTCTCTTGAACAACATAGCTCTCACATTTTTGCTTGTGAAAAAAAGGACAGCAACTCAGTATTACTGCGACTGATGAGGTCATACAATTGCACCATACGAGTGTTCTCCGCATAAGGAAGACCAGACTTGAAAAATTGAGAAATATACAGAGCACCCAGGGCAAAACAAGGCTACACAATAAAATTTTTGTTGGATTGTCTTAATAACATATAATAACTTACTAGGCACCTCATAAATGCTATAAACTTATTAGGCGCTTAATATAACAAAATTGCTATCAGGCGTGAACAAATTATTTTTATTTTGTAAACTGGTTGACTGTTATCATTCCTGAACATCAACTTTCTAATAAATATGTACAGGGCGAAATAACTAGACCGAAGGGGCAATAATAGAACTACAGCTTGATTTTATAGGTTCTTCTTTCCATGAAATGGTGCAAAATACTGGTACTTAGAGAAATATTATGGCAGCTCACACGACTTTCTGGCTTGAGCCCGCGCCAACACATGATCACACCAATTATAGTGAGTATCTAGTTGCCTAAGTGTGGTATAATAGAACGAAGTTTAAAGTATAGCAGATATTCGTATTTTTCCTATTTATACAGTGCTAAAAAAAACTTTCTTATTTTAAGAGAATTTGGAAGCAGTGCTATTAGCGTACTCTTTAACTGGCGATATGTAACTACGTAAATGACCTGTAACTTCGAGTTTACTTATTAAAAGCCTTGTTGTTTAGTGTTCTCTAGTTAGGAAATGAGAGAAAAAAAGAAAGCTCCATGCAAGCGGCAGTCGCCAAGAACAATGAGCTGAATGATACAAACCTGCAGAACACGTGACATTTCAGCAATGGATATTAGTGTAAAATTCATCGGGAATCACGTGGACGGCGTCCGCATAGGAGCAGGAAGGCAGTGCGATTAAGAGAGAACAGGTGCGGACCCCTCGCGCCTCCTGCTACTTTCGCCGTCATCGTGATGGGGCACGTGGGCACAACAAGACGCTGCCAAACGCCTCAAAACGCGCCTCAAGAAAACGTCCTGAAATTCTTCTAATCATTCTCCGCTGGCTTCAATCGCATTTAGCCAGTTGCCCGCGTTATTGACTTCAGCGTCATCGTCACGAAGCACGTGTGTACGTCAGAAAACACATGCGCGTATATGGTGTTCAGCAGGCAGTGAAGTGTAAAAACGATTGCGCACCATAAGCAAACGTTTCCCTGACCGCAAATCAGGCCTAATCACGACACAAGAAACGGAACAGCACAGAGCCAATAAATGCAATGCCCAGAGCCAGTAATACATATTCTCATTGTTTATAATGGGTAACCAAAATCCCCCATTAAACAATAAATACTAGCGACTATCCTGAAGAAGCTGCGAATACCAGCGCTAGCTGCGCATGCATTTCCCGAACCTGTAATTCCTTACGCTAGCGCTGGCATTCGTAGCATCTTTCCGATGGTGATTGGCAAGTTTTTGAAGCTTTTTGTTTGCCATGTGCTCTACTCCTCGCTCTCAAAAGCGATGTAGCGCGTTCAGCAAGCAGATCGTTACCTTTTACCGCACGTTCGCCTGCTCTGCGTTGCATTGCATCGATACAGAATCAAAAGTTTGCCGTGAAAAACCATAGTGACTGCTCCTTCATCTAACAAAGGAAGGAATACAAGCCGAAGGACACGAAGGAGAGCTAATGCCGTAGCATAGTTTTAGTTCACACTCACAGTTGCACGGAACGCACGAGAAGCAACAAGTTACCGTGCGTACCAGCATCTCACCTTCATTTTAATGCAGATATCCCCGAGATTCATGCGCATTTCAGTGTCCCGCGAGTAAAGGTACATGCATGAGATATTCTTACTGATGCATTGAAAATCGCTGCAACTCAGCAGTGAGACCATAGTTCGAAGTAATTAAATTCTGTTCTTAGCAATTGACTTTTTTCTAAAACAAACCCATGTACTTACTCCTGTAAAGCGCGTTTTGAGCACAGCTCTGGAGCGATAGGGGAAGCAAAAAAAAAGTAACAGGATTTCGCAGGCAGTCGAGACGTCGGTAAATTTCTTCTTTGCCATGCGAAACCACCTTATCGTTTTTCTCGCCATTTGAAGAAAAGTGGGCATACGCAGAGCGACAATAAAGCGATTTCAGTGAAACAGGAGAGGATGTGTCAATGCGCAGGTGTCGTTTTGTTTCCAGCTTTAGGAGGAAAAAGCAAACGCCGAAAAAAAGCACATAAAATAAATCCTTTTTTAGTTCCCAAGCTGCCTAGCTTAAATCGCTAGACACATGCGCTTTGAATGTCTGCGCATGCGCGTTGTCTTCTGCCCTGTTTGACGTAATCTCAGCGGCGCAAAATAGATGCCAAGAAGTGTCTAGGAAATCACAGTGACGGGCAAGTGGCAAGACTGTTTCGACTCTGCCGTTCCGAACTGTTTTTTTTTCTTGGTTAAAATATAAAAAAAACAATATCAAGCAATCTCTCGAAAGTGTAACCAGCAGAATCCGACTCAGAGAAATTTAGAAAAGCAAATAAACGAATATTAAGTGCAGCACAGATTACTGCGACGTAGGAACATTGTTCGGATTTTCAGTTAAGCTAAAACTGAGGAGGAAACATAAGTGGTCAAACTGCAGACTGAAGAATGAAAGTCGTAATGAAATGAAATGGAATGAAATGCCGAAAGTCTAACAGGGCTTTGAATGTACTCCCATTAGGTCTTTTCACTTTTGTTTGTTTTGAATAAAAAGGCTCCACCAGCTGCTACTCCATTTTTTACCAACATGGTAAGTGTCTTTAGCTTCAGCGGTGGCCAAGAATGCTGTAAATGTGAGAGTACTGACGAAAGCCTAAAAAGTAAGTTATTACACCACTTACCGGCGATCATAACCTCAGAAATGAGAACAGTTTCAAGATTTACCTCTGTTTGTGTATTATTTAAAATCTTTGCATCAATCTCATTTATTTTATCAAACAAGCCTACACAATTAAGACGACTTCAGAAGCATTGATTTCCATAAATGATGATGATTATGGATTTTTTATGGTGCAAGGGCATCTATGGCCAAATAGCGCCATGGCACAAGGTAGTTTTTCATTTCACACGGTGGGGTAAAAGACCCATTTTCCAAGCATTTCACCATATATAAGCCGAGCACCAGACCAGGGGAAAGCTTGTATCCATTCTATCACCAGTGGGTACCCGGCGGCACTGGGGATCAAACCCCGCACCTCCCGCATGCGAGGAAAATGCTCAACCACTCGGCCACCGCTGCGGTACTCATTTTCATAAATCTTGTTGGTGCTCGCATACGCATCAGAGTCTAAAGAAGGCAAGCTGTTGTTTGTTAATGAAGCATGCGCCTCTCCAGCTAGGAGTAAAGTCTTTTCGCACCGGCACAAAGTCCAGTCTCGCTAGAACTTGGAAAAATTAAAAATCTAATGAATGTTATAACCGCATTCGTCTTTGTCATTAACGCACTTACGCATGATTTGTACTCATGCGTAGTGGACGTAGTTGCTAGCCTCCCCTTCCACGACAAGCCCTACCAATATTTTTTAGTGCCTTGGGATAAAATTCGACCATTTCGATATTCTGTAGTCGCGGTATGCTGCGCTAATAGCACTTTGCAACGCGAAGACCTGATAATAGGTGGCGGAGGAGTGGCTGAGCAACAATGTTTCCCTGGAAAGCGAAAGCAAACTCAGGAAGGCGCACTCAAAACGGTCACATCTCAGGTCTTTCGACTGCACTTTCGCCTAAATTTAACGATCCTTTTAGTTTAGGTATTGGGGAAAGATAGTTTTGACACCACACATGCTTTGCACAGGCATTTCAACCGCAAGGACGTATTGCTAGGCCCGCAGTGAATATTATTAAGCTGTTATTATTATCAAAATAGTGGGTATATTTTGGGTTCTGTGTAGAATAAAACATAGGCCTTGCGTGGTCTCTTGCGTTTCTTTAGCTACCTATACCATAAGCATCTGAGATTTGCTGATGACATTGCCTTGCTGAGTCACTCAGGAGGTGAACTGCAAATCATGATCAACGAGTTAGACAGGCAGAGCAGATCGATGGGTCTAAAAATTAACATGCAGAAAACCAACGTAATGTTCAACAGCCTAGCAAGGGAACAACAGTTCACAATTGGCAGCGAGAGCCTAGAAATTGTCCCGGAATACGTCTACTTAGGGCAGGTAGTGACAGCTGATCCGGATCATGAGAGGGAGATAACTAGAAGGATAAGAATGGGGTGGAGCGCATATGGCAAATTCTCGCAGATCATGAGTGGCAGTTTACCAATTTCCCTCAAGAGGAAAGTGTACAACAGCATAATCTTACCGGTACTCACCTACGGGGCAGAAACGTGGAGGCTAACGAAAAGAGTTCAGCTTAAGTTAAGGACAACGCAGCGAGCCATGGAAAGAAAAATGATAGGTGTAACGTTAAGAGATCGGAAGCGGGCAGAGTGGGTGAGGGAACAAACACGGGTTAATGACATCCTAGTCGAAATCAAGAGAAAGAAATGGGCTTGGGCAGGGCATGTAATGCGAAGGCAAGATAACCGCTGGTCTTTAAGGGTAACGGAGTGGGTTCCAAGAGAAAGTAAGCGTAGCAGGGGGCGGCAGAAGGTTAGATGGGCGGATGAGATTAAGAAGTTTGCAGGCAAAGGGTGGATGCAGCTGGCAAAGGATAGGGTTAATTGGAGAGACATGGGAGAGGCCTTTGCCCTGCAGTGGGTGTAGTAGGGCTGATGATGATGATGATGATGATGATGATGACCATAAGCAAGTATACTTGTGATTCCAAATAGTGCGAGCGTAATTAAAAATAGTGCTTATCCCCATTTTAATTTTCATTACAATGTAACATCACTTTCTGAGTCCTTCGAGATGCATCGCGCTCTCTTCCAGAGCATGGCCCAAACCAGCGCCGAGGGTGGGTCTATAACTAAGGGGGCGGAAGCTGTACACCATGGCCGACCAGCGGTTCATACATCTTCTCCTTCGTTAACAGATGATGATCTGCGACGAACCGTGTTTGATGTGCGAGCGTAAGGATCGCGAAATTCACCTCTGGGTAATTTTTTTTCGCGCTTGAAATGCAGCAGCGGAAAGCGCACCTGGAACCAGCAATAGCAGCCGCACATGCGACTTTTGATGCTGTCGCCAAATCTGTGCACAAAGCGTGTGTTGTATCGGGATGGAATCAAGACCACGTGCGACCTCCAGCGGCTCTTGCCCGCGAGGCTCTGATGCACCGAAGTTCGAGGGTGCCTGGCGGCACCGCCGTTCGCCCCGTTGGGCGGCGCGTGTGGCGCAACACGCGCCGCGACTGGACAAGCACGTGGCTTGGCCTGCGCCACTGCGACGCTTCAACGCGTCACGCGGGGCCGCCAGTACCCGAATGCCGCCCGGCACGAGCAGATTTAGGCACTCGGCTTCGGAAGACGCGTTAGTAAGCGCCACTGCTTAAGCACAAACGTTTTGCGAGTGGCCTTAGCAGGTGTATCGCAATGGTGTGAGCACGCATTCTGCTCAAGGCGGACTACACCAGTGGAACGAGAGAAGAGTGATTCTGTTTGCGAGGTTCAGATGCTTAGTTTTGGATATCTGTACACCTTGCGTTGTTCTCTTAAGGGCTTACATTCTGCTATTATCCGCAGCGTAGGGAACTTAGATATAATGTGAGGCTAAGGCTGCGGAGCGTATAATCTAAGTTTTGACATTTTCATAACCGTCACCTTAATGTACGGGAAATCCTTGAATTTGTACTGATTTTGCCAATTTCCAATGACGTTGACCATGAAATTCGCTATATTAATTGCGAACTATTAGAGAAGGTTCTTAACGCGGCAAACATTGAAGGCGACAGTAATCTCACGTTCAGCCATCACCAAATTCTCCTTGTGGCTTTGCATAAGATCATGAGGGATGTAGAATATTGAATTAAATGAAACGAGGAACAAGTGCTGCGTGAGAGGACTATGAGTGTACGCGCAAAAAAAAAAAACAGCGCAAATTCCGAGGCAGTGGAAATGCTGGATAAATCTTTTTGAGTTATACCAGAAATGGGCTATCCAACTGACCTGAAAATTCATCCAGCAGCGTGCATTTGTGGAATGCAATTTTATATTGAAGCTGTTGTTTTCACTTCAAAGAGTATTATCTCGAAACATCAATTTTGGCGACATTTGATCAAACCTATGTTTTTCACTTAGAGGCCAATTTCTTTAAAACATCAATTTTCGACAAATTTGACCCTTTTGCTCAGGAACCACAAGAAACACCTAATCTAACCTAACCTAACCTAAAAAACACAAGTGGGAGTAAACTGAAGCAGAGTTGTAGAATGAATGCAAGGAATTTCAAGCAAGCAAAGACTATACATAACCACTAATTTTGCCATATGCACCATTCAAGCAACGCTGTTCCTAAATGAATGAGCCAGACCTGTTCTCTTAATGAACCCGCGAAACGAGCACTCGCTAACTCTAAATGTCACTGCCGCAGGTGTGATTTACCGTTCGTTTATGGCTATGATTGTTCACCCCTCCAGTAGCGCTGCACCACACTCCGCTATGCTGTTTTGTCGTCGTGCTGTTTTGTCGCTGTGCTGTTCTGTCCGGCGTGCTGTTTAGACGCTGCTTTTTTCCCTATGCTGTTTTGTCGGCGTGCTGTTTTTTCCCTGTGCTGTTTTGTCGCTGTGTCGTTTTTTCCCTGTGCGGTTTCGTCGCTGTGCTGTTTTTTGTGCGCTGTTTTGAGGCCTGCTGTTTTGTCGTGTGCTGTTCTTTCGTGTCCCCATTTTTTTTGTTACTGCGTCCTATATTCCCGAAATGTTGAACAAAGTGAAAACTTATGAGTGCATTGGGGATAGGGTTATTATAGTAAATAAGTGCAATTAGTAAAACAGCTCAATTTCTCAAAGTCTATTGACGATAAAGCAGCTCAAACATAAATATGTACGAGCCGTGAATGAATGACAGAATCCAAGCTTACTTAATTATGCCAGTGGAGGAGGTGGTGGTACGCCTGTTGAAATTTTAGGAAGCTTTGCTGGATAACTAGCTCATGCATTGGGTGACCTTTGCAGCAGACTACCTGCATTTACTTTGATACTGATAATACGTGAGGAAACGCGGCTTGTGCAATATCAGTGCGATAGCATTAGACACACATGAGGCCAAAATCTGTCTTCGGTCATAAAATTGGCCATTGGCTGTAGGGCATCAGTGACGTCATCCGGCGGGAGCATTTATATTGGTTGGAAGGAAATGACGTCACCAGACCGGAAGCGGTATCACCTCCGGTGAAGTCATCATCACCTGCTAATGCTATCGCATTGCAATCACACAAGAGAATTTGGTGGCGTTGTGAATATTAGCAAGGATTTTAAAATCTTTTACGCGAATTGCGTGCATTAGGGAAAACTTTTGACACTTGTATGACCTGTAACGTAGCTAACGCTCTAGGCATTGCAGAGGTAAGCTGTCAGACACTGACTTCGATCTCTGCGTTTATTAGCGACACGTTCGAGTCTGCAGTCGAACCATGCTCCAAATGTAAGAGAAAAAAGAAAAATCGCGACGTAAAATGGCTGCATATTCGCGCCCATTTTTGTCCACGAATCTTGCTTACATGCCCGCTGGCCACGGAGTGTAGCCCTTTCTCCCCCCGCCGGGCCTTCTCCAACTGCCACCTATTCGATGCAAATCGCTCGTGAGCGCTGCGTGTGCCTCGTTAGCGTATACAATCACCCCCCCCTGTCCTCTCTTTGACCCCACGGCTCGCAGTTCGGCGACAGCCTGCATGCTCGCAACACCCCCCGCTGCGTCAAACACAAAGGCTGATCGAATGCCGCCCTCGCCATTATTTCTCCCGTACACTCGAGCGGAATATTGAGGCAATCATCTGCGGGCGTGTGAATGGAGAATGGCCAAGAGCGAAACAGCGGGGAGTGTCGAGCGAAGCAGCGAGAAGGCGCGACGTCAGTGGGGATGAAAATGCGAGAGCAATGATGCGACGTGCTATCCGCACGTCGGTGGGCGCCGCGATGGAAATTGCGCGCGAACACGTATGATCGCGCATAGATTTGCTCTCTCTCTCTCGCCTCATTAAAATCTCAATACAGCGATAGGGGGCGCGCCTTACCACGCCTGTTTCACTTGCCTCACCCGCCGCGGTCGCGTGATGTGTCCGTGTTCGTGCATACGCTGACGCGAGTGGTTGCACGCGTGTGACAGAAATAAAACGATGCCTTACTTTCTACTTTCTTACATTTGCGTGTTTACGCGCATTTACACGCTTGCTTGCAGCGTTTTGTTTTCGTCTCCACATTTATGGCGGACGCTTCGTGCGTCCTTCTTAGCATCGCATTCGCCCGAGAATGTAACGAAGTTAATCACGAGTAATGATCGAAATGAACTTAATTTGCAGAAAGAGGTTCATGAAAAGTTGAGTTTTTTCTCTACCCCACGGAGCATGGTAGTGTCTCCCGTAGGAGCGTCCCTGCTTCGGAAGTAAACACCACCGTAGGAGCAAGCCATTAAACTTAACTACTAGACATACTACGTTAAACTTAGTGTAACTATGATATAACTGCCATGACTTTGCCATCTTGAGTGCAAGCCCCATTTTTTTTTTTGCAGTGGCGCAAGATAATGCTCAGCGCTGCTCAGTGGTTTCTAGAGAGGCCGGCTGCAATTCTGGTTAGCGTTCGACATAACGGCTGCCTGCTTAGAAGAGCAGGATTACGGATAAAATAAAAGCCTTCTGTAAGCTACTCAAGCAATATGAGAGCCTTGACACTTTAGCGCAAGTTTCAATAGGCAGAACTTACTTGAAACCAAAGCATAAGACAAAAGAAGCACGTCAGTGGCGTTTTTCAGTGCTTATGACACACGGGACCCTGCGGAGACCAAGACATTTTTGTAAACTGGCCTGTCAGAGAGGCCACCAGATAGAGAGAGGCATAAATTTACGTACGGTGACCATCAAAATGTCACCTAAAAGAGGCAGGGCGCGATTCATTAGTAGGATTTGGCGAGTGGACCTTCCAGCGGAGAATAAAGCTGAAGGAAAAAGGGGATTAAAGAAAGCATGCTACTGGGCAAGGAGACAAAACACAACACCCCATGAAGAGCTCCAATAACGCACCCATCGTATTAGCTCAGCTGCTGTAACGTTTTGATATTGAGCACGGGCTCGTCGGTTCGAAACCCGGCCGCGACAGTGTCATTTCGATGAAGGCTATGGATTTATGGCGTACGTTATAACCTTGGCACCGACTTGCATAAAAAGCTTACCTTATATGTTTCAATTGAGTCTGTGCACATTTGCTCAAATAATCGAATATGTCTACAGCAGTGAGAAGCTTGTGTTGTATGTTGCATTTATTTAGGTGGGGTTTAAGTCCTGTGGGGCCATGAGGGACACCATATTAGGTGGTTCCGGGTTAATTTCGAACACCAGGAGCTCTTTAATGTTCACAATAATCAAACAGAGCACGGGCGTTTCTCCATTTAGCCCTCCGTCGAAATGGAACCGCCGCAGCTGGGTTTCGATCCAGAGATTTTGGACACAGGAGCCGAACGGCGCAGTCGCTACGGCACTGTGGTGGGTCTACCACTTAATTACATGTGGGAATCCCATTTTAGTAATACATTTTTTAGAGTCAGCCGTTTCAGGCTTGTGCTGGGACAGCGTCGTTCGAGCGAAATAACGTCATCATCTAGTCACCAGCGGCACAGCAGCGGCAGCAGCCGAACCGGTTGACCTTGGTGCAAGACAAAATGTGAAACAACAAATGTGTCTAGAAGGTGGCGCTGTTGAATGGCGAAAGCGGCTTTGTCCCCGAACTGCGCCTTTGTACGGCCGTTTTCTATATTGAAACCCGGGGCAGGCTTAATTTGGTAACGGGGCAGTACCACGTGGTCACAAGCGCAAATCTCATGGGATGACGTCGCTTACGTGATATCGCTGCATTATTAGGACACCACCATCGGTAACGAACACACACACGCGCAAAAAAAAAAAAACATGCACGCTCCCGTGGGATCATTCGGCTAATTGTTTTTTGACATGCGAGCACGGTACGCATAAACGAGTTCTTTATACGAGCGTAATGCACTCAAATACTTCCGCCCCGCAGCAAAGACTGCGCCCGGAAGCGCGCTGCTCGTTTCCTGTTTCCGGTTCCGATGCAAAGGTCTTTCACGTTTGCTGCTCGAAACCGACCGCTTTTAGTGACATGGGCTTCGGGAGTTTTGGACTGATGGTGTGCCAACCGAAAGGGCCACGACAATGACAGGATAAACAATCGCGCCTAATTGCCGGAATTTCCTTTTTCCCGACCACTGCGCGCGCAAGAACCGCACGTGAGCAAATGTACCGTTGATCGTCATGGAGAGCAAAACTGGTCGTCGCGATTCGCAGCAGGCGTAGTGCGGCATGTTTGGCTCTAAGCTTGTCAGTCGACCGACGGGTCCTTGAGTTGCAATGGCACCAGCTAACCAATGAAAAATGGAAAGTCGCGTGCATTAAACTAGCAGGATGTCCTCTGTTTCGAAGCAACGCAAGCTAAGAGCAAGCTCTGCGTCCATCATGCGGTCAAATGTGAGGCAAAGAAGTTTTTCCGCTGTTCCGCTCACTTCACTCTCCCCTTATCTCCGTTCGCCGCGGGAGCTGAGTAGTCGCCGCGAAGTTCGGCTGTTGAGCTCGGCACCGATCGGATACCGGCAGCGTAGACCGATGTGGGCTAAATGCAACAACGCCGGACGCTGTGAAATGCCAGCCGGAGTTAAAGAATTCCAGGGGTCGGAAAATAACCCGGGGCCCTCCACTGCATCGAAATTTCCTTTCTTTCTCCTTTCACCTCCTCCTTCATCCCTTCCCCGACTGCCCCTGCGCCACCGTTCCCGTGTTGCTCCCGTTATTTGCTGTGGCGAAAAGGAGATGATAGAACGGCGTTTCGCACAACATAGATGCATTACATGAGTAAAGTATTTCCCATGAGATGTGCTCCAGAAAAACCAGCCTTTTAACTTTCTTGAACACTGACAGACATTTTGCGCGACAGTTTCCAGCCGATAAATGACCGGTTGCAGTTAAGGAACTTACTGGCCAGTAATACGAAAGCATTGCAATTTTATTGCAATTCTATTCTTTTCCTGTGCACATGGTGCAGTTGTAAGCACTAATACAGACTATTACTGCTTAGCATTTCGTATTTTCTGGCCTTTGATGACGTCACAACGTTTAGACCAAAAGCGAGTTTTTTTTAACGCCGCCATTTTTTTTGCGCGCCGGGCTTTCGTGTCGATGAGCCATCAAATACTTTTGCTTTAGAAGAAGGGAGAAAGCAACCGCCACCCTCTGCGAAGCAGAGGCAGCGGCGAGATGACGCCGAACATCTAAAGATAGAGGCCGAAGAGCCAAGAGATGAAAACTGGCCTGTAGCAGCATCGCAGCATCGATTCCAACGATCGCCTGACAATTTTTTACAGACGCAATTTTGCTACCAAGTTTATTTAGCACTGCAGCTCTCATAAACTTCTACCGTAGAGGAGCGTCCATGTTGCACTGAGATCAGCGCTTTGTCGCTATTTACCATCTGCTATCTCCTCACAGTGTTTCCGTGTTTCTCTGAAACCAGTTCGTTAGGGTTTCGCTTCACTTTTAATGCTGCCACAATTTTAACAAAAATGTGTGGAGAACCCTGAGTAAACAACTGAAATCTTTTCTTTTTTTCTTTTTATGGGGGTTTAACGTCCCAAGCGACTCAGTCTATGAGGGACACCGTAGTGAAGGGCTCCGGAAATTTCGACCACCTGGGGTTCCTTAACGTGCACTGACATCGCACAGTACACGGGATTCTTGAATTTCACCTCCCTCAAAATTCGACCGCCGCGGCCAGTACCGAACCGACGTCTTTCCGGTCAGCAGCCGAGCGCCTCAACCACCAAGCCGCCGCGGCGGCCATTTGGAAATCATTACAATATTTTGTGCGGGTAGAAGTGTTTATTTTAATTTATGCAATCTTGCACGTGCTGTAAATTTTGATTTTCTTTATCGTGAAATATAGAAACCAGTAAGCGCTCGAACTTAATTTGAAAAGGTAAAACGAGTATTAGGAGCAGGACAACGCGCTCAAGTGCATTTTCTGGTGATCAATCACAGGCAACGGCGACCGTCTGGTCGCCTACTGGTCGCCTTGACCCGATGCCCACTTTTAGATAAAAATGTGTTTGTGTGATTTTGCTTTCTACCGAAGGAGCTTTTGAGCTTTGAATGGTGATTAAGTTGCCACGTGTGTGCCGTGGGAATTAACATTGCCTTGGAGCTCTGCACAGCTAACTGCCGTGTGGCTTAAGGCTGACATGATCAACCGCCTGCAAACCAACAAGTAGAATTCAGAACATTTAGCCCATTTTTTTAATAATAAAGACAAATGATATGAATACAGACCAATGATGAAGCGGAAGAATGTTCCTCCAGCAATAACTTAAAGTCCGAAGATTTCGAAAATACTTCAGGCCTGCTTTATTCGTAGCAGCCCTCCTCACAGTGCGTTTATCGCACAAGGGGCGCACCGTCCGTGGAATACACGCATGATTAGCTGCAGACTGCGAGTGCTATGATTCCCATTTTACCCTGAAGGCATTGCGCAAGACGGTGCTATCGCCACTGTTTCCCCTCGGTCTTTTCTGGAGAAATCCGTATATACATCTAGCTTCTTGTCTGACTTCTCTGCGTAATACATTGATGTGATAGGCCTTAGTACGAAAGCAAATGTGTCAGCTCTCAGCGACTTCAGTGCGCTGTGGTGGACTCCTAGCTACTCAACTAGATCACCGAGTGTGATTTGGTGCTAACTATGTGTTCAGCACCCGCACGCTTTTGCACTTTGTTCAAGATTTAAATTGTGGCCATGCAGAATAAAACCTGAAATATCAAGCTATAGTTTCTAAATTTTTTAGTGCGAAAGCGCTATTCCGATGCTGGAACCTCGAGCTAAAATCTTGCGTTGTCTGTGGGTTTGTGCCAAGTGGGTTTGCGATGTTTGTGGGTTTGTGCCAAGCGAAATAAGTGAATAACAAGAATTCAAATAAATATCGCTAGCCACTGCGCGTGAGAGAAACAGCCTACCGCCGCAGCCGAACATGTCATGTTGATAAACTGCAACACACTCTATCAACTAATACTACGATAAAACTAACATTCGCGCTTTGAGCTATGTGGTGGTAGTGACAGAGAGCTGTGCGCTGCATGCCATGGCGTGGACAACGCTGTGGCAGAAACACGGCAGTAGAGAAATACGCGTTGGCGTTGACAACAATGCTGCAGAAACGCGGCACCGGAGCATAGGCCGCCGGCGTACATTGGGTAAAGTGGCAGTGACGATGAAAAAAAAGTTGAAAACGCGCATAACAGGCTCCCTGGGTCAGTGGACACCTCAATCGCTCTTTCAGGTACGTGGCGGTAGTGTCCACTTGCAAAAAAAAAAAACCCTGCTTTCGCACAATATTTCGGGTTTAGCAATGCTTATACGCCAGACATTTGTCTAAAAATATTGCTTTAATACAAAGTATTTTCAGTCTTAAGAAGTTCATTGAAAAAGAAAAAGCGTTCTCTCAACCTGCAGTTCTTCAGCAATACTCAATATTCAGGAATATAAAGACAAAGCACTGGTAGGCGTTATTGCCGGAATGAATGCCGAGTTCTTGCTGGAGTGGGGCTGAGAGCGGCAAATGCCGTGGCGCGAGGGCAACGCCTCAAGCTCCTTGTGCGCAGACGAGCGGCGCCATTCGACGAAATCGCATTTTGCGACTACATCGGAGAGAATGCAGCAGCCATAATTATCTTCCCCGAGCAGACGCTAAGCAGGCACTCGATGAGTGGCCACAGCGTGTCAGCCTATTTTGTTTCACTCCGTAAACGCCTTCGCATGAACCAGACAGGGTCAGGTTGAGTCTGCCTATCGGATTCGGGGAGTCGAAGAGCCTGTTCGAGGCAGCACAATTGCAAGTGGTAGGCTGACTCGCTCGACCACGACCGGCTAAGTGTGTGTAAACGCCTGTTGGCTCCTGAAGCCGGGATTGTAGAAGGAACGGGAGAAATACGACACTCTTATGTTCTGGCGCCTGCGGGCCTCCGATACAGCGTCACTTCACCGCGGTCATGAGCGCCACGTTCTCAAGCTCGCACTCGCCTGCTCGACTCTGGACGTTGGTGCGGGTCGCACCAGGGTCTAGTCGCTAAAATCGACTTCATGTAAACGTTAAGTAATCGAGGAGTTGGCGGCGACCTTGCTCAGCCCAACTCCAGGCACGAGCTGCTCCTCTCGTGTTCAGGCGAATTAAGCTATAGGTGTTTCGGCGCGTCTTGACCAGTGCTTTGCTTAGTTGCTTGGAATTTTCTCGATGTACGTTAGGTTCTGATTTTGCGTCCGTAATTGCAATAAGGGCAGACTAATAAGGATTCCTGCACGATCTCATGTATGTATGCACTAACGCGCGTGCTCCAAACAAAGTTTGCAATGGCGAGTAAACAGTTGAACCATATTTTGCCTTCTTTGTGTTTAATTTTGTTCACGGCGCCTCTCTCGAAAATTTATTCACACTAGTCTTCTCCAACTAGACCACGCTGTTCAGCGGCTCGACGGAACAGTGTGAGTCAATTTTTTTTTTGCGTTAAGCAGGCCATGCATCAGATTGTTCGATGATCGCGCTTTCGTTGCGCGAGCCTTGAACCCAAATCCTGCTTGCATGCACGCAGTCTTAATCCGCCACCACTCGGAATCCACGCGATGCGCCGTACTAAGGGCAGCGAAACGCACGCGCTTGAAATGACTTCCGCTGAGCTGTGCGCGCTTTCTCTTCGCCGCAGAGGCTCTTCTACCGCTCGGGATACATACACACGCTCGCAGAGTTCGTTACCGGGATTGGTCCCAATTGGCCGCCCTTGGCGCCAACCTTCGCGCGTGAACCCGGAACATGGCTCTCTTTTCGCGCCTCCCTCTTTGTTCTCTCTCTCTTTTTTGCCGGAAGCCCCGAGGCGCTCCGCAATTAATTATTTGCAGTCCGAGGCAAGCGAATTAACGAGATATCGCCGCAGGCAATTACGATCCGGAAAGGCAGTGCCGTGCGCTGGCAGGCCAACGCGTCCGCGGCTCCCGCGGAGGGCGCGTGACACTGGAGCGCTCCGATGGCGAGAGGAGGGCAGGCCGGCGGCATAATAAGGCGCCGGCGACTCGATAATAAGGGAACAGCGCGCTCCCAGCGATGTGCGCGGGCCGCCGAAATTCGGCTGCCTCGGTACGAGCTGTGTACGCGTCGCCCTTTCGCTCGTGCTGAATGTTGCTCTCCCTCAATTTTATCTGTCAATCGTTTTTGCTGCCGCAGAAGCTTGTTAGCAGCGCTAGAGTCATCCAATCGCTCACCCGCGTACTTTTGCGCGTGAGCTCCTGGCGCATTGCACGGATGGTGACTTAAGTTCTCTTATTTGCAGCCGCTGTCTAGGAGTGGTCTGATTGCCCCTTCTTTCACTTCTTAAAGCCAGCAAGGCTACTGATACACTGCCTCAACATCGTATACTGTTCCTTATTATTTTTCATTCTTTTAGGTTGCCCAAACCTAACCAATGTTCCTCGCGCTAGATGATTTGGAGGCTCATGGCTGAGGACCCGTGCAAGCCTCTCTTTCGAGTCAGGGTGACATAGTTGGCGCAGTCGAGAGGAAGTTACCTTTGATAAGTTTGTTGGCGCCAATGGCGCCGTTACTAGTTACAAGTAGCAGTCTACGACTACGAGTGCCATGTCGTGGGTAAGCCGACGAATGCTGAGACTTTGTAGACGAAAAATTAAGGCTGACATGAAACAAGGAAAATCAAGTACCAATAGAGTATGAGCTACAAGTTCTGGAACTTAACATGAGGAAGGAAAAATAAGTTTTTTCGCGTTTTCGCAGGCGTTGCGATAGAATCGGGAAGATACTGTCGTGGCTGACACTGGTGCTCCCTGCCTCAAGAAAGAAACGGACGGCGTCAACGCATGCGGGTTGAACAGCGACTGCTACCGTCTGCTGCTGCTGCCGTCGCCGGCTGACACGCCTCTCGCCGGTCGCCGATCGATTCGAAGCAGCTACGCCCTCCGGGTCTCGGGACCGACCAATCGGCCAGCCTCTCTGGCTGTAGAGGAGAGGCGGAAGTGACGTGGCCGCGCTCCCATCTATCCTCCGGACGCCCTCCTTCATCCTCTGCCACGTTCGACGGCCGTCGCGCTCCTCCATTCCTCCAGAGCGCCGGGAGCGAATTTGAGGGATGGAGAGGAGACTGGGAGTTGAAGAAGGGGGGGGGGGGGGGCGAGCCGAGGGCGCGCAGGGGAGAGAGGAATCAGAAATCTGGAATCTTAAGTGGCACGCCGCCGCACACGGGCGGCAAGGATGAGAGGGAGAAAGCACACGGGAGCAGCCGGGAAGTGGGGCGAGGGAAGGGCGAGGGCTTTTTCTTTTTTTTTTTCGCGAAGGGCCCGCGCCGGTAGCCAGCAATGGAAGCGACGGCCAGTCGGCATCGCGCTTTCGCCCGAGCCGCGCAGCAAACATGAACGCTGCCGCCTGTTCGCCCGCCTTTCCTTGTGCAGGCAAGAGTCGGGCAACGATGCTAGTTGAAGGAGCGTGCCTAACTGAAAGGAAAGGCCTGTAGGGAAGCACTACGTAAATACATTGTCACAAGTTCTGAACGCACGTGCCCGGCGTGCGAGCGCCGGTTTGTAACAACTTTTGCAAGTCTTGGCACAGTGGTAGAGTAGCCGGCCCTCGTGCCGCTCAGTCGAGGTAGTTTCGGATTCTGTCGCGCGATGCACGTCTGACTGAAAGTTTGCGCGTGACTTCAGCTGCTCTAGTCGGCTACGCCGACGGACTTCCTTGTTTCCGGTGGACGACGAGACTTCGTTCCATTGCGTGAAACGTACTGTCGTGTGTTCCAGTCGCCTTCGGGCCCCTAAGAAGCAATCGCCTCGCGGCGGCGGTGACGTCGACCAGACAACGAGTCTTGGCAAACTCGAAGCGTTCTCTCCTGCTCTGAGACAAAGGTAAGCTCACTAATATTATGGTTAATTCTACTACGTTCGAGGTTAGAAGCACTGCTGAAACACTGAGGCGTTAACTAAGCTAACGCGCTTAGTTAACGCCTTTTTGAGCCTGATTCAACGAGGGGTCAGCAAAATTTTTTTTGTAATTTCGGTCTAATTCTGCCGTTTGCACTAGAAGTTGTCAGGTGAGAAACATAAGACCAAGGAATACAACCGTCGGAGCCCGGATGTGCTCTTGTACTTAACTTATGACTTCAGTATGCCGAACACATGAGTCTTGGCACTCGTAGTGCCAAGCAGGAGGTTCAGTCGAAACGTGTATTGTTGGCTGCTCAGTGGGGTACCTGCGAGCAAAATGAGGAAGCATGTCATGTACTTACAAAATCTAGTTTGTATTTTGCAGGAATACAGCAATACAATACGGCTTAGAAAGAAGCAGTACTGGGCAAAGACCGGAACAGGCGTGTTCTTGATTAGCGAGTGTTTTCTGAAAAAGCCTTAGCAAGCTCCTAGAGTCAATGCACCCGTCGTTTCAGGTGTCGCTTTTACGCAAAACATGGACTGATATGTATACTCAAAGTGCTCTGAAATCATTTGAACTTTTCTTCGGACGTGGCTTGGTTCGCGGAATTTGGTTTACTGATGTGCTAATCTAATCTGCTTTTTTTAAATCACAGAAGTGTTAAAATGTGGCGTTATTACGCACATGCAAGATGCATGTGCATGGACTTACACTGCAGATCGTATGCTATATAATATCTTGAACTTTCATGCGATAATTATTTTGCTGCGAATACATTTATTCTGTGGTTGGGCTGTATTGCGAGCGGTGCGGGGGTTAAATTCCATATTTTATACATAATATGGCTGAACATTCCTATTTACTTTTTCGAATGACTGGCAACATTTAAAGTATTCAAATCATAGAAAGAATCACAACTGAGCCTGGCTCATACTCCATAACAAAGATGCTTGGTAACTCGGTAAAGAAATGAAAATAATGACGTTTCTTCATACTGGCGTTATCAGTATGTCATTATCACGAGCTTCGGCTGACGGTAACAATGTCATCAGGAAAATGACGTTAATCGTTTAAGGATATCCGACCTTTGGATGAAAATATGCAGTAGTTCGCAACAAACCTTTTCTGTAAACGCAAAGCAAAACAATCACTACTACCGAGAGTTTCAAATACGAAGTTTTGCAACGGCACTGGGTTAGAAACGTGGGTTTACTCCGAGCATTAAGACACAGTAGCGGCTGCTATGCTTTTGTGAAGGGGCACCACCTCGCTCTACAAAATACACGACAAGAAGAGAAGAAACATGGCACGACAGGATAATACAGTTTTCGACTGCGTTCTTTTCTAGTCGTGCTTTTTACTTTTTATTTCACACAAGGTACAGTACATTGTTCTACACAGTAACAGAAAACTCACATGCAATATGGGGTGTAGAAGTGCATGCGCGTTTCTTTGCTTGGGCGGAAGATTAAATGAATGTTCATTTGCAAGTTAAGGCTCGTGCTTTGTGCATCACTCTTAGTGTTGTGTTTAGTGCTAAACTTTTTCAACGATTTGTCACTAACTGGTCCACTATCGTACCTTTCAGCTAGTCGAAATTGGGATTCTGCAAGGAAACTGTCAGAAATATATGATGAAATAAAAGCTCGAATAGCAATGAGTCTGTGCAACAAATTTCTCCTCCTGTTGTCAGCCTAGATCGAACACTCACACACAAAATGTTGGCAGGCAATGCCTTCGTGACAGGAAAGACTTAATGTCAAGCGAGAATTTTAAATCTGAAATATGGATGCATGAACGACCTCACATTTAGAGCATACCACTTCATAAATTTCATTTTAAAAAGAAATTCTACTCTTCTGTGATATAATTGTGCGACTGAGCCCCCCAAAATATTTATTGTTACAATGCCAATTCTTTCACATACTTCTCAATGCCTGAAGTTAAATATATTGATAATTAATCACGCATTCGTATAATGGCAGTAGTTAGTGAAATTGTGCAGGCGCAACAAGATTTCCAACGGAATTCTCCTGTAACTGAAGTGCTTCTGAAAACGCAACAAAAAGACAACAGAGGTGCTTCTGAAGATATCAAAACTTGTATGCTTGAGTGGCATTGTGGCATGCGCAACCGCTAAAGCAAGATATTCTGTCTTGGGTTGTTATTACTGTGTAGCTCTGGGATAAACTTGTGGCCGTTCACAATCCCATGCCCTCTGTTAAATTTTATTTCTTTATTTGCATGCAAGTATTCGGTCCCACAAGCAAGTTGCTGTTCAGTAACGTTTGCTCCGGCTGCACAAGTTTGGAGACATAGAGAGGAAAGAGACTTTGGAACAGAGGACTACCTGGTAGGCTAGAAAGATAAAACATAGGAATAAAGCGAGTGTCTTGAAACCCCGAGGTTTCCGGTCAGAGAAAGAGGGATTAAAATAATGGCCATTTCTAATGATTATGAGAAATCTCATAAGAGTCATTCGTCACCTAACACCAAGTAAGCTAAAAGCAGAAGCAATTCGCATATCACTTCGTATGTCTCTCGCTTTCCTGTGTACATGTGACATTTTTTCTACTTGTTACGAAGGCCAAACGTCAGCGCTGTAATTCTGCCTTTCCTGGAACACGTCATAAATAGGCTGATCAGCGGCGCCAGGTAATGTTGTATTCGTAGGATTGATCCAGCGGCTTTCATGAAAACCTTTTTGTCCATTCCTCTGCTTCTCATGGAAGGAATTTCGAAATAATGTTTGAGTGAGTGTTTAATATTTGCTCCACTGTGTGCAGTATTGCATGGTTTGCTGCAGGCATTTTTGTACATATGATTTGAGATTCCTGGATGGCTTGACTTCACTTCAGATGAGGCTGAAACAAAGGTTTTTTGTATTCGCCGTAATTAAAAATGCCTGCAGCGCTCAAAAGTAGAGCCGATATAAAACGGACGAACTGATAATGACGAAAAGAAAATATCGTGCTAGTTTAAGTTTTGAAGGAAGGTGGGAGGATAAAAATTGTCAGTTTGCTTTGAATTACGCAATGCAGAGATTTCGAAATGATCAAAAGCGTTCAGAGGGAATAGAGCGCATTCTAATGTAACTGAAAAGTATTGATTTTTTCTGGATATTGACACCCTGTAACTTTTTCTCTTTCAAGAGAGCTTCTATGTGAAATCAGGAGAAAATGAACATGGCTTTATTCTTCTAGCACGGACTGGTCTGAAACTGGTTCGATTAGTAAAAACATGGATATATCGAATGACTGTAGAAAGAAGTAGTTTGATTTCAACCCTGAGTTTGCTTTCGATCTGCCAAAAAACGAAAAAGATAATTTTTACAAAAGTTTAGCACTATCATAAAAATGAAAATATTTGGTTAAATGCAGTTGTTGAACCATCTAAAAGCAGGGGTGTTATGTTTTGAAACATTTGCGAAGGTCATGCGACTGATGCAGCAATTACAGGCGCAGTGTAATGCCAGGGGGCAATTTTGCCCGCTTCAAGCGTTTCAAGTGGCGTACATAGTTACCTAAAATTTTCTATGCACTTTTTCACATAGGAACAACATTGTGTGAAATAAATAGTGAAATTGTGTGATTTACAATATTTTAAACTAAATATTGAGAGGCTGCATCTATACGCTCATATGAAATTATAATAAGAAAAGGGGTACAGTGGTTACCTAACACGAGAATTTCTGCATTCCTTCGACAGTAAAGAAAAAAAATTGCAGAGTGGAGGAAAGCGATAACTGTTTTAATCGGACGGCTACGGTCCTAGTCTTAGCAGAAGGCACTGGGGTTATTTTTGCTGATTTCGCAAGCCTCTGGTGGCTTGCGTTGCCGGAAGCACGTTTTCGTGCCGATGAACGAAGCCATGGAAGTACGGAGACTGATAAGGAAAGCGCTCCGCCCTTCCTAGGAATGAGGAGTATTTGATGGCAGTTGGGTACAAGCAGCCCTAGTATGCGGTTTTGGCGTCGTGATAGGCTCCGCACAGTTGGCACTGTCAGAGCCCAAAATCGTAGAGCCAATCAAGCTACTTCAACTGTTCCGGGTTCGTGTTGCCCCTTTAAAGCGTGCTTTACACTTAGCATAAATAGCTTAGGTGAAGACTACTTTAAAAGAAGGCGAGGTTGGGGTGGTGGGTTCTCGAGAATGCAGGTGCGATAAAAAAACTGCGCAGGGAATAGACTGTATATAAGAAGTGGAGAGTGCGTGCACACCACACGTATAAATGTGGCGCCAACGTTTTGATTCTGCCAATGCTACTCGTAGTGCGCGTTCTGTGTATTTGCACACGCCGCACGCACCATGAGTGAGGCGTGTGGCTTGGAGTTTAAAATTTGATGTTCTTTCAATCGAAGCCTAAACGTGCACAGCTGGCAGCCGTAGGTAACAGTATAACAATTTGGATGCGTAGAAAACACTATCTGTAATTGTGCAATTGGAAAAAATTCAGGAAATATTTGAAACCACAAATAATCAAATTGTACAATAAATGCTTGCATTTGCGAAGGAAATGTCAGTGGCTGAAATATTATAGAAAGGGCAAATATTTCGCACGGGAGGCTTTTTTCTTTAACCATTGTTTGCATCTTGTGAGCCGAGGACGTTGCCTGAGTTTTAAAATGTACCTGCGCTGACCCTGTTTACTCAGGAAGTAGTTAATCATGTATTTATAGTTGTAGCAGCATGAACGGTAACAAATAATACAAGGGTATGGACAATACACTCTGCAACCTGAATGCAACTTCGCTTCATTCTGATCTGATTCTTAGCGTCATGTATAGGTAAAAAGAGGCTGATTCTCAGATTTCGGTTATTCCGAATGCAACTGGAACCACAGCAAAGAATACGATCGCTTGTTATTCACGCCAGGCACAAACTAAATGATTTATTGCCTATTGAATCACACCACAAGATTGGTCGCATATGAAAACTATCCCTTTTCAAGCATTTCAGGTAAGCATTGTTGTTTTTACTCCCCCCTGCCGCCCCTCCTCCCCGTCGTGTGTGCCTGTTTTTTTTTATTAATTTCTTTGTTTTTAAATAGCCATAATAGGGATCGAGACACTACCTGCGTCAGGTGACCTGTTCATTTTTTGGCGCTCCATGTTTTTGGTGACAGAAACAAAGCAAGAGTTTTCGAGATTTGCTCGGAGAAGTAAATAAGAACAGAATAAGTAAAGAATTGTCATGCTTTACCCACTTTAGGAAAGTTTCTTTGGTTCCGGAGCTCTCACCAAAACGTGCGGTAATTTTACAAGAACCGCGCCAAACCGATATTTTTAACACTTAAAGACAGAAACAAAAAACGGCCCACACACGCAATTCGTTTGTCTGCAGTTCTTTGTGCATGACTTTGTGTGTTCTAAGTATCAGTCAGGCGCGGTTTCTACACAATTAACTTTGAACTAGCCTCCGTTATTGGTATGCATGCGTTCCTGGTTATTGAGGTGGCTGCTTCTGCACGCAGTCAGGCTATACGCCACTTTCAACTTGCGAGAGGGGAAGTAAATAAGGAGGATCCCAAGAGGTTAACTGGACGTGATTCCTGGTCGGCTGCCCTATGCACGTGAAGAGGGATAAATGGACCAAAGGCTAAGGGTGCAGAAAAGAAAATCGTTGCGATAAAACAAGCATGGAGCCTCCCTTTGTTGACTGAAGCATTCATTGAAACGCAAACATGACGTGTGCGCTAGCCTCAATGGGACCAACACAGGAACTGATAAACAAAATTATTATTAAAAAAAGGCATTTTTCCATCTCGACAGAGAGTTGGAATAGCGGCAGTCGTAGTTGACTAAATTATCCCTAATTTCATTCAATTGTGGCTGTGGCGCCCAAAACAGCACCTCAATCGGGCTATTGCGATGTCAAGACGCGCTCCTCAGCCTCCTTTTCTCTGCGTCTCATTTTTGGTCTGGGGCTTTCAGCACTTTCGACAGTTATTGTTGCATGTGACATGTGTTAATGCCGCTAAAGATGTATAATGTAATAGTGTTCAAGAAGAGCCAAAGAGAATGGAGGAAACGGTGAACTGTCCCGCGCAGTTAGGGTCGCTTTCGCTGCCAATTATGTAATAAAACATTCACTTACAGCATACTGGCCACATTAAGGAGCGGAAGAAATTGTTCAGCTTCATGCGTGTATTGTTAGCTTTGAGCCATGTCGGAAGAAGGGAAGTTTTATGCCGCAAAACAATCTGGAAGAATTTTCAGTTTTTTTTTGTGCTCAGAGGAAAGTCTTGTGCTGTTGACAAATCAGGCTTGAACAGAACTGCTTTCCTTGAAGCACTAAAACATTTTCTTGAGACCTTCACCACGAATTTAGTTTCATTAAATATATGTTATTCTTCTCTGTTTTGAAGCAGTCCTCCTTCTTCGACTTTTCTGAGCAAAAGACACCATCTTACTGCGTTACAGCGAAACTACAGTAACTAATTGCGTAAACACAGTTTCAAAAAAGCCATGAGTTCAGGAATATTTCATGGTGGCACCTTCGGTTTTATTTAGCTACGCAAGGGTGGCAGCGATAATTTGCTTCGATATATTTAGATCACTGGACAGTCACATTACACGGCCCAGAAGCAATGCCGGTGGCCTGCATATATTCGACCAAGTGCTGTATCACATTTACTATCTCATTTTATTGTGTATTTTTCTGCAGTAGATGGCACCTATACAAGGGCTAGCGCCTCTGAGTAATCTTTTTTTCTCGAACGTGTTATAGGCCGAGAGGCCTGCCCTGGCCTTACCAATTCTAGCATGACAAAAGCATAACAGTTTCGTGCGCAAAATTTGCTTCCATAGAAAGAATAAAATGACAAGAATAGCATGCTGCTGCTCAGGATTAAAGGGAACGTTTTGAAATGCGCAACCGGTCTTTCCCACGGAGAATTAAATTGGACACAAATTGCGATTTTTTTCCAGTTCACGTTCGTAAACCCCGTCCACGCAGTCAAAACGTCCAGCGAGCCTCTACTTGTTTATTTAATGAAAAACCAAGAAAAGAAGATACCAGGATGAAAGCAGCGCTTTACGTCCTAGAGCACCAGCGGCGACAGAGAAATAAGAGTGGCACCAACGTTCGTGATGAACTGGTGGCGCATAAATTATTCTCGCAGTGGCGTCAATAACCGTAGAGCGCTCAACAATTCGCGCCACGCGCCACCTAACCCCCATCCTCTTCCCTGGCAGCACCTGCCCCCCCACCGGCGGGCTGCTGGCGATGAGAGGAGGTCCCTCCGCGTTACTTCCCCCTCACCCGCCTTCCCCTTTCTGGCCACCTTCACTTGCCGGGCTTGGGGAACGCGAGGTGGTGCAGCGATGCTCCTCGTCGAATAATAGCAGAGAGTTGGGATGAAGGCAGCAGCGGCGAGGAAGGCGGCTGCTGCTAAAGCCCCGCACTGATAGGAATTAAAAGAGGAGTGCTGGATTAGAGGAGAAGCAAAAATGCTAAGGTGACGTAAAACTAGAACGGCAAAAGATTGAGGAAAAATGGTTGTTGAGCGGAATCCCTGGGCTTTATTTCCTCGTTACGAGTTGTTATGACGAAAGGAAGAAAGAAAGTAAAGAGACAAAGAGAGAGAAAGCATCAAGATGCACCATCAGGCAGAAAAAATAAGAGAAAAGGAATGATGGCTTCCCTTCCGCATCAGGGACGGGATAGAGCTAAAAGAGGACAGTAACTATAGATGGGAGAGTGGGCGGAATGCGATAAATTATGCCAGAATTGATGAACTGAGAATGGCGTGCGGGCCTTTACGCATGAATAACGGTTGTGTAATGCGGGAAGACAGGCGGATATGTTCGCGGGCGCCTTAGCTCAACGGGGAGAACAATTGCGGCTCGGAGCGTTGTTGAGTATAGACGCTAGAGTTAGCTGTAACCACTCGGCACACCGCTTCTGTCATCCTTGCTTGTGCGCACGCTTGGTGTCAAAATATAATCAGCTGACAAGTTGGTTATGGAAGCTAGTACTATTGCAGTATCTGGAGCATCATTTTTTAGAGCGCTAGCTCCTAATGCGAAGGTTCTCGGCTTCCGCGTAGTCGTGGCTGTCAACATCGAGCGTACGCGTACACGTGCCCATACTTTTGCCGCTTGCAGTGAGCAATGATATAAGCAAGAAACGTTGCCAAGAAAAACACGCAACAACACGAGTACAGGATTGATGAGCGCCAGACCGAGATGCCAGTTACTCGTTTTCATACCGCACGCCTTCGTACTCGGCGCAGAAAAGTGTGAGAGATCAGCTAGCAAGTTCTACCTAATGTATTCATAAAATGAAAGAGGAAGACTTATGTCCACCTACCAAAAAGCTGCGCTTAAAATGTTGAACCAAAATGTTGGTCAAAATGAATAACCTATACTGCGAATTAAGCGATAAACAATGTCCTTCTTTTAAGCTTGTTCTATATATAGGTGCTGTACCCTTCCGCTCGGAGCAGTGCTCTCTGTATCATTGTAGTTCATTCGTTTTGTATGACCGGCCTCATATCATATTAAGTGCATTGAACGCTGCTTCTATGCATGGTGCGTCACAGAAAGACGTACACAAGCTTGAAAACTCCAGAGATGATGGTGGTCGCTATAGAGGCGGGCGTCTGTAAGCTATAGAAACAAAATTTATTTGCCTCGTGCCTCCTGGCTCGCGCTAATTCGAATTGTCATCATCAGGTGCGCGCAGTCTCAGCAAGCGGTAGCCGAACACCTCGGAACGCTATTGGAGATAACATCCTGAAACGATTGTACGGCGCGTCATCCTAGGCACCTGCACACTAGCTACCGCAGCAGTTATGATGAAGCCGTCAGCGTCGGCCTGGCGCATCAATCGCGTTGCGGGAGTCTCATGGATGCAGCCGAGTCGAAGCGTCGCGCTCTGAACGCTGCACGTACGCAGAAGACAACACACACGAACCTGCGGCGGTTCCAACAAAGGTTGAATGCTTTTTGGACGCTGACCACAAAAGTGCTACGCGAC
Source organism: Amblyomma americanum (assembly GCF_052857255.1). Taxonomy (NCBI): domain Eukaryota; kingdom Metazoa; phylum Arthropoda; class Arachnida; order Ixodida; family Ixodidae; genus Amblyomma; species Amblyomma americanum. Next base: position 192,396,210 of record NC_135497.1, on the reverse strand, counting down.
AAGATGCGCAAGTCCGTGCCTCTACAACTTCTTAGGCCAAAATGCAGTAGTTGTAACCCTGCCTAAACCGAACCACGATTGTCATACACCCATGCATGGCGGCAGCATTCAAAGTAAATGCAACAATTGGAACAGTACTAGGAGCACCAACTAGCGCTCACCTTCCACCAGTGTAGCTGCACAGGCTAAAACAAGTGAATGATTACGATTTTGTCAAATCTTAGCACTTGAAAAAAAAATTCATCCTGGTCTCGAGGCTTGAAATCGGTACCATCGGCAAAGCGTGGCAGTCGCTTTATCGACGAAAGTAACCAAATGGCTACAATGCGCCCTCGTTTCACTCGCCAACTGGAAGCGAGAACTATATATGTTAGGAGTACATTATATAGATTTAATTAATAACTAACTTGTTGTGTACTGCTTTAAGTACACAAACTCAAAAACACTGGCGATTATATCAGGTGTTTCACATTATTCAATACAGATCTTTATTTTAGAAGCCGTGAAAGATATGTCGATACAGTGTTTGTGGGTTTATTGTAAGGCAAATTGGACTTTATTTAAGCCATAGAGTGCATTGAAAAGACTACGTCATAAATTTAAGGTTTAACTAATAAACGTTTTTAATTTGTAGTTTTTTGGCCGCATGATTTTACTGCGAAATTGAAGGCCCTGAAAATCGAAGGTGAGCCCAGAGTCTAAAAATTCAGACTTGGTATTGGGGTTCGAGATAAGTAACACGAAAATACGTTTTTTACAACTCGTTAGGTTGGCTTTCTGACGTTTCACATAAATAAATTGGCGTCGTTCAAAATTTTAATGCGGGAAATACTCAAGGACTTCATATATTGTAAGACGTGGAAGATGCTTACGCGGTTTCCGCGATGACAGCATGAGCAGCGACGCCATTTGATTAATGTGCAGCGTGAGAAAGCCAACTTCATAAGTTCTCAAAATTTGTCTTTTTTTTTTTTGCGTCAGAAACTTCGAACCACAATACCGATTCCGAAGTTTTATTTCGGCGGCCTTCAATTTTTCGATAAAATTCAGTGCCTTAGAACAAAAATTGCTTAGTTAAGTTAGTTGACTAATGTTCTTTCATTGTACTGCATCACTTTATTAATGTTCACCTTGCCGTACATTCAATGTCCACAGACGACACCGACGCACCTCTTAGGGGTTTCGAAAGAAGAATTTGTATAGAATAAAAATTAACTCCCAGTATATGAGAGCACATGAAGAGCACGATTTTTTCTATCAGTTTTGAAGAACTTCAGGGAATGATTTAAACACATTTTGAGAAGAAACCGCTGGCGCAGGCCAGAGTGAAGATGCTGAACCAGGCTCGTCACACGAGGGAGTGAGTGAAAGCGTGTCCTGCCAGCTGCTATTGAGCCAAGGTCAGCCACGAGATGGCGCGACGTTAGCCTGACGGATGGCTCTGAAAGGATGAAATGGGAAAGAACGTTGGCAACGGCTCAACCAAAGAGGCTACATTCTAAATACACACCGCTGAGCATTACGACGCTTCCATAAGCTCAGCAACTTGGAGGAATCTGAGCAGAACTAGAGACATTTTGTCTCTCCCCGCGAAGCACCTTACGACAGGAACGCAACGCCGTCCGGTGCAGTAGGAAGTTCCGTCCTTGCCCCCTATCCGATCGCAGGAGATTTTAGTCTGTGGCAGGTTCCGGGCCACACAGTATGTGTCACCTCAGCGTATGTCGCCTCAAGCATGGCACGACGTTGAGAGAAGTAACCGCAACAGAGGCATAAATAACTTGAAAACTCTTACTAGACTGTTGCGGCGAAAACTGCTTGCGTAGAAAGAAAGAGTAACCATGAACACTAACCGAGGTGCCTGTTGAAACCCGTCGAGTGACCACAGCCCGCTTATCACTCCCCGCTGAAAACCATTTCCTTAGCCTCGCTCGCTCTATTGCAAGCGTGCCTCAGGAAGGAGAGGGGCGTGTTGACTCCTGGCCCTTGAAGGAACAGGGCGGAAAGTATGTGGACACTCTTAGGAGAATGTTGAAGGAGCTTAGCAAACACCTTCCGGCGGGAAGTAGCGCTGAGAACTCGGCAATGCGAAGGGACGCTTAGTTGCAATATTTAGCGAAACCCCTGGCCACATGGCCAACGACCGGCGTTTGCTAGCCTGTGCTTTGTTGAGGTCTTGCCCGATGCACTGGAGTATGAGATAAGCAAAAAAAAAAGAATAGCTGTTGAGATAACGCGCAGGAATTTTGCCAGGCCATGACCATGTAATTGCACGTATCCAGACACGAGTGTCCGAGGTATTTTGAAGCCACAGCAGAGTACGTCTATATGAGACAGAGCCAAGCTGGGCGCACCATGCACCAAGCGGCTGTCACTGGCAGCTTTGAGCAGCACATCTCGAACAATGGCAGCGCTGTTTGGACTGCCCGGGTTGTTTGCAGTGGCTATACCAGAGCAGATTCGTGCTCAGACTGCTCCGGCTCCTAATTACGCCCACTTCCTTGGCACACATTAGTTATAGTGGCCTGCAGGAGCCATCTTCGAGTAATAAAAAAATTGCCAGTAGCCGTCGTTGTTACATTTTATACCAAATGAGAGCCACACGTATGCGGCCTTGTTATACAACAGTCTGCATCATGTTAGACACACGCACACCCGAACACGCACGCACGCAAGTACACACACACACACGCACCAGGGCGACACATAACTGCATCAGGGCGCCGAGCAGCACAATCGAGGAAAACAGCATTTGTCGGGGGACACAGCTCGAACAATGCTCATGGTTAGGTAAGAAGCACGCCACTAGGTGCAGCCTGCAGAAGAGGTCGCGGGCTCTCCGTGAGCGCGCGGACGCACAGACTTCCGACATAACGCGCACTACACGGCTAATCGCGTTTGGCAAATTTGCCGCGTCGTTGTCGCGCCGGGGTCCCCGGGCTGCCGCGTCGCGAGCGGCTCGCAAGGCGGCCGCCTAACACAATTACGCCGCTAGAGTCGAGTAATGATCGGCCCGTCGTTTAAAGTCGTTCATTATGCACGTCCCCCGTGGTTTCTTCGGCGGCTGCAGCATATGCCTGGGCTGCACAGCTCGCCCTCCTCCCGCCCATGTCACGCGGCGAGGGGGGCCTCGTCTGTGACTCTCTCCGTACCCCCCCCCCCCCCCCCCCTCGGTCGTTTAGTAGTCGTTCCTTAGCTTTTTTTTATTTTCACGATTATTCCTTACTGCCAGGGCCCTTTTCTCTTCCCGGAGACCATATCGGAAAGAGCCCGCCGAAAATATTTATCGCTCAAGCTGCTACTTGACGAGCAAATTGGGGAAGAATGAGGACGGCGCGATACAGCGGGGTGTGGTTGCGTGCGTACCAGGGGCGTAAGCAGGTTATTAGGAATTCAATGAATCAGCCGTCACTTACCGACCGAGAGGCGCAGTTGGTTTTTGCCCCGGCACTTCGCTCTATCTTTCTTGATTTCTCATCCTTTTACGTCCGCAACGCTGTCGCGAGAAATAATATTCGTAGATTCGATTACAGCGTTGAGGGCATAATTAATAAACCAGGCTGTCCTCTAACAAAGGCGACGCAGAGTGAAGCAGAAAATGAAGGGAAACTAGGGTTTTGCGAGAATCCAGCGCCATATGAAATTAGCTGGTTAGCGTATTAGCCTGTGTACGTCGTGGTCGCTGCGAGCTGCACGGGAGAAAATAGCGCAAAATGTCTGCAACACCAGGCATTCGCAGCATCACAGATAAGGCCGGCTTTGCACCATCGGCCTCGGGGGTTCTTTATTCGACATTTACCGATTCTCTACGCATTGCGCTGCGTCTTCCGGCTCTCCGAGCTCGCGCAATTTGGACAGCGCAGCGGTCTTACAAGTCAAGCGTAAACATTTTCTCGAGTTTCGAGACTATCTCGCATTAGGCTATAGCTCTGCTGCGTTTAAATTACAACCTGAGCGCAGAGAGGCCCAGGAAGGCTCGCACGACGCACCTCGGGGCCAAGAGTTGAGAACCACAGTTATAACTCATTATCTTCCCCACAACGGCACCCTTTGCCAGGCCCACGCTCTTCTTATGAGATAACATGACTACGCGTGGCAGCTCGAGTGTGGCTACTCCCTGACGGAACATGAGAGCGCCCGCCCCGTGTAGCACACAGCCTCGACCACGCAGGGCGCATATCCTCGACAGCAGCCGCTTTCAGTTTCAGCCCAACGCTGCTTTCACTGGGAAACCCGTCAGTGCGGAGAATGTTTGGGCCACGAGTTACGACAGCGACGTCGTCTACCTTGGATAAAGTCTTTGAGATATCCCCGTAAAAGATTCGTGGTTATACCAGGCCACTAATCACGAAATCGAACACAGCTCATTTGTGGGATGGTGATCGCTCTGAGTAGGTTCAGAGCAATTGCAGTCTCTTGATTACGGGCTCTGATTGATGTTCACTATGCGCCACTTTTGGCGATGGAGCGCGCTATTACAACCTGGGGCACCGCTATTTACACGTCCTAGAGCCGACAGAATTGAATGTGCGTAGATAAGCGTCAGCGCCGACAGTGCCCCCTTTTGCTCCTTTTCGGTTGTTTGCTGTGACCGAGTGCGTAATTACAATATGCGGTGATCACCTGTCGCCGAGCTTGTAGACCTCGTAATATTAGCATACAAAAACAATGACGCTGTTTGAAACACCGCTACTGCTTTTTGTAATTGCTCGGCGTGTATCTTATTTTCCTCTCATAGGACGCGTGATGTTTAGGGATGCTTGATATTGCATCACAAACAGCCACACATGACAAATCAAGAAAAGCTACCAGACTGCTTGAGCCCTGACGCACCCGCAACAGATGAATGTAACTGAGGAACAAGTTTACGTTCTTTTTAAAGAAAAAACACATCAAAAGTTGAGTAGCTGTGATAATGCATTGCAACCAGCTGCGACGAATGGTGTTGAAACTGTGCGGCACGAAATGAGGCGCAAGACAAGAAAACAGGGCTAGACCGACTCAAAATATTATTTTCTTTTTGCTCGCCGCATTATTTTCCTTACGCTTTTCGGCGGACGAATTGTAAATCTTTTTTTAAACTTTCCTTGCGAGCACCTTTACCTCAGATTAGTTGAGAAAGTGATGACGTCGGTGATATATTTACTCGCCCGCCTACTGCACGTCCACATTTTAACGTGACAGCGTCAAGGAGCTCGTGCCGCAGAAAACTGCCGGTGTTGGCGTTGTAACAGGAGAACCTCCAAATAAACAGAGCATTGCGCACATACGGGGAGCCGAACCCACGTCTTTCAGATTGCGAGGCGAGCACGCGCAGAACACGCTACGAAGGCCTTTTTGTTTTCCACCATGGTATTCACTGCACGTGGTTATGTATGTACAGAAAGGCGCTGGTTCAAACTGAATAGAAGTGGACCTAGTGAATGAGTTGTGGTATTTGACTTCCTGAAGTGTCTTTCTGTACTGATGCGTACATGAGTAATACCCTGGCAGCGCTGCAACACTCTGTCGCGTTCCACTCTTAAAGGCAAAGCTTAAGCGTCCTCCAATTTTTGTTTTACTGCCATTTACGCAAATATTTTGTCATCTGCTCGCCACGGGATTATACGTGTCCTCTCAAAATTTTCCCGAGACGCTCCACTCGAAGCTGGCTCAAACAAAATTGAGTTTCGTCGGCGAAAGTTACAATTAAGAAAAAAAAGAAAAGAGAGAGAGAGAGCTCCGAAAATAGGAAACACAAGAAGAAAAAAACAACACAGCGGCGAGCCTGAAAAGTATATAGCTTGAAACGTTCGAGAGGGAGTTGCAAGTATATCGGTGGAAGCTGGAAACTATCTGCGCGGCGGTTGGGCTTAATGACGCATAAACTCGTTAAGGAAGCTCGCGCACCGATACCTAACGAGGGAGTATGGCCCCGGCCCGGACGGTGTTGCTGGCGGCGTGGCTCGGTGCCGTGTGTTCGGCCGACACGCTGGGGCGGCGGCCGCTTGGGACCCCCCTTTTCTTCTTGCTCCTTTCTCGATGGATAGCACGCGAGAGAGCCCAGCTTCCTTACCCCGGCGTTTCTCCTAATAGAATTAGCGTGCACCTCGCGTGCGGGTGTTGTACACGGAGCCTAAAACGCGGCGAGGTAAATGGGCGCCCAACGCCAGCGGCTCGGGCCGCTCATCTTGCTCTGCTGTGCGCGCGTTCGCCGCCTGCCTCGTTAAAGTTTATACGCCGAATCTCGCAGCTGGCGCGCGTCGCGTACGCGCGTGCACTTTTACGTACACATCGGCGCACCCCTACAGCCACGTCGCCTTATACGGCACCTTAATTCGTCGTTCTCGTGCCTCAATTAGTCCACCTATAGCGTTCCTTACGCTCTTTTTTTCAGCTTTGCTCTCTCTCTCTCTTTTTGAAATTTCTCCCGGCATTAGGTTTCCCTTGCGATGCGGGACGCTTTAGGTTGAATGCGGCGCTCGCACGCTCCCGTTAAGCAAATTTTCGGCAGTTAGGCCTAATGTGCCACTCGTTTCCGCAGGGCCCGCCGCTTGAGCGCGTGCTCGTTGCCGGCCGCCGCTTCACGTTCCTTCCACGTGGAACGGGAAGATAGTGACAGCCGCCAGTGAGAATACGAGCGCCGCCGCTGATTGCTTCGTTGAAGGCAGGGTTTCAATCCTGCCTCTTAGCAACACAGCTTACACACAATAGCCTGCACCTAAACATGAGCTGCTTTATTTTTTTCCATCTCTCGCCTTAGCTCGGCAAAAATGGTCGGAGACCTGTCTACGGCGCGCGTGGAATGCACGTTTATTTGTTTTGGAGAGCTTGTCAGGTGGGGCAACACGAAAAAACAACAACAAAGAAAACAAAAATTCAGTTTGAAGGCTCCGCGACGGCAAAGTGTAGTTGGTTTAGATCGATAGATTACCGCATTCTCATGGCAGAGTAACTTTCATCGATAAGAAAATTATTTCGAGTTTGAAAAGGATGAAAAGCAAGTTAGATATTGCTACCATAGACCGCCTCCACGACCGAACTGGGATGGCATAACGGACACTTTTCAGCGGCTTACGCAGTTTCACATGAGAGAAGGCGAATAATTTTGTGCCTCAGTAGCAAGGCAACTTTTTTTTTGCCTCCGCTAGCACACTTTTATCTCGCAAGGAAGACAAAAAGGCAAATCAACGCCAGAAAATGAAAATAAATAATCTCGTCACAGCCCTCGACGCCATCACCAACGTCGTAATAAATTGAACCAGAGGGAAAAAAAAAATTATATTCCAACTTTTTAGACCAAATATCCAGATTTTTTTTTTCTGAGCCACGAGAGGGCCACTTATAAGGTTTTAATAGAAAGTTCTAGAAAGAAAGCCTAATAAAATCGTCCTCGGTGTTCTTTTATGGTGAGCGGCGACCGTTCGGCCTTGCCGGCCTGCCGCCACGCTCCCGGTGACTGTGCCTTGTATCACTCTACCCCCTGGAGTGCTTGGCTTCACTCGGGCTCGGCAGACTGCCAGCGGGCCTTGGCGGAGCAAGCGCTCTTCTTCACTGGGTCATAGTGCTGACCTCAAATAATGTTTTTCCCTCCTCCGCCTCCTCTTCCACATGAAAAAGTAGTAGAAAGAAGTCTGCCGAATATTTCTTTTTCTTTTGTTACCTCCAGTGAACTGAGAGCGGAGTACGGTACGTTTGTTGTGCTTTTTTCTTTTTGAAGCACATTCTTTCAGAATCGTTTGTGCGACAGGAAGAACGCTGCCCCGGAAGGACTCACTATCATGCGACGGAATTCGGATAGACTGGCTACCTCAACCGCGTACATAACGGGTGCTGAATACGGCTTCAAACACGTTACCAGATTTTTTTGTGCCATGCGTTGTCCAAAACTCAGCAACAGCTGTAGGCGTAAAATATACCGAGGATGCTCTTCAAACTAATTTGGGTCTCTGAGGGATTGTTTGTGATAAATTTGATTGTGTGAATTGTGAAAATTTGAATTTTCTCTACCCATTCGTCCAAAAGGTTGCAGTCCGATCCGCTCCCACTGAATCTGTCTGCTGCACAACGCATTTAGTTTAGGTCTGGTCTTAGGCAAACTCGATAGGAGGACGCTTAAAACAGCAGCGCTTTTCGAGCGACGCTTGGCGAACTATCGAGGGAGCAGCGATAAAAAAATAATGGCAGGAGGCGGAATAGGGCAGGAGGAAGCAAGCGCACCCTAACATTTACTTCTTGCCGCCACGTGCGATTAACCCGTCAAATTCAACCACTCGTGATTATCCGTCTAAAGGCTACATTGATCATTACATAGTGATTAAACTGAGTTCTACGGAGACGCCAGTTACGTCTTCTCACAAGCATTATTTTCTTTCTTCATGAGAATTAAAAGTGCAGACAGCTTTGGAAAACCTGTTTGAAACCTGCGGAGAGGAAGCGTCGGGGGGCGCCTTTGAAATGCACTGTGCATGAAAAACACAGAGAGTTTAGCTGTGCCGTTTTAGCGGGTGTTGGCCAGGCGGTCTTCTAGCCATTCTAGGGTCGCTGCCTGGCTTAGCCTTCATTTGGTAACACCGGGGACGGGCCTGGCCACATTGAATAGCGTGCGCTTTCCGGAGGCCTCACGCTGGTGACAGCGTCTCAACGCGCACAGGGTCTAACCTTGCGTTCACAAATTGCCCGGTCACTGCACTGATGAATAAATCCAAGAAACACTTCACTTCGGGGTAGCCGAGATTAAATTAGCTCGTTCCCAAGACAAAGTGAGCGACGTTACCCCGAAAGAAATTTTAATCGCATATGCTGAACAAAAAAAAAAGAAAGAAAAGGACTAAGACCGCCGCTCAAGTACAGCGCAATCAATGCGCCAGCACGTGGCGGCACGGGGTCATCGGTCCTGACACGCCAGGCGCGGTGGCAAGAAGGGGCGAAGGGTGGGGAACGGTGATAATCACAAAACGCGGTCGGCCTCGTCCCGACTGCGGGAGCAAGCCGGTGTGCACGCGCCGTGTTTCTTGCGTTACACAATTGGCGGAACCGGGCGCTCACGCTTTGGCCCGCTGCGCCAACGGTGTGTCCGGCGCGCCGCGGCATTAGCGGTGCCCCGAACGAGATCCGAGCCTCCGTGCCCTGCTGCAGGGGGAGCCAGAATTGACAGCTTTGAAGGAGACGGGGCGAACGCCAACTCTTGTAGATGCGTGGCTTTGTATTTTCTGCGTCCTCCTTTTTTTTTTCTTTGACCGGATAGTGTCAATCGGATCAGCGCGGCTCAAGAGATGAGATATTTACCTTTTCCTTCGACGGATTTCAGCGAGTCACGGGATGTTCCGGGCGGGGATTAAAAGCAGACGCAGCGAAAAACGATAGAAAGAGTCCCAAACACGACACCCCCGACCCGTCTTATCTGCCGTATGGCTTTAATCGTGTTTACGCGATAGAGCAGCTGGCTGGCGTGAGGGATTAGGGAATTCCAGCCCTAATCTGTGCGGGACCCAATATGTCTCCTGTTTCTCGTTGTCTTCTCGTTTTGTACCGGACGAATTAGGTTGTCCCCCCCCCTCTCCCCGTTGCTCTTGCCATCCATGCCGTGGGCGTACGTCCGCAGGCTATTTGATTCAATCGCGGCTTGCGTCTGTTTCTGCTGTCATTTACGCAACTCTCACCCTCGCGGCCGAACAACGCATTTTGCATGCAGTAAAGTCACCGCAGTGCAATCAGGAGCGACGAATATAAAAAAAAATTCAAAGAAGCATTCGCTTGAGAAACACACGAGAATTCGGAAACGTAGTTTCTGGTTTCAAGATTCCGCCGGATTTGTGAAGCGGATTATATAAGTGTTTGCAGATTTCTACGAGCACGGTGGAGTTAATATCGCGAGAAAGACAGGCTTAAGAAGAAAAGTATTAACGGCCATCTAGAATAAAAAAATCAGCAGTGGCTTAGCTCAGCTAGGCCGGCATATCCGTATTGAAATGACTCGAACGCCCTCGTTGCCGAAGCACTGGCCATCAGCCGTATGGTGTAGTCAGTCATGCGGCGCGTCTACTTCGCGTCTGGTTCTTCCTGCTCCATCGGACGTTATTCAAGAACAGCGCGAATTAGACAAGGACTGAAGGAAGACACACGCGGACAGACAGGCGCTGTCCGTGTTTGTCTTCTTTCAGTTCTTAATTCGCGCTGTTATTCTTGAAAACGGCGTACCAGCTCGCCCAAGCACCAGTTCTCGTAACTCGGCAATGGCTCGGCGACTCTGTCGCACCGCGTCTTGACGCCGCCGCTTGGCGAGACGCTCTTCCCGCTCTTTCGACGTCTCGGAGTTCGACGTCTTAGAGTCTCGCGTTCAATTTGTACGCTGTCGCGCGTCCTCGCGCCAAGTAGTGATTTCCGGGTCGTCCGACGCCATGGAGCTTCTCGTAGTCGCCGCAGATGGCGCGCACTGTACGCGCGCTCTCCGTCCGCTTCTTCATCCATGGCGCATCTCACTAGCAAGCGCACACGCACATGTTCAGCTGCGCAGTCAGACGCGATGTAGAAGACTCGGCGCACTAGCGAACGGTTTGCGCATGCGCATTGAGGCTGCATAACAAGGCACGTGACGTCACGAGTCGGCGCAGCGGTGGAGACCGGAGCGGCGCAGCTGCGGAACACATGTGGAATGGCGCAGCTGGTTGCCATAGTTACGGCGCATGCGCAGCTGTAGCCTAGGACATGCGAAACTGGCTTCCACTAGCCTAGTGCAGCTTTCACTGCAAAATTATTTCTTTTTTGATTATTTGTAAGTAGTGGCTTCATTTAGTGACGCATTATGACCTGACGCAGTTTCATCGCAACTGAATTCCGCTTGGCCGCGTGGAAATCATCAGCACGATCAAAACGAGGTGCCGGAGAGCTGCACGAGCTATATGAATGCGAATGCATTATGAAGATCGAAATATATTGGTTGCTTTGCTTTGCTTGGAACCGCTCGCAGTTTTTTCCTGCCCAACGGATTAATTTCTTCGTTATGGTCTTCAAGTGCATTAAGAAGTAAAGAAATAAATGGAAAGCGTTATTTTAAAATCATATCGTATTTATGAATCCACCAATCAGAAATTACGTTCACACATTTGAGCCCTTAAACTTTACATACACTATTCGGAAAACTTTCCTTAGATACGAGCCTTGCATATATCTATCCGCACGTTCTCCGATAAATGCATGTTTTCGTGTTTGATTTCACTCTTAAGCTTTACTGGACAGTACTATAAGCAACAGCAACCACGACACGCCATTCAGAGAAACCCATGAGACGCCGTAGTAAATTCATGAAGATCTAAGTGTTGACGCTTTCTTTCGAATTTGAGACAAACCTTAATGCACTTGCGCACCTCATGATGTTGCAAGCGTATTTTATAGGAAAATATACGACTGACTGCACAAGACCCCGCCCACTAAAGGCCCGCAGCGCCTTTATTTGATCCTTCTTTTAAAGCATTCCAAGTTTACTTCATCACGTTAGGCCTGTTATTGAATCCGGCGAAGTGCTGAACGCAGAGCAGTTAGCATAGCTTTCGCAACACTCCAAAGCCGGGATGTATAGAAACCGACAGGTTTTTGGACGAGCGGCGACAAAAGGTGGGGAAAGGCTGTTGCGCATGCGCGCTCCCAGCGCCCACGCTTGATCTATACTGGCAATAATTAAACAAATCGGAGAAAAAGAGAGAGAGAGATGTGGTAGGCGCCCTTGAAGTCGTACATCAGTACGGTTATTGCTTTACTTGCAGCAACGTCGCGCCGCACGCCTTGTGTTCCGAGATGCACGTAATCGGGTTTCTATAGGAAAGTAACATGCTGGCCACGTGCCTCGGTCCAAAAGGGAGCCGATAGTCGTCACACACAAGCGGGGTGCGCCGAATAATCGTGTGAATGTTCGGCGTACACACGGGCGGATATGACATGCGGCGCGGGGGTTCCCTCAGGCCAGGAGAGTGCGGGTGGCGCGAAAACCTGCCTTCAGTGTTCCTGCCATGGGCTGCGTTCGCTGAGTTGAGGGTGCACAATGAGTAAACCGAGAAAAGTAAATAGAAAAGAAAGAGAGAGAGAGAGAGAGAGAGATGAATACTGGAGAAGCGGGCAGCGCGCGCGCGTCACTGTGGTCCACTCGAATACCACGCTGCGCTTCACTTCATCAAATACTTCCAAAGCGTTTTGACTTTCGGGATTGACTCTCTATTTTATTTATAATGTTCGTGCGTGCGTCTCTATCCAGAAAAGACGTTTTCAGTTTTGCTCCGATTGGAGAAGATTATGAATAAACCACTTATAACTGTCGTTCGTCACCTCTCTTACCGATGTGATAGCTTTATAGATTTTTTCTACGCAAATCACGAATGCTACGAGTATTGAGTGATTAGGTTCTCCATTATTTCTGCGTAATTTCCAGCAGGACGGAAATCAGTCAAGCGACCAAGAACGAACATCTGCAGTGAGAGCAAAGCGAACAGCGCATTTAGCAAAACAGGTGACGCGGGGCTTTGTGGCTCGTGCCGGAGTTGAAAGTTTAATGAATGTTGCTCAGTAAGGCTGCCTTCGGTGACCGCTACAAATATTTGTTATCGTACATAATATTCCAACCCCGCAGGGAATGAAAGGCAAAGCGCAAGCCCGTCTCACTATCCTCGAGATACTTCGCTGTAGCCTTTAACACGTCACCTCAGCTCTGAGCTGATTTATAAGGACTACATGTGCCCGGCAGTGAACGAATTCTCTCAGTTTGTCTCAGCGGGCCTGAAAATCTACTACAGAATTGTTATTGGGGCGCCTACTGCAGCTACGTTTTTGCTGACTGTGGTTTGCTGATGTAGCTTTAATTCTTGGATTATTGGCCACCGTAGCGCGCAAAGGACAGTTTATAGGACAGCGTTTACGAGCGGAAAGCATTTATTTTCTGACGGGTGCATTCCGGAAAACAGCTTGCACACCTGGCCGCCAGGACCGAAGTTGCAATAAAAAGTACGACAAGCGGTAGTTAAACGTTTCCTTGACATTTTCCTTGTCAGAGCGTTAATTATGTGTCATTTGAAAGGCGTTCACGAAACAGGCAATGATCCGGGAGAGCAGGGGTGACTCAGGCGGATCAGTTGCCGGCAGGCCATTGTAAGGCTAACCCCGACTGTTTATTAACACCACCTCCACCACCACCAAAGGTGTAGCGCCTTTTCAGTGAAGAGTGCAATTTTTTTTATAATATTCAAGCAATGCACCATTGAAGTTGCAACAAGTTATTTACTAAACCACGTCCGACCAAGTCTCAGACCACAGAAACATTACGCGATATAGCGTTACTGGAACGTAAGTCATCTTCAGAAAAGCTCCTTATAACCATTCACCCTGTGCAAGAAATAAAATAAGCTTTGTTACACACCCAGAAAAGCAGCGATTGTTGCGGCGGGACGTGTTGTTCGGATTTCTGGTTTTGTGTGGAAGTTTGAAAGAGGGCGCACATTGGCGGTTTGTCCTTCTTAGGCTGCTTACCCGCCTAGCTCGAGTGAGCCCTCAGTTGCCTCCACACTTTTCGTCGCAGACCTCATCTCAAAAGATCCGCTCACCCCAGCCTGGTGATAACGCGTGCCATTTAATAAAGTCTTAATCTCTCGGTTGCTCATCCGACAGCGCGACCCTGGGCTCTGCAGCAGCGACACCTAAGCGACTGAACCACTGCGGCGGTTCACCGACTTCAAGTCATGCATGCTGCGACCAACTTGGAGTTTAGTCCCCGACTCCGCCGCAAGGGTATGCAACGGCGCATTCACCACGCAAAGGTCGGAAATCGTGCGTCGACAGCTATGTCCGTGTAGAATTATCTCGGTCACGCAACTGCATGAGAAGGTATCGTACAAAGCCAAGAAGTGAAGGAAGGGCAGTACTCGCTAATAAAGCGTTTCGCACTCCAGAGAAGAACTTGCAAGCACGAGGGGGCTGCGCTGCTGAGACTACAGGGTGCTCCGCAAAGCAGGGTGTGAAGCGGTTTGCGAAGAGCGCCGGAAATGACGCAAGAATAGTGGTTTACTTCTTGCATTCTGAGTGGCTTCTGTGTTCTGACGAGAAAATAAGTCGTTTGGCTGCGCATATCTCTTTAAGGTGTCAGAGAGGTCCGTCGTAGCGCTGCGCAAACGCACGGCTGTCCATGAGCGACGTTAGAAGCCATAAGCAAGCGCGACGTTATGCGCACGCGGACACGTCCGGCCCGTCGATCCGTCACTCGAGGCATCAATCAAGGAGCGCGTGCCCCCTGACGGCCCCACCGGACGGTAAGTCTCTTTAACAAGAGAGCTAGCTAGATATAGAAAGCTAAATTGTCCTTCTACGCAACATGGTGGGCGGTAAAAACTGCTCGCCATGCTGGGCATACAGAAAGTTTTTGTAAAGCGATCCGATAGATTTCATTGTGCGGAGGGAAGAGTCTCTCTAAGCAGCGAGTATCAGCATGTTCGCCAACAAAGAAACGGGAATACAGGGGGGAAGGGGGGGGGGGGGGGGCGGAGGGGTTGTTACCGTGGTAAGTGGTTGAGCGGGGATGCAGAGGGTGTGTAACGGCGGGCCATCGGTCACGGTGTCAAAACGCCGAGTGTCTGACAGGGGCGAGGACAATGGCGACAGTGCGCGCCTCCTGTTCGAAACACTAGGCTCATTTCCGGTGGCAGTGCGCTTCTAGATGCCATCGTGCGTCGGGAGGTGCAGCGCTCGACTGCTTTCAGCTGCTTTCGGTATTGCTTTGCTGGCTCATTTTGTCTGGCGCTCAAAGAGCGCTGAAGTGTCTTTTTTATTTTTAAATATCCCCCTCCCTCCCCTCTTCTTCTAACGTATGCACACAGCAGCTTTCGTTACTTAGTCACGGCTCTCTCAAAAGTAGCAAGCATTATCCGTAGGCCTCATTATTTTTCTTTCTGCGTGCGACAGATTGTTCGCTTTGCGTGCATTGCTCCCACGTAGTTCATCGGCTATGATATTTGCCCTGGTAGAATTTTCGCCTTCGCGCTTCATCCCGATGCATGCCCAAAGTGGCGAACGTGTTCGTATGCATGCCCGCGCCGAAGACAAGTTGGGAAGGAAAAGTCTCGTGCCGCGTCATCCATGGTGAACAGTCCGCATTCTGATGTTATTTCTACCCAGTATCATGACCAGGCAGAAAACCAGAGAGCACGCAAACTGTGCCTAGCAGACACGTGGCATGAGATGGTCAGCGCCAGTTTTTGTTTCACGGCGCACAGAGAGTGCCAGGCTGGTCGAAAGCGCGCCGAATACCGCTTTGATTAGAAATGCAAGCAAAATCTGACAGCTGTGGCTGAATTTGAGGTTCGGTATTCGCGTCTTCGCAGCTGCACTTCCGCCTTGCAGCGGAAACCGAGACGTAGCTACTTTCAGGCGCCATTTGCTTCGCTCAGCATCTCAAGTGCGCTTCAGGAAAGCTTGGCTTCTGTTGTGCATGTCTTTAGCCCCAGGTTCGCACGATCTCAGTTATGGGTCAGTGAGTTCTGCTTGCGTTCTTTCTTTATGCTAGTGCCTTAAAGGGAACTCAAGTCTATCCAGCCTTGAGCTTCTCGCTTAAGCACATACAAAGAAAAGGTTCAGTGCATACAAGGATAGTCACGAAATTATATAAGCATGAACCCTAAAGAACTGAACGCGTATCGCTTTTATTTTAAGATAGTCCAAGCAATTGTTTATCAAGACAAACATTTTCACCTTGAGAAATACATTAAAGTTTGAAAGCCGTTTGAAACGCAGCTGCTATTATTTTGGCTCTTTCAAGTTACACTATTTTTCCGTTTTAAGACCAGTTCTACCGCTTCTTCCGCAAGAAAGTCCTACGAGAAAGCTGACAAAGCATTCAACTATTGGAGCCTCTTAAGTTGACCCATTTAATGAGTGGCACCGATAGCCTGAAAAATTATATAACTAAATAAAATACGTTCCTCAGAAAGGTCTTGTTTTTTTTTTCTCAAAGTCTCGCATAAACGTTTAGAATCGGTGAAGTAAGGAAGCAACATATGACCGTAGCCTTCTCCAACTTCGACACTCGTGAAATCATTAGATTTGTTTCTTTCTCAATGATCTTAATTGCGACTGATTTCCTATTAGATCGCGAAGCTTTTCGTCTCATTACGACTGCGGCTTGGGGAAGCCAATGTGGAATCCTGAGAAATTAATTGTTTCAGTTTGTCGTGGGTGAGTCAGGATTCTTATAATCGGATACGCGCGGGTGCGCATATATACATGTGCATGGGCCCGCACACGTTGAAAAGAGGAAATTTATTTCTTCGCATTAATTTTGTTAGCAGTTAGCGTGAAATTACTGCGGCCTGCGCGCAGTAATATTGTATTTATTTTTTTCCTCATTTACCTCATATAATTTTTGCGATTTCTAACCCCGCAGAAAATATGCGTACTCTACATCCGCAGGGTCTATTTCGTTTGCAAGACTTAATGTCTCGAAGGATTGCGCCGTCAACAGAAAGTAAGACAGTCGTTCAGCGGGGCGTGATTTTCAAGTGTGAGCTTAAGCCCATACTTCCCGCGGGGTGTCTTTCCGCGAGCACCCAATCATTTCACTCGTTTCTCCAAACTTTGTACCTTTTTACGGTTCATTCTCTCTTCTTCCACTACAGTGGCCGCTGCGTAAACTCACCAGCGCGTTAATAAAGGCCGGCCGCCACAGTTTCGTGGGTAGTCCTCGCCTGCCTCGGTTGGCACGAAGCCACGCGGCTTGCAAACCCTCCGGTCAACCCATAGAACAGCCGCTTTTGCACTATTCCACTCCCCCGTGACCCTTCTCTGCACCGACGTCAGAAAGCACACTGTAAATACGAATACGCTTATAATGGGAGTAAGTAGGGAGCAAGTTGTCCTCTTGCGCATGCCCTTTTAGGGTCAGGGTACGCTGCCCAAATCTCGGGGTAGATTTCGATCACTGAATATTCAGAATGCTTACTGTTGGCAGCAGAGGCATAGTCCCACTGCAAAGCTTAGTAACTTGATGAAGCTAGCAATGTCAGGAGGCTTTTAAACATGACGCCGCAGGTCTCGAGGTTAGCAAATAGGGGAGGTTGAAATCTTGTTAAACATATCCGCAACTGCTATAACTTCGCATGTCTTGAAGAGGGAATCTTTCCGTCGCCAGCCGTAAGCATTCCGCGTTTTTAGTGATCGAAATTTTATCTCGAACTTGGTAGCATACCCTTGGTAGCATACACACACACACACACACACACACACACACACACACACACACACACACACACACACACACACACACACACACACACACACACACACACACACACACACACACACACACACACACACACACACACACACACACACACACACACACACACACACACACACACACACACACACACACACACACACACACACACACACACACACACACACACACACACACACGCACGCACGCACGCACGCACGCACGCACGCACGCACGCACGCACACACACACACACACACACACACACACACACACACACACACACACACACACACACACACACACACACACACACACACACACACACGCACGCACGCACGCACGCACGCACACACACACACACACACACACACAATAATTACTATCTTTATCTCTATCATTCTAGAAGTACGTGCGCAGTACAGGTGGGACAGATGAGACTTGACTGAGGCTTACAGTCGTCCCTGTTGCTCATTATGCATATTATGCATATACGCCCCATCCCTCCCCCACATAGAGTTCCCATCCACGAGGCTAGCGAGAGCATAGCCCAGTGCCAAAAGTCGCAATTTGACGGTTTTGTATTTAAGGAAAAGAAGTTTTATTTTCTTTGTTCTCGAAACCTGTACGACAATGGCTAATAGGGCCAGTTGTTAATTTGTCATCTTAAGAAGGAATAGTATGCACAAACGACAAACGAAGGAAGCGGAGAGCAACATCGCTACTTCACTGCTAAGTTTATAGGAAGGAAAATGGATCTAAATAAAACACGAGCAAATAATTTGAAAGAAACGATGAAGAAATGCTGGTTCGTAGTCGCCAACTTATAGTCTTCACGGAACACGGCTCGACAGAACCGTACTCATAGTCATGTTCTAATGCTGTTGTTTGGCGTATACGTACCGAATCCATGATGCAGCCGCAGAAATGAGCCGGCGACTATGGAACGACAACTGTGATTGTACGGCTATCACCGCCCAAATGCTATGAAGGTTAATGCGAACACTTTTCTCCGTGGCAGTGAAAACTGCCCCTGAACGAATATATATTGATTGAATTAATGCTTTTAATAATAATGCTTTCCTGTTAATTATACCATTTTGGCGAGATCCGCTCTCAAACGAACACTTGAAACTCGGGGCCGTATTTTTCATCGATTCGTTTGCCGATTTGTTCTTCCCTCAACCAACGGTACCATAAGCACCTGATGTCACCATTGACAGCTATCAAGGAACGGCATTCGCCAGCTGGATGAGACTGGCCGATCACTAATAAAGAACAGATCGTGAAGAAGAGTCTGTACAATGCAAAGCCTCTGTGTTCTGTATCACAACTCGCTGGCGCTGTAGTGAGACCGTTTACGTCTGCAACCCTGCAGAAGCCGAACTATCAAAGCGCCATCAGTCTGCCTACGGAACGATTGGGCACTGGCTCGCGACCGCTAGTTCGGTATTCGTGTCGGGTCGGCGTACAAAAAAAAAAAGAAGGTGCGGCGGCCAGTCACAAATAGGCCTAAGGCACGATCGTAGCATTCGGAAATTTGACCCTGACTTGCAGACACAAGCTGAGGCTTTCCCTTCAGTGGCAGAAAAATGACCTAGTGTACAACTATAGATGGCAGTGTAGTCGCGGCGCTTTTTGTCGTAGATGCTCGTAGAGTGCAATGTTAGAATTATTCCTCAAACAATTGTCGCGAGCCAGATGCCCATGAGTGCTTTGATAAGGTGACCTGCCTGTGTCTGAAATAAGCTTCGCGACGTGGAGCTTGGGTAAAAATCTCGGGCTAGTTTGGCGGCTTGTTTGTTTGCCGCAAAAAGAAAGGACGACTCCGGAAGACACGTGTATGGTTGGCTGAGGAACGTAGGGCGCGTAACAGCGCAGTGCTGGTGCTCCTCATGTAGGCTCGGTTTTCAATGAGAAAAGACAGAGTGAAGGCATTAAGCGGGAGAGTAAAGTGCAGCAAGCGTACCCGTGCAGAAATGCAAGACTAGACGCAGGAAAACGAAGGCTGTATAATTTCAAACGCGTTAACAACACAAACAGCAACAATAAACACCGCACCGCTAGCCGGAGGATACGCACGCGGACCATTCGCCCCTCCCCCACTTTTTCTCATCGGGACGCTCGGCGCGTGCTCGTTTCGTCCTCGGCGCCCCCGTGGTCCTCTTCTGCGGAGCTCTGGCGCTACCGAGTAATTCTAATTAGTTGTGCCG
Organism: Amblyomma americanum; assembly: GCF_052857255.1. Classification (NCBI taxonomy): domain Eukaryota; kingdom Metazoa; phylum Arthropoda; class Arachnida; order Ixodida; family Ixodidae; genus Amblyomma; species Amblyomma americanum. The sequence goes on along the minus strand of NC_135497.1, from coordinate 192,376,773 downwards.
ACGGCGCCCGCGGCGCACTCGCCGCCGCCTCGTTAATCAAACTAACCCCGGCCGCTACCGATTGGCCAGTGGCGGCGCGGGCTGCCCCTGCCGCCAATCGGCGAATGCGGCATGCGGAGCCAAGTTCCCCTCCTCCCCTTTTCGTCCATCCTATTTGCCGCGAACGCCTCTTTCTAAACATGGGGACCATGTGGACCGCACGGGTGCCTGAGTGGGAGCGGCGTACTGCTGCTGGACACAAGGTCGTAGGGCTCGATACCTGGCGGCGTCGGCCCATTCAGACGGGAGAGAGGCGCAAAAGCCACTTGTGTACGACATCCGTCGATGCCTATCAAAAATTTCAGTCTGCCGATATCAATGTGAAGCCGCAAACAATGACTTCCATTACAGTCTACAGAGCAGCTACAGACGCTATCAGCAGACGCTGTCAGAGCTATCAGCAGCTACAGAACAGCTCACGGGGACACGAAAGAACAGCACACGACAAAACAGCATGCGTCAAAACAGCGCACAAAAAACAGCGCAGCGACGAAACAGCCCTGGGTAAAAACGGCACAGCGGCAAAACAGCACAGGGAAAAAACAGCATGGCGACAAAACAGCATAGGGAAAAAACAGCACGCATCAAAACAGCACGCCGGACAAAACGGCACAGCGACAAAACAGCACGGCGACAGAAGAGTGCAGGGAAAAACAGCACGACGACAAAACAGCATAGCGGAGTACGGTGAAGCGCTGCTGGAGGGGTCAACTATCACAGCCATATCCACAAACGGTAAATCACGACACCTGCGGCAGCGACATTTAGAGTTAGCGAGTGCTCGTTTTGCAGGTTCATTAAGAAACAGGTCTGGCTCATTGATTGAGGAAGAGCGTTGCTTGAGCGGTGCATATGGCTGAACTAGTGGTTATGTATAGTCCTTGCTTGCTTGAAATTCCCTGCATTCATTCTACAACTCTGCTTCAGTTTACTCCCACCTGTGTTTGATAGGTTAGGATAGGTTAGGTTAGGTTAGGTTAGGTTATATTAGGTGTTTCTTGTGGTTCCTGAGGAAAATGGTACAATTTGTCGAAAATTGATGTTTTAACGCAATTGGCTTCTAGGCGAAAAACGTAGCTTTGATCGAATGTTGCGAAAATTGATGTTTCGAGATAATTCTTTTTGAAGTGAAAAAAAAAACAGCTTCAATATAAAATTGCATTCAACAAATGCACGCTGGTGCATGAATTTTCAGGTCAGTTGAGTAGCCTGTTTCGCAAAGCTCATTAACTGCCGGCCAACCTCAGACAACCACTGTGCAAATAGTTAAAACACCGAACAAGCTGGAAATCTCGGCTCGGGCAATTCTGCCATCACTAAAAGTAAACATTACATACTGGATATATTCAATGTATGAAGACCCTGTAGCTCGCTTCAAACAACATTGCTGAGCAGAGCATTCAATTGCCGACAGCGACAGTTTTGAAGAGTAAGGACTTTTTGTATATCCAGAGCCCTAGATCGGGCGTATTTGTCCAAATTCATCATCATGATTGTCAACCTGCAGAATCTATGCTTCCAGAACAACTTCTCCAGCGTTATTCATTCGATTACCCGCCAGAAAAGTGCATATTTGAGATCACGAATATTACCCTACCCTGTTCCTTACTTAGTATATGAAACAAGCACTCGCTAACTCTTTAAGTGTCACTGCCGCATGTGTTGTGATCCACCGTTCGTTTATGGCTACGATTGTTCACCCCTCCAGTAGCGCTGCATCGCACTCAGATGTGCCGTTTTGTCGTCGTGCTGTTTTTTTCCCTGCGCTCTTCTTTCGCTGTGCTGTTTTGCCGCTATGCCGTTTGTTCAGTGCGCTGTTTTGACGCTTGATCTTTCTTCTCTGTGCTCTTATGTCGCCATGCTGTCTTGTCGTGTGCTGTTCTTTCATGGCGCCCTGAAGCTAACTCAGCGCTGTTGAGAGTCGTGTGGCCTAGTCTGGAGTATTGTTTCCGTTCTGCAAAGCTAGTTCACTAGTTGAGACTAACCAGCCAATTTTTATAATAATCGTTTCGGGAACAAAGGTGTAAATTCGAAAGTTGTAGACATCTTTGAGAAACAGCCGACAGAAATGTTTGCAACAAGGTGTCATGTACACAGATGTTCTTATCGCACATGAGAAGAAAAGAGGGAAATTAAATATCTACTGTATACAGCAGTGCTAGTTGAGCGCCCCAGCAAGTGCTGTCAGATTAAACAAATCTGCTTATCTCCGGGCCACTGTCTCCGGCAGGGCTTCCCGTTTGCCCTGGACGCAGAATACGAGATAAGCAGATTTTTTTTTTCCCTCTGAGAAGCACTCAAGTAGCACTGCTGTGAAGTGGTGGGTTCTGAATTTAGAGGATTCCCTTAGGCGGGTGAAAAAAAAAAGCTATGTAAACGGCACCCTGTGCCGAAAATTTCAGCCCGCTGTTTTAATATTAAAAAAGTTCGAGAGTTGGTCGTAACTATTTCACTAACTTTTCCGAACGAAAAAAAAAAATACCTGCACACTACGGCATGCCGCTCTCAGCAGGACGGAGGTGGTTTAAATTGCCTAGTACACTCAGTATTTATTAAAATCCTGGTTACATTTATCTTGAACACTGACATCATCAGCGCATAAGCGAAAGTGGCACTTCAAGCGATATTTGGGGATTTGATTTCCATTGTGACATGCCCTCAAGAAAGTCTTAAACAAAAGCAGAACACTGCGTTATTGGTGAAAATGCCAACTGTTTTTCCGTAAGTTTTCGTCTGGGCAAGAAGGCAAGAATGAGACCATACATTTATTTTGGCACCGGCGATCCGGGTTCGGCGCTCTGTCCGACAGCAGTGAAATGAAGACGAAACTTTGCAATAGTAAAGCATAAACGTATTACTACAACTAGTCGAGAAACAAAGAAAAGTAGAGAGAACTATAGGGGCAGCCGCAGTTTCGAAATCAATGGCAGAAAGAATTTAGTGTCATTCTTATGGAACTGTACAGGGTGCTACTGGTTGCCACATCACATACTGAATACCTGAACTTAAGCACAGTGTAAGCTTTCATTGACCATTTGTAGGAAATATTTAGAGCTGTAACACAAGTCAGTCTTCAAGTCCTGCTCGGTTGCAATGAATACAGCTAGACAACCAAGTCAAGGGTCAGCGTTCTATCCAAGCCCGCATTATAGCCACATCCAAGTTCCATGCGCACGTGGCGCATGACTAAACATTCAGAAATAGCGCCTTCACATCATCTGTGACGTAAGAAAAAAATTACCTAGTGGCTGCAGAAGAGAACGTGATAGGCCGCTATGCTTAGCGGCACTGGCTAGAGTATGTTCCAAATTCTTGGCAATGGCCGGTCAGCAGTGGCGCTGGTGAACCATCACTAACACACTGACTCACCAGCAGAACTTACTGCTCTGGTGCGTCTAGCTGGATCGAAACAGTACATCCACATCTTAGTAAAGTATCTTGCGTCCTTTTTGTGTGTGCACGCGAGCGCGTGAGTGTGTGTGCACGCTGGCGAGCGTGCGTGCATGTTGTCTGTCTGTTTTCTTTTTGTTCTCGTGGCCGTCAGTTTTCTTGGTTCACTTCGTTGGCCTGCTCTTCGATCGCACACCCACGAGGGCGCTCGCGAAGGGGCGCGCGCCTGCGGCGTGGTCAGTCCCGAGTTAGCAGGAGAGAAACCGCAGCACAGGAGAGCGCGCAAGGCAGCTTGGGGGGCGACAAGCGGTGCGCGTTGAAGGCAGAGGAGCGCGCCGCCGTCCGCACTCCCTAATTCAACTCATCAAGACGCGTCCCCTCCTCTTCCCGGCAGAAGGCCACTCGGGCTGCGTCGCGCTGGGCCACCACCTTGCTAACCATTTCATCCCGCTCCCCCTTCCCCTATAGTTTTTCCAACTCGCCTACGCGCTTCTGGCTGGGCGCACAAGAGTACGTGGTGCGGGAGGAGGCACGAGAAAGGGGGCGCACTCAACAAGGACTTGGGCGCCGAAGGGGAGGGTGGTGTGGAGGGAGGGCGTAGCGTTAGCGCCCCGGCGGCCAGAACGCGGAACCGCCGGGGGTCTGCCGTCCGGTAATTGGGGAGATGGGACGAGAGAACTTGCCGAGCGGGGGGCAGAGGGTGTGCGGTCACACAGGAATTGGGGAAAAGCGGGTCCGCTCTCTGTGTCTGTGTGCAGAGAGGATGCCATGGAGGTTGCAGGCCAGCAGGCTTAGGGCGTAATTAATCAATTAGTAGTCGTTAACGATCTGAGCGACCGCGAACGGTCAGCACGTGGCATCCGGTGCCGGCAGGGGCTCTCGGGAGGAGGTGGAAACGGCGCTCTTCGCCCCACGTCGATGCTCGACCCAACGGAGACCGCTGTGCTGCGGAGAGCTTTGTCTGTTGGCGGCGGCTGTTTCCTTTTTTTTCTTTTTTATCTTGATTAGTTGGTTTGCCTTTCTGCTTAAACCTTTCACGAGCCCTGGTTGACTCCTCCCTAGTTCAACGAGCAAAGTGATCAGCTGGATTGCCTGTGGGCCTCGGACAGTATTTCGTTCGAGCGGTTGCTCTGTGGTGAGCGATGGTAGGATTGAATTTGGGGCGCCGTGATACCTGTTTAGTGTTCCGAAGAACCAGCTAAATTCGGCAACTCTGAGATCGAAACGGGACCAGCAAGCGAACAACGAAAACAAGTGAGCTGTGCTAGCGGTCGAGGAATGGAGGAGGTTAATTCGTTAGGAAACTTTCCTGTTCACAATATTACTGTTCAGTCTGAAAACATGAAACACACAGACTAATGAGTTAAGAAAGAGAAGACTGGCAACATCCACCATAAAAGACAGAACGCGTGTCAGCTACAGAAAGAAAAGGGTGAATGGAAAACAAGGAATGTGTACAGAAAAGAAGAACGAAGAAACAACTGAAACGACACTGCACATTCCACGAAAGAACTCTTACAGCTTGAAAGCAACAACAAAACTAAAAGAAAGAAAAGTTTTAACATGACGAACACACAGAGAATAGCCAGGAGAACCTATAAGATGGCGATCCGTAAAAAAACGGTCGCGTCGCTACTGGGAGTCGAGGTCATATTCCGCCAGGAATGACAACACCGCATTGGGGGAGCAGCTCCGCCAGACACACAGATCGAGGAAGTTCTCCTCAGTGGTATGGCAGCTCGGTGGCACGGTGCCATGATGGCATGAGTCACGCTGCACGCGCAAGGTTGGTCAGTAATATGGATTCCGCCCGAATGCAAGCCAAACAAGATGGAGCAGATTCCCAACACTACCGATACAATCAATGGGCAATCATTATACAACCGATACGCAACTTTAGCAGCAAAGGACTAAGTGGATCTCCTCTCATTAAAATATACAGAAATTATGCCACATGGCAAGTCCTCGAAATAAAAGAAATAAAAAAGCGCCAAATGAGGAAACTACAAATATTCCGTCCTGCTTGCAGGATACTGCTCAGAGCTTCGTGCAGGAACTGATATTATTGTGGCTTGTTGAGTATTATCCTGCTCAAGCAGAGGCTTTCACTACCGTGGATGAGATGAACACGTTAAAAGCGTAGCCCTCCGCATTCCAATTCGAGAAAACATGGCAGACTAGAGGAAGGACAAAATATTTCCAGTCGTGCTGCTTCCTCTTTTTTTTTTTACAGCAAGTAGCTGTTATAGGGCTGTCCCACACAATGAACATCACGTGATCCTTCGCTACAGCATGCATGTACAGCATGCTTTATGGGCCACGGAACGACTGAGAACACTGTTGAACATCCGCGTGATTAGACACATGCGGATCTGCAGCAAAGCCTTGTTGATTGGCAGATGGTCGGACATCATTTCGCCTGAGATGACTTCATTGGGGCGGATTATGACGCAGAAATCGCAAAGCAACGCCCTGAAGAAGCAATTTTACGCGAAGACCCGAGTACGAGCACTGCCCGAGTGCCGAGAATATCATCACGATGACGAGGAGGCCGACCTGCCGCTAGCTACCATGAACGCTTTAACCAAGATTATTTATATACTGTTCTTAAAGCAGCTTAATTGTTGACACTTAGGGTCTTCGTGAGGTACACCAGACATGACTGCTCTTAAAGTGGTGTGATATGGTCTCTTTTGAAGAAGCAGACTTGCTTATAAATTTTGGAAGAAACAAACGCCAATTTAGTTCGACTACGTATTTCTCGCTGTAAAATGAGAAGTACACTTATTACGAACCACGGATACAACGAACCGTTCCGCGCAACCGTCAGGTTCGTTATATGTGGGCTTGGCTGTATTCCTGCTAACTCTGCTGACTCTCGAAGGGGCTTAGAAAATTACCGGTACTAGAATTTTGTCCCCTTTTGATGTAGCGCAAGGAAACAGCAGTTCACAATCGGTAGCGAGGTGCTGCAAGTGGTAAGAGAATACGTCTACTTAAGGCAGGTATAGTGACTGCAGATTCCGATCATGAGAAGGAAATAACTAGAAGAATGAGAATGGAGTGGAATGCATATGGCAGTTTCTTTCAGCTCATGATTAGCAGTTCACCAATATCCCTCGAAAGAAAAGTACATAACAGCTGCATCTGTCCGGTACTCACCTATGGGACAGAAACTTGGAGGCTAACAAAAAAGTTCAGCTTAATTTAATGACAACGCAGCGAACTATGGAAAGAAAAATGATAGGTGAACGTCAAAGGACCGGAAGCGGGCACAGTGGGGGAGGCAACAAACGCGGGTTAATGACGTCCTAGCCGAAATCAAGAGGAAGAAATGGGCTTAGGCGGGGCATGTGATGCGAAGGCTGGCCGCTGGCCCTTGAGAGAGACGGAGTGGATTCCAAGAGAAGGCAAGCGTAACAGGAGGCGGCAGAAAATTACGTGGGCGGATGAGATTAAGAAGTTTGAGGAGTTACGGTGGGCGCAGCTGGCAAAGGACAGGGTTAATTGGAGAGACATGGGCAACGTCTTTGCCTTTCAGTGGGCGTAATCAGGCTGATGATGATGATAATAGCGGTGATTTCGTGAGTTTGTGGCGAGCATTAAGACATCAAGGTCTCCAAGCGCATAGCCCTCTTCGAAGACCCTGTTCTCATGAAACCCGCGGAAACGTCATGGCACTCGCTGCTGGAATTTTTAAAGCTCCTCGATGTCTTTATGCTTTTGCGGTGCGAATTTCCCTCTTGTGTACTCTACAGTATTTATGATGATAATGTAACCTTCAATTTGAGAAATTAAAAATAACAAAAGGTTGTATTTCTTATTATGTAGAAAATACTGTATTCAACCAGTCGACTTATTGCGTGGGACAACTGGAATTAGGGCTTTCATGCGGGAGGCGCGAAAGGTCTCCGAGGGCAGCCTTCTTTGCAGCCTATTAATTTTTGCTCATAGAATTTTCTACTATTCGGTACATATTTACGTCGGCCATTTATTAAAATAAAGAAATTTATACTGAATTAGTTATTTCGCGCACTAATACTGTAGTAAACGCATTGTGATTGCGAAAGGTCTGTTATCTGGCACGTGACATTACATCTGTCATTTGCGAAGGTTGGTGCACTAAGCTAGACTAACTAAATTTCTGTCGTAGTGATGATAATGATGAATTTTTATGGTGCGAGGGCTGCTTCGGCCAAAGAGCGCCATGGCACAAGGTTTTTGGTCAACGCAAGGTGGGGCCAAAGACCCATTTCTCAAGCATTTCACTCCAGGTAAGCCGAGCACCGGGCCAGGCGAAACCTTGTACTCATTGTATCACCAGTGTGTACCAGGCGGCACTGGGGATCGAACCCAGCACCTCCCACATGCGAGGCGGATGCTCAAACCACTAGGCCAGTTCTGTGGTATTTCTTTCGTCATGCTCCGAACTAATGCACAGCAAGAAATGAACACCATGTAGGAAAGTTTCTCCTTTAGAGCTTGTAGCATCTCACTCAAGAATGTTACCCTTGCGAAGCGCTCGATCATTTCCTCCTACACGCTATATGCCAAGCACCATTCATTGTGCACTCTTGCCTAACATTGTCATCTGCAACTCATCTCTAACGTCCCTCTCATTTCTTTTTTCCCTCCCTCTCTCTCGCAGTCCTCGTGGTGGTGGCCATGTTTTGTTACCACTGTCCAATCAGCAGCCTCGGTCCAAGACCTCCTCCCCTGCCTTTCTCTGTTTACTCTCCGGGATCTCCATGTGAGTAAACGCCGATAATGTATACCGTCGGCGAGACCGTTCTAACCGTGACGCGAGAGGGCTTCCTATTGGAGAAAATGCAGACCTTTAGACCCATATCAGCAAAGTGTACGTCTGGGCTAGAGGTACGCGATGATTGGTCGTTTCCTGCAGGGCCACGGCTGATGAAAGACGATGGAAAGAGAGATGAGCTGCTTAAAACGTCTCCCCCCGAACAGCACGCGGATTAGGTCGGGGCCAGTCACCGTTTGAAAACCATTAATTGTAGTGCGATTTCTTTCAAGCAAAACTAATCTCATGACTTTAAAGATGTTCGCGTGTTCCAAAATGTGAAAAACGGACAATACGTTTGCTTTTCGTTCGAGGACGCTTGAAAGGCATAGCAGTTTTAGGGCATGTTAGACTCGGCAAACGTTACACTTTATAGCGTTAAACTTCAGCAGAAAGGGAGGGAAAAACTTTTATATTCATTGCGCTGTTCCAACTTCCCATTACGCAGTCTGGGCTTCAAAGCTACCATTGTGTGCTTTACGCGAATAAGCACTTAGTATCGCTATTTGTGTGCAGTACTGGACGATAAAAGCGGATAAAAGCGGAAACAGCTGCTCTCATGCAGCAATAACTTAATAACATATGGATTTCCTCATGTGATTGTGCCGCATCACGATTTCGAATTTGAGCCGTAGTCTTCAAGGTAGCGCGGCCAAAGAAGCCGGCAGATGTCGATAACGATCGCGCTCTATGTTGAGGCCTAAGGTAGCTTTGTGTTTTCAGCAAGTTTTTACGAAAAAAAAAAGAAAAACTGCTTCCATGGTGGCCCTTACTAATTGTGGTTTGTCTGTCACAGCTGGATGTCAGCGTGACCCTGCGTTTTGAAGCCTTGAGCCCATCACAATCATTTGCTACTTTTAATGCGAATGCACCGGTGGAACGCACATCACCACTTAGCTTTGCTTTTCGTTTTGCGCTACGAAGCAAGGCGTGTAAATGCATCGCGTGAACCTAACGCATCAACTTGCCTTTTGTCTTTTTTTCAGTTCTTATTATCCACACGTCATGCCTGCTGTGCATCGAAACACATTTGTGTCAGTAAAACAATACTGCATATACTGTGCTGGATGGTCTGTGTGCTGCATTTGGTAATTTGTGCAGTGTAAACTGGTATGAATGCGCAGGAAGAAACAAAAGATTAAAACGCCTTACATGACTAGTGAAAATATTTGGAAATTGCAGTATGTGAAGAAGGGCGTTAAGCTTCTCGCCGAGAGGGGAGCTGCATCCAAGTGATGCTTTAAAAATACGTCGAGTTAATTTTTCTTATATGTAATTTACTTTTGTATGCCAAAGTTCGCTGTATGTTATGACGAGACCGATTAGCACAATGTGTCCGCCAATAATGGCACATACTTCACGCAGAAGAATTCAAGCGGTTGCCGTATTGGTGGCCACCGGTATATAGAACAATAGAACAACCGCCTTTCTCCTAAAGACTGTGCCGACGGCACCTACGTCAACATTCGATCTCGTTCTTTTTTTCTTCTCAGCCTCTATTCAAAACCTGCCAGATATATATGCTTGAGAAGGAATAATTTGCTACGCTCGAACCACCACGAAAGTGAAGAGGGAATTTATTCACAAAGGGTTCGGATGATTTTTCTGTGTTTGCCCATATCGTTCCCGACGCACAATAGATCGCTTCCTTTTGGATTCAAGCAGGGATGCGCACGTGCGGAGTTGATGACCTGCTCAATTTTGCTTCGAGTTTTAGAAAGTTCAGCTTTTTTTTAAATGTTTGAATCTACTAACCGTGAGAATGAACAAAATATTATGAATAACAGTGGCGTTCGTCTTGTTTCTTGTAGCGAGCCTACAATTTGTGGGCAAAGAGAGACGATGTGAATTCACAGCCCACTGTTTTCTCGCCCATATCATTCCTCTATATCAGCGCCTACTGCCCAGTAGCAAAAAATCATTCTTTAATATGTGCACTGATTCCCAAGAAGGAAATTATTCCGAACTGCGATCGACGATAGACTGTAGGGCCACCGCGTGCTAAAAGCGATATGAGTTGGCGCACGTGGCATTATGATTTCCTCTCCCATTCTTAAGAGACCTGCTATATGCTCCTGCTATACAAGCAAGTGCCTTTTGTCTCTGTTTGCCGACATGATTGATTTTCGTCTCTAAAATATGCACAAGTACAGTGGCTAAAATTCCTGAAATCACCGCTATACACTTCCTGGAGTGCCTTCTTTTATTTGAAAGGAGGAGGAGGAGAGACTTTAGTGAATACTGGAGAGGTCTGCCTGGTTGTTAGCTTAGCATGCTACTGCAGATCTCGCTAGCGTCTTAACGCGCATACCCATATAAAACCAGGTTGCCGAAGCGAGGGAGAAAAAAGAAGAAAACATAGAAAAATATTCAAGACTCAAGATTAAACCTGTTAAGCAGAGAAGCCGTTCGTAGCCTGTCGGAGGAAGAAAAATACGTCTATTAAACGGGTGCTTTTCATAACATAATTTTCATTCTACGAAGGGATAAAATGACGAAGCATAGCTCCGTACAAAAACTACAGTTCGTTGAGGTATTCTTTAAAAAGCTCCCGAATTTCTTTCGTCTTGGAGAATCAGTCTTGTTTTTCATGTGAATCGGACGCGGAAAAGGAAAAAAAAAGAGGTTCTTTTGCTGAATAAGACACTTGCTTATGCCAAAAGATATGGCTGTTTCTCCCGCGTTCAAAGAGGGGGCAAACGCAGTAACATTTCTGCCTATGGGAGCATATTTATTCCTGCGGAAAACATGGCACTGTTGAGGGGAAATTCTAGGGCAAGAGTACTCTTAAATGTAATGGTGACGTGAGGTCTATTCCAAACTGAAAGGCTTGCGGTCTTTGAGTAGCCAAGAACTGCACAGCATCAAATTTCTTTAGGTATTCGACAGGACTCAATAAAAACTAGCAAACCGTGACTTTACTTAGTGATTGCAGCGTTGTGCGCTTCCTAATTCACTTTTAGATCCGCCTGGTCGGGCCAGTGACTACAGGGTGTAGCAGGCCCCAAGTGACACGTGGGCTATAAGGGGGCGCCGCAGTGGAGGGCTCCGAATTCTCCAACCGCAAGCTTGGCTGATCGGACTAGCTGGCAATTGTTGGCAGCGAAGAACCGGCTCTGACACCGCACAGCACACGGGTGTTTCCGCACTTCGCGTACATGAAAATGTGGGTGCTGCGGCCGGGATTCGAAACCGCGACTTCGGGATCAGTAGCCGAATGCGAAAGCCACTGAGCCACCGCGGCGGGTTCAGTAACAACGAAGTTTTGCTATTATCTGACAGCATAAGGAGCGCTTTGAGGCGTTTTTCCGGCGCGGCTGTTGTGGCGCTGTCACACTCGGTGAGGCGGTGGCTTCCGCGGCAAAGACTGTGGGCCCCCAAATTGTCGCACTAGTGCTGGGCTGATTGCATTGGAGTTTGCGTGAGATGCAGCACAGAATTACTTGTCGCAAGTTTCGGAAGCCATTGGTCGGAAGTGGAAGCGTCAGCCAACACATGCAACGGTGCGTGTGGGAGCGGGTTGCACTATGGGTGCCTATAACATGGGTGTCTCTGAGGAGAGGCCAGCTGTACTATCGCGTTGTGACACGTGATCAGCGATTCAGTGTCCCGATTTGGGGGCAACTTTTCAACACAAGGTCGCGGGTTCAATTGCCGGTGCTGCGATCCCATTCGGTTGGAGGTAAAATGCAAAAACGCTCACATACTGAGATTTCGGGAGCACGGTAAAGAACACCAGGCGGTGGAAGTTAATCCAGAGGCCCCCATAATGGGATATACGACTCGTATATCATAGTATAGCTTCGGCACGTACAAATCCACGTGTCATCAGTCCGGTTGTGGAATGATTACGAGGTAATATATATTTTCTGGAGGCCCGAGAATGTCATTACATTTCTCTCAGTGCAAAAGGTGCCGTAGGTTAAATACATTTTAAAGCCAGTTCTCGCTTACTAAGAGCTGCCAAGAACTGTAATCACGGTTACCGCGACTAAAAAAAAAAAAGACTAACCGTGCCGTTGCTAAGCTACGCCAAATTAACCCTTCCGATTTTTTTTTGCATTCCCATTTGCATCCTGCGGTCCGTGATTCATTTGTCCACGAGCGCATTTCCAACCGTGGGGTACCGCATGGTGGGACTAGAAATGCCCTCCATGAAGCTGTCGTGCCCATACGCGCCACACTCTAAACACGGATACGCCTATATTAGAGTAAAAAGGGAGTAATATGTCCTACAAGACGCGCACTCCCTTTTATATAAAAGGCGATACGCTAGAATACAGCCTAATCGCTTTTTAATCCTTTCTGTTTAGATTGCGCAACAACGAAGCGCCTCTATTTTCAACGACTGTCAAACGCTTTGAGGAATTCATGTTTGAAAAATTCCCTCTACAGAATGGCGGAATGGTCAACATTAATAATTGAAAAAGATGCCTGAACTTTGGTGAGGAATATGAGAGAGAACAAAGCTTAAGTTCTTGTTATTTCATTGCTGCAAAATTATGTGCGACAAGCTCAGTTTTTTTTTGCTGTTTGACTAGTCCTCTTGGCGTATAATATTGAAATGTCATTCTAAAATTTAGCAGAGAAATAACCTGAAAATTTGGAATTTTCTGGAAAAAGCTTGTTCCCTGTCGTGTTACTCACGTCTGTACTCCCAGTGTTTTTTTCCCGGCCAGAGCGTCGACGCCCAATACTATGCAAGCTTTGGCGCTTTTCTCCGCTTATCAGAGCAACTTCAGCCTTGACGAACCAAATGAATAAATGAGCACACGGATGAGCAAGTTAAGGAACGGGCAGACGGGTGAATAAAGCTGACACAACATTACCTTTTTACGGGGCTTCTCGGAGCTCCTTTTCTCTTGCCTGATCGTTGAGAAGAAAAATTGTGTAACAGATCGCAAGACAAGCGAACCATGGCGGCCCCGTAAGATTCTCCGGTTGCGCTGTTTGCTCACGGCGGAGAAGAAAACGTGATTTTCGCTTCGTTCCTTCATCCACTTTTGTCCCGAGCCTGATGTATTCACCTGGCGGAGGGAACCAGGGTTCCTAAGCGCCGCAGAAGTCTAACTCCTTATACGTTCGCTCTCGCGTTCGTGTATCCCCGTGTGCAAAGGGCAGCTCTGAGATGGATAGAAGGATGAAGAGGAGGTGGAGGGAAGAAAAACGCATTTTTATGGTTTACAGAGAGGAGCAAAGTCTCTCCACGAGGCTGCGCCCCGCATGCTTGGGAGAAGCAAGCCCATTACGGCACCGTATAAGCAAGGGGCAAATATGTTTATGCCATCGGCTCGGCGTGGGCAATGCTGCTTCGCTCCGCGGCACCCTTGTAAGACGGCGGCGCGCCGAGTAGACGCCTTGGGAGCAGGGCTTCGTTTCTACGTCGCCCTGACGAGATTTGTCCGGAAATCTAGTTGCGCCTTCAGCGAGAGGGCCGTCGCTTTCTTCCATGGATGCGATAAGTAGGAAGTTAAGAAGGGAATCGCGTATACGGAGAACACCTGGGCGTGCTGGCGCAACGTCGGGCATCGGGGCAGCCCGGGTTTCGCGTTCGACGTTGTGTGTTGCAGGAGAAGTCGGCGAGGCACGCACTCGGACCTCGAAATGAGAGGTGGGCATTTGACGTCAAAAATCTGGACCTCACTTCCACCTCAAAAAGAGTTTGCCGACCCCACTCAACCTCATCAGTTGAGGTTGAGGTCTCCTGAGACGCCCTCACCTCACTTTTCCTGAGGCCACTGCTGACTTCACTCAACCTCACCTCAACCTCAAATTGTGAGGTTGAGGTCGGCTGCTCGACCTCAGAAAACAAACGTAAAGCAAAACAAAAAGCGATTAGGAAGTTTTTCAGTTAACAATTCTGAGAATCCTGTGAGACAGGAAAGTCAAAATGATGATGGAAGGTGTGTACAGACATTATTGATGTGCACGCAATAGGAGAAGCTTATAATCTGGGATGAACCCTCAGAGAGTATATTGCCTGCGGGCAGGGGTGTCCCATACGCGGTTACCACCAGTACGTCGGTGAGTACTTTATATGTGTCAATATTTGGCAACCTGCTTCGTGTATGCTTGTTCGTATTGAAGCCTCTCTCTCACTCACGCATGAACCGGCAATCCACAAACACAGACATTCCACACCATCTACCAGAAATTGCGAGGAGGGGGAGGTATTCATGATACTCTTTTCGGGCTTGAAAATAGTTACCAAATATAAAGAAACTGGTCGTCGATGTATTTTACAATGCGACGGCTATGCAGACGCATATCAGTATATTTCGATTTTCTAGCTCTATCCGGCATTAGCGAGAATGCTCTTTTGAGTCCTCTGTACGTTGCGTTCGAAAGCACTTTACAAGCTGCGACTGTAGTACACCAACAGAGGCACGTTCTATTAACGCGACAGCGTTAAGGGCCCCGTGACGCAGAAAAGCCGGTGTCGTCGTCGGCGGCGTTGGCCGTGAGCGAAAAATCCCAGAAGCATTTATAAATAAAACCGAGTAGTAAATTGGTCGAGTTGGGGAATCGAGCCAGGGCCTCCGGAGTGCGAGACGAGCTCGCTAACCACACCGTCACGCCAGCTCGATGGTTTGGAATGAACAGAGACGCGCCTAGTGAATACGGTGTTGTCTTAGATGGGTGCTTTTCCTTCACTTACGGCGCGGTTTGGGTGCCCATCGAGATATGTGAGACGGGCGTCATTTCCTTCCTTAAAACCAATTTTATTTTCATTTTCCTTGCCTCACGGCGTAGTTGGGATGAAAAAAATTGAAAATTGGTTTTTGGGGAAAGGAAATGGCGCAGTATCTGTCTCACATATCGGCCGACACCCGAACCGCACCGTAAAGGCCGATTCACACGACAGACCGTTCACCCGCAGCCCGCGCATCACGTGTTCGTGCACCACCAAATTGAGAGGCGTGCTGTCGGCCCGCGGACTGGTAGGAAGGTAGGAAAAACTTTATTGAAAATGCCGGCAACCGACGGTTTGACGCGTCGTGACGTTGGCCAAGCGTCGACCCGGGGTTATGCCCTCCTCTGCACTACCCCCGTTCGGCCCGTTTGTGGTGGGTCGTGAGGCTTGTGCTTTTCGAGCGCACCCCGGGCCTGCTGGACGGCCCATAGTTGAATGTCCTTGTCTGCAGACTGCACTGCACTTTGAAGTTCGGGCGGGTATATCCTGGAGGTAGCCTCGGTCGGGAACCTGGCACAGTCCCACATGATGTGCCATTGGTCCGCCGCACCAGCTGCACAAACATTGCACACATCGCTCGGATAGAGTTCTGGGTGAAGTACGTGTAGCACTGCCGGGGCGAGGAGTGACCCGGTCTGTATCTGTCTTGGACAGCCAAGGAAATTCAAGTGCCTCTTTCTCCTCACGGGAATTAGCGGCGGCCCGAGAAGATGCGCGCGCTATCTCTGGCAACCACCGCTCTTCCTAATATTTCGGCTGCCGGATTTCGCTGAGTGACGTTGAGCTGGCGCGCTGTTTTGACAAGCTACACTGCGTTCGCTACCATGACAAAGCGATCGATGGGGCTAGCAAGACGACCCAGGCCATTGAGGAATTCAACAAAGGGCGGCACCTGCACCATTCAATCGCAGTCATGAGTCGTATATGCGTTCCAGCGCTTCGGATCTCTTTTGTCTTCTTTCATGTCTAGTTCTGGGTGCATGTTTTTGGGAAAGGGGGGTCCTAATGCGGCTCCTGTTCTCCTTGTTAATTCCCTCCCTTTCTTCTATAATTTGTTGTTGGTTGTTAGGGAAAGGAAATGGCACAGTATCTTCCTCACATCTCGGCGGACACCTGAACCGCGCCGTAAGGGAAGGGATAAGGGAGGGAGTGAAAGAAGAAAGGAATGAAGAGGTGTCGTAGTGGAGGATCCGAAATAATTTTACCACCTGGGGATTTTTAACGTGCACTGACATCGCACAGCACACGGACGCCTTAGCATTTTGCTTCCATAAAAACGCAGCCGCCGCGGTCGGGTTCGAACCCCGGAGCTCCGGATCAGTAGGCTAGCGCCCTCACCACTGAGCCATACCCGCCGCGGTGGCTCAGTGGTTAGAGCGCTCGGTTAATGATCCGGAGTTCCCGGGTTCGAACTCGACCGCGGCGCTGGAGCAGTGGGAGGTGGACGCCAGCTGTCAGCGGCACCCCGGAAGACCAGGAGGCGCTAGTCGCCATCGCCAAAGCGTCGGCGGGAAGCCACTGGAGTCTTGGACTGAGGACCCCACCCACAATCCGCTCCGGTTTTCTTTTTTGCAATTAAATGTTTATTCTCTCTCTCTTAACGTGCACTGGCATCGCCCAGCACACGGG
The DNA here is from genome assembly GCF_052857255.1 of Amblyomma americanum. Taxonomy (NCBI): domain Eukaryota; kingdom Metazoa; phylum Arthropoda; class Arachnida; order Ixodida; family Ixodidae; genus Amblyomma; species Amblyomma americanum. Next base: position 192,360,220 of record NC_135497.1, on the reverse strand, counting down.
CACCTTTAGCGTTTCGCCTCCATCGAAATGTGGCTGCCGCGGTTGGGTAACGCGTCACCCGCGTGTTTCCGTTTGCTAGCCGCTACAGACAAGCCCAATGTTGCCCACGCCCGACCTATCTATCTATACGCGGGGTACGAAGCCGGGTACTGAGAGAGAGGGATGTGTGCTGCATGCATTAGCGCTGACAATGTTGTGGTACACACTCGGCACTCCAGCATTGGCCGCAGCGTTCAATTCGGGACCAACCGTTCGCGATCAAACATTAAGTGCCACCTGTTGGTCTGGCAGGGTGGGCGCTCTGCCTATTCAGTGTGCGGAACGCAAAATTGAAAATTGGTTTTTGAGGAAAGGAAATGGCGTATTAAGTCCTCACGTATCACGGTGGACACCCGAACCGCGCCGGAAGGGAAGGGATAAAGGAGGGACTGAGAGAAGAAAGGAAGAAAGGGGTGCCGTAGTGGAGGGCTCGGGAATAAGTTCGACCACCCGGGGATCTTTACGTGCACTGACATCGCACAGCACACCGGTACCTTTAGCGTTTCGCCTCGATCGAAACGTGGCTGCTGCGGTCCTGTTCGGACCCGGTACAGAGAGAGTGTGCTGCATGCATTAGCGCTGACAAGGTTGTGGCAGTCACGCGGCACTCCAGCAATAGGGCGCAGCGTTCATTGCGGGGCCAACCTCTCGCGATCAACCATTAAGTTCCACCTGCTGGTGTGGCAGGGTGGGCGCGCTATTCAGTGTGTGGAACGCAAAATTGAAAATTGGTTTTTGAGGAAAGGCTCGCATATATCGGTGGACTCCCGAACCGCACCGTGAGGGAATGAAAATGAAATGAAAATTGGTTTGAAGGAAAGGAATGACGCCTGTCTCATATACCCTCGGTGTACACCCGAACCGCGCTGTAAGGGAATGATGATGAAATAACTTTAATTGCACCCGTCAAGGAACCAGAGGGCGGTGAAGTCTTGAGTCTTGACCGCCGCCATCTTCCTCCCCTTTCAGCAGGCTGTCAGTGGTGTCCAGGGCCAGGCGGATGACTTTTTAACGCGACAGCGTTAAGGAGCTCATGTAGCAGAAAGCCGGTGTCGTCGGCGGCGTTGGCCGTGAGCGAAAACTCGCCCTCCCTCGCACTCCTCCTCCTCCTCCTCCTCCTTCTCTCCTCCTCCACCTCCTGCTCCTCACAGTGTACCCCACTGACCCAAGAGATAGCGCGCGACGGCAGCGCCTCCCGCTCGTCTTCGGGTGCAGTGGGGGCCGTGCGGGCACGCAGGAATCACGCGGTGAGCATCGAACAAACGCAGCGCAACATCCAAAGCGCGTTCACCACGAAGACGAAGCTTGCGGCTTGCTTCCCGTTCTTTCGGCGCGGAAGCTATGCTGGCGTTAGTGGCATCGGGTTTGTGGAGAACGATGTGCCGACGAACTACGACTGCAACTTGAGTCCCGCGCGTTTCGGCAAGGCGTCTGGCAGCGCTCCTACGTGGTTTGCCGCTCCGCGCGTCCGTTTCACCGTACGTAGCAGAGCGATTTGTCTAACGGGCAAGGCGTCGCGCCGAACGGGCGATGGCGTTCCGTGGACTCCTTGGCAGTGCTGCAACATGCTGTCGCGTTACACTCTTAAAGGCGAAGCTTAAGCATCCCACATTTTTTTGTTTATATCTGTGTAGAAGTGAGCGGGTTCATTTATTAATGCGAAAGCAATAAATGGCTCATTTTCAAGGTGATATCCGCAAAAAAGTGTCCGCAAGAAACGGCACCAGGTTAAATCACGAGCCGACAAGTCATGCGACGAAGGTGATGACACATGATTAATGATAATTAATATAACTAGATAACGCTAAGACTAATAGTAATATTAGAGAAGGCATCATATGAGTGCGACGTCATACCAGGTCACGTTACAGCGATGTATTGTGCCATCAAACCTAGTCACGTGACGATGCTGTAATATGACATTACACCTACTCACGTGACAACGATGTAATTTCTCGTCATACCAGGCCCCCATCCACCCCTCTTCCACCCCCATTTCAAGATCCATATGGATCCCACATTACTACACATGCGTGCATGACGCATTACAAAGAGTGCCCACAACCCGGTCCACATTAATGACATTAGGATTGTCCAGCAGGTAAACGCGCCAGTTCTCATGTATGAGATGCTGCAAAGATCATGCGACGACACATGCCTTTGACTCTCGAGATGATGGGGATGATGATGATGTTAACAGTGTATCCTTATGAGCCCGGGTAAGTCTGATATACCGCTACCAAATTAAAGGTTGCCAGAATATTGATTAAATATTGTACATTACCCAGCAACCGAAGGCAATTATTGTGACGAAAAATAGGAATACCTGCAGCTAATAAATAGGGATGATGATGTTGATGTTCCTGTGAGGGCAAGACCCTCTCCCGTTTCCGCCACTTCCCTCCAGGTGGCGATGATAATGGTTTCCAAATCCTGGGAATTTTCCGATGACTTGGTGATCCCGCGGCATTTTGAAAGAAAGGGCTAATATTACGTCTTCAAACACTGTGCCAACTATTAAAATCATACGTGTCCAAAAAAACTGACCTAGAGTGGGCAGCGTGAACCGCTGTAAGCCTGTTATACGTAGTGCACAGGCAGGGGCTCATTTGTTTACATTCTTTTTAGGTCGCACCACCATACTTTTTGTCTCTGTAAAGAGCACTATGGCTCTCCGCTCAACCCCCCCCCCCCCCCCCCCCCCCCCCCCCCGGGAAGAAAAACCGCCTAAATACTCATACGCCTCAACAGAATTCTGAGACAAGCTGCTTTAAGTCAATCACTTGTTTTCCATGAAAACTGAACTAATCAATGGTACGCCAGCGTCCTCGACGTTTATTTACCCGCGAGCACCGCGTGAGCATTATGCGAAGCCTTTCAAAGTGAACGATTTTGTCTCTGCAAAATAGTTAAAGGAAAGATAACGTGTAGTGCCTGGCCGTCTGCAAGGCAGGCCGCCAACCTAACTGATCCCATTCGAGAAAAGAAAACAAAAGAGAATGATTAGAAACATACAAAAATCGCGCACTAAAAACAGAATCGAACAACAGTGTGCCCCATTAAACGTCATATTAGAAGGTTTGAAAGAGCGACTCAGCAGCACAGCGCGAGCATGTAATCAGTTCTATTCACACATCTTCATTAAAAAAAAGGAAAAGGAATCAGCTACTGCATCACCATACATTCATTATAGTTTTGCACTTTTTCGCCGCTGTAACACACCGCTATGCTGGCGCGTTCGTCTCGTGTTGAGATGTCTCGGCATAATAAGCGAATTACCGAGAAGGAACAAGGAACTGGAGACCATAAGAGAGGTTATTCGGAAGGATGAAAAGTTAAATTATGTTTGCATCTGCTTCCATTACGGAACGGGAATATACAGAATTAGTGTGATATTCGAAAAGGGAAGTCACCGATCAAAAGCTTCGACGGTGTTATACTGGTTTTCCTGGCTTTGTGCTTTTTTAATCAAATCAGCAGATGTCGTCGTTGGGAACAGCATCAATCATATTCTCTCGCCTGTGCTGACTACTCCAGTTTCTGCTATGCCAGCTTGTGATAATAATAATAATAATAATAATAATAATAATAATAATAATAATAATAATAATAATAATAATAATAATAATAATAATAGTTTGTTTTCAGGCAATTGTACACGATAGTAATCAGCCCGCTTAATGTGATTTTGAGTTTGAGCGTGGCTGGGCAGTACAGCATGACAGCATCAGGACAAAGCCTTGCGCAAAAACAAAAAAGAAAACAATATTGAAAGCACATAAATGTTCAAAAGAAATAAACACATGTATGTCGCATGTAGCGAGGCTCAAAACAAGGTATTAGTACTGGCATAGTATATGAACAAGATTGTATTTTCCTCAATGCACATAAAAAAACCAGACAGGGCATTTTTGCAACTCAATTATCTTTTGAGCACTACATATAAAGAAAGAGCATTGTTCCAATTGAATTGTCCAATAGGGGCAGCATACAAAAAGCACATGGTGTCATTCATTTGACTGCACAAATGACCGTATAAATGCCTTAATTTTTCGAACAGGGGTGAAGGTGTTGTCGGTTTCAAATTTGTTGAAACATGTAGGTACATAAAATGCACGGGTTCTCTTTCCATAATTAGTGTACACACGTGGAATACTAAATTTTTCTATGTGTACAGCAGGATCCGGCCCCGCCGCGGTGGCTCAGTGGTTAGGGCGCTCGACTACTGATCCGGAGTTCCCGGGTTCGAACCCGACCCGCGGCGGCTGCGTTTTTATGGAGGAAAAACGCTAAGGCGCCCGTGTGCTGTGCGATGTCAGTGCACGTTAAAGATCCCCAGGTGGTCGAAATTATTCCGGAGCCCTCCACTACGGCACCTCCTTCCTTTCTTCTTTCACTCCCTCCCTTATCCCTTCCCTTACGGCGCGGTTCAGGTGTCCAACGATATATGAGACAGATACTGCGCCATTTCCTTTCCCCAAAAAACCAATTATTATTATTATTATTACAGCATGATTCCCCTTTATTCGACTGCAAGGCAAGAGCCATGACGTCAGCGCCGGCCACGAGCATGAACACGAAGCAATCTTGCTTGGGGCCATCCGCGCTGCGACGAATTTATTGCGTGCTTGTTGGACTGAACTTATTTGTTTGCGGCATCAAACAAAGCCCACCGCGGGTCAACGTGACTTACGTGCTTTGCGCGCTCCCGGGAGTTTGAGCCGACCGGCAGACAGCTATGGGTACTACGCCAGCGGGACAAGGGGGAGGGAGAGGGCGTGCTGTGACAGCAGCACTCCTTCCAGGAAAACCTGAGGGCTGTCTCGTCCTGTAGGCTCGGGCTGAACGGACATTACGGCGCAGCACCGGAAGCTAAGAGCGGACTGCTGCATCCGGTTGTCTAGACAGGGGAAACCGAACACCAAGCGTCATTGCATGAATACTGCGGTGATGCGCTGCAACTCCGCTTCGGAAGCGGCACTCGTCGGAGTAAGACGTGGCAACTGCAAAAAGTCTCTACCTCAAAATTTCGACCTCACTTAGTGATGACCTCACTCAACCTCAAACTCACGCGTGAGGTTGAGGTCTGATTTTCTGACCTCACTCACAAAATTTCGAGCCGTCGCCGAACTCACCTTAGCCTCACCTCACGACGTGAGGTTGAGGTCATTTTGAGGTTGAGGTTGACCTCATGAGGTTGAAACCTCATGAGGTTGCCCCCCTCTGCTCGGAACACGCGGGTCAGTTTTTGCGTTGGGCGCGTTATCCCTTTCGTATACCTTGATCGTTTCTTTGACGCTTTGAGTTGTGCGGCTGTATGCCTTGCCTCGGCTTCGAAATTTCTGTTGGCCGAACGCTCCGCCAACACTAAGATTAGCTAGGAAGAGCCAAAAGGAAAGTTAATAAGTAGTTGCGTACCGTGGCAACATCTAAGGGCTATGGAGTACGCCGCTGTAGACAGTTGACAGATTAGCGGATACGTATACTGGTTACCGGATGCTGGCAGCGCACGCACAATGGCTCCCTCTCCTGCCCTAGCCCATACAACTGCGCACGCAAAGGACGCGTCCAGTAAACCGGTATACGTCTCCGCTAGTGCGTCTCTGGTAAGCAAAGAGTCTCTGATTTCGACGTCGTGATATTCTTTGAAGATACGTCAAAATCTCAGTGCATGGGCGTTTTTAAATTTCGCCAATGTCGGCCGCGGCTGCGAACTCGCACTCAGCCGCTGAACAGCTTCACCACTGATCTACCGCGACGGCACAGCCAAACGATAAGGGAAGCAGTTTTTTATGGCGGCCGATAAGATTTGCCCAACATGCGGCCAAATCGTGAGGACTCTCACGTTTTACGGGGTCATGAATTGGTTATCACCCTCTGCAGGCTATCAACCTGGCCCGGTCTAAGATTCGCGCATAACCAGCGACGCAAGTGTCGCCCATCGAAATTCGTTCACTGTGGAGGTCATGACTATTTGTATGAGTCTGGAGATTCGCGTAACTGAATCTTGCCTGCAGGAAGTGTCCTCATTTAACGCTTAAGCACAGACATTGTTGGTGCAGTACGAATCAGGGGGATTTAATTTTACAGTCATTGTGAAAAAATTCCATTCTTAAAGCGGACGTCACTAAGCAGCGATACATCGGGATCGGGAAGTCTCATTTAACCAAAAAATGCCGACAGAAAGGTTAGTTGGCGGTGAGGCACTGTGAAAGTGAATAAGCTGCTCGTTACTGTTTACATGCGTACACCTTATGGCCACACACGCAAAGGGTAGGAAGGACATGAACGTATCGCGCTTTAGTTAGAGAGAGAAATTTCTGATCTTAAGGGCATAGATTTCAGCCAGTGTGTTCAATTTTACCAACGGGCTACAGGTCTGATGCAGATAGGGCGCTCTTTTCAGAGAATGAAACTACTATTGCGCGCCGTGCAGCACTAGTGATCAAGGAAGCAATAGATGCGCCACGGACGCAGGCGTAGCTATCCACGACGTAATTATTGAAGGGCTAATCCCGCCTTCATTTTATAATCATTATGACTACTCCACCGCCGCAACCATCACACTAAGCATCACTACAGCGCCCACCGCTTTCTAAATTTTTTTTTCTATAGGCGGTGCTTGAAGAGGGCGAATGATTACGCGTTGAAGAAAGGTGCATTTCGACTCCGAATGTTTTGCGTTGAGGTGCACGCATCAGTACCTCGTGAGCTTAAGACGTTCGCCCCTATTCCCAATCTTGTATTTGAACTCGACCTTGCAATCAATACTACGGTAAATATTATTCAATGCGGCGGTTCTTGTCGCTGAAATGCTTGTACAAAACGCAAAAGCTCGCGATTAGTGAATACAGGAGCCCGGCCTCTCCATCTGTATGCATGCTACGCGGTGCGGATTCGTTGCCAAACGACGAGTTTTATTTACTGCGTTCTGCCGCTAGACTTCAATTCCAGGCAGACATTTAACGCGCGGAGGTATACACGAGGGGAGCCCATTTGGGACTAGAGCCGCCACTTGTCGACAAGGGCGCCCGAAGACGTCGTCGTATCGCGCGGGTTATCGAATCAGAGCCGCGATGTCCTCTTCGCCGCCTACACTTGCCAGCACTCAAGAGCGCATCAATTCTCGATAGCGGGGCTCAGCGAGAGGAGCCCGCCGTCGGCCGCTTACACCGCCGTACACAGCACGTGCGCACGCAGCGCGCATATGCGCTCGCCGAACTGTACACACGGCGAAACTTCATCGAGTTTTCAGCGCAAACCCACTCAACTTGTTCCGCGCGCGCACGCACACAAACGTACTGCATATTCACCGCCGCGACGACATCAAAGTGCGCCGGGCCGTTAGGCGCATTAGCCAAACCCAGTAGCGCACTCCCCGCCCCCGAGTGCAGGACCGCGCTCGGCGTTGCATGTATATATTGATGGGCACGGAGGGCCGGCGAGCGAGCGCGCGCCCGCCCTGCAATATGCATCATAATACGCGTCTCTTTCTTTCTCCCTCCATCCACCACGGCGGCTCTATCAATTTAAGGCAATCAAAAGGGGAACGCGTGCGGACGGCGTCGAGGACGAAGAGCGAAGAAGCAAAAAAGAAGCAATCGCTATGGACGAAAACTAAAGACAGCGCGGCAAATTGAGGCGGAGCGACGCAGTTGTAACCAGCGGCACTATGGTGGTGCTCGCGTGGCAGAGGAGACGGGGAGGGGGGTGGCGTGCGATGGAGACGAAATGGAAAAAACCAGAAACAAAGGGCTCGACAGTAATAAAAGAGAAACAACGCGCACTGCGATATTTTATTGACAAGCTTTCCCGAGAGCGTCTTTCTTCGCACTGCCACCAACGACGCCGCAGCCGCCGCCGCACAGCCCGAAGCTCTCTCGCCTTCTCCCGTTACCACTTCCGCCTGCCACTTCCGCCCTCCCTTCCAGCGCGCTCCCCAGCTTTACTTTTTTTTTCTCATTCTGTTTCGCAGTTTCTTTTACATTAGCTCCCTGATTGGCTTCGCTTTGGCTTTTATTTTCTATTCACTCTCGCGCACCGAGCTTCGCGCTGAGCTCTCGGCGCATAGAAAGAGGAGAAGAGACCTGCCGCAGGCGCGCAGTGTTCTCAAAATGCTGCGCCCCTCCGCGCCATTCGGTTACTTTTGCTCCGTACTGGGCCCGCCGAAAGACACTATAACTGGGAAAGCCAATTTGTTCGACGCGACGCTTTAAAGACTTAAGTAATGTCATACCCTCGCCGTCACGTCTTTCATTGCCGCTCACGCTTTCCTTGTTCTTTTCCGTTTCGTTTCTTCTCTCGTCCTCGCTCGGAGGTGGCTTCTTTTTCTGCGTTTTCGTTTCTCTTTGCTACAGGGAACGCACCCCTCTCCAAAGTGCGCGCCTGACGCGATATTGAATTACTTTAGAGACAGAAAGAGAGAATATTGCAAACAGCAACAGCAACGAGCTTGCTAGAGGTGTGCGCTACTCGTTCCGGATTCTATTTATTTAGCGGTTCGCATTACTTCTGACCCGTAGACATCCGCGCAGCACACGCAGCGACAATAAATCACGCCGGAGCCGACATCGCTTTGAGGCGTATATTTGTTGCCGAGTAAGAAACCTGCGAAGGAAGAGATGATAGAGAAATGTTTCGTCACAGTGTTTCACTTTTTATGAGTTTATCAAATTCACTTTTAACCGGTTTCATCACGTCGTTTTTTTCTGATTTCAGTTTCGCTCACATGCGGGTTCGAGCATCATCGTGCAGCTTACTTTTGTCGTTAGCTCAGGAGCATTCAGCAAAATATGTCAGCGTCTTGCTTGGTGTCTGATGTATTTAGTGCCAAGCGAGAAGTTACTTACTATTCATGAGGTTTTAGCCCGAACCGTGGATTCAAGAAGCACTGGGACAATGTCGCTGAAAAAACATTAAGGCGTATGTGAACATATTGTGCGGAGTCGCCACACGAATAAAGAGAATTGATAATAGAGCGCGTCCTGGCATTGGAACGCGGGAACCTCACGCTGATCAGCGGTTTTAACATTTTTCATGGGGTGTTAAACATTGTACTTTGTCGGTACAGCGAAGACACTTCTTCGTATTGGTGGCCACCCTGGTGTTGCCGATAGCATTATGTAACTTCATATCTCTGCGTGTTATCATCTTTCGGAATGCAATGTATGCAAGGGATATTTTTCGGCTCGCAATAGATACATAAAATTTTCTGATGAGTGTGGAAGTAACGCGGCTAAAAGGTGTAATACGTTTTGTAATGCCTCAGCACTTTCATAAAAGTACCACTTTTCAAGCTCAAAGAGGCCATAAGTGGGTTACAACGGCAAGCCTGTGATCGTTCGCCATCTGCGTTTTGTTATCCAGCAAAAGAATAAGGCTGCAAGGCTGCGAGTAAATCTGGAAGTATGTTTATATAATTACATATTAGCGATTGAACTCGACGCTAGCCTGCCTCGAAAGTTCACCGCATTGCACCCATATTCTTTGCAGATTGCTGTCATATAGCATACCGGATTCTAAGCGGCACTGGCTCGTGAATTGACCCGATGAGCGTTTCTAGACCACAGTTGAACTTTTAATAAATGAAATTCGATCGGTTCTCAGGGGAATTTTTCCTGTCATTACTGCGCAAAAACAACAGAGATGAAGGCATAAGAAGGGGGGGGGGGGGTGAGAGATGAATAGGTCCGTCAGTGTATCTGAACGCGCGGAAAACTATATCCTCTATAAGAAACACATGACATATTTGAAGACATCTGAAAAGCTTTCAGAGTTCGCGAATTCTCTAATATGTAAAGGGCGGATTTGTGTGCCGACAAGTATAAAATAAAACTAGTGTGGTCGGTCGCACATTGCACTCCGAACATTTCGTCGCAGGCGAGTTATGAACGAGTTTCGGCCGGGTTTCGGCTGGTTCTCGTGAAGGTAAAGCATGGGCAGGTGTCGTGGAAGCGAAGCCTGACGCATATATATTATGCGCATTCATTTGTTACGCATTAATCACATTTATGGATACACATTAAAAACAGAGAGGAAACCAAACAGCGCATGAACGCTAAATGAAGACTACTGGCATGTTGATCAGCATGCACGCTTCCTTGCATTCTTGTCCGTCGACGACGGCTGCTATCCTATACATTTTTGATATTTATCTTTTATTTCTAACTGCTTAAAGGGGTGGAAGATGAAGGGCTCATTAGAATATACATATGAGAGAAGCCAACAGTCACTGAAAAGGAGGAAGGCAAGCGAGAATGTGTTTTTTTACGATGGTGCCGGTTTGAGTGAGAAATCAGCTGATATTCAAGAAAAGTTTATTTACAACGAGCCTGAAAGGGACAGCCGTCCCTCGTAAAACCAAAAATACAGAACAACGACTAATGTCGCCCGACATACACAAACGACGTGTTTTGGCGACTAGCGTCACCCGACCTATACAAAAGATGCACACTGGCAACTAGTGTTGCCCCGAAACAAACAAAAAATCCGTGAACGTTCAAAACAGTTCAAAAAAAGGGTCCAAATGCGCGGGGGGGGGGGGGGGAGGGAAGGGTGAAGGGGGGGGGGCACGCGGGGCACTCGCGCACAAACGCCGCATACAAAGTTCTCGCGGCACACTCAATATGTCAGGCGCCACACGGTGACGCGGCTTCTGCTTGTGTTGATGAATCGGGTGCTCCATCGGCGCAGGAATTCTTTCTCCTCGAGGGTGACCCAATCTAAGCACGCCTGCTCGAACAGTCGCGCTCTCACCCTCTGCAACAATGGGAACATGGCCCGCTGGGGTCGACCCTGCAAGGAAGCCGCGCCTCTCTGGCGCCACAAAGCGTTCTAGCAACCACGCACTCAAACATGGCGTGCTCAAGGGTTTCAGTGTTGTCACACTGAGGACACCGCGAAGAAGGGGCGATGCCCCACACTGCGACGCGGACTCTCGTGGGCAAGACCCTCCAGCCTCGCAGCCAGCCGAAGTCGTGGACGTCTGGTGGAAGGGTGTTGGACGTGAAATCTCGCCACCGCACCCGCTTGCTCCGCTCTAGCTGTTCTGGTGTAGCCTCCCGGATAGCGAGGAGCTCGCAAACGCGGGAGGCTTGTGTCTGAGTGACGTCGACCTCGGGCAGGGCGGCGGTGAGAGACTCAGCCGCCCGACAGACATATCTAAAGAAACCCGGCTGCTGTTCGGCTGAAGGACCTTTTACATGACCAAAAAAGAGGCGCCTCGACGTCCCGAGAAGGTAGGCGAGAAGTCCCCTCCCCGGGTAGTCGGTGGCGTTGACCAGGTCGCGGACGCCTCGGACAGCTAGAATATTGCACATTGTGCGCAAATCGGGCAAGCTGAACCCGCTCATGCGCGTGGAAGGCGGAGAGCACGCGAGCGACGGTCTCCGTCTTTCCCGCCAGAAAAAAGCGCCACAGTGTAGCCAAACGACGCGTGAATGTGCGCGGCGGACAGGTGACGCGAGCTACGTAGTAGAGCGGCGCGCACACAGACGATCTAATAATAAAAGCGCGCTAAGACAGCGACAAGCGAAAACGCGCTACCACTGCGAGACGTCGCTCTGCGGTCGATCTTAACTGTGACCACGGTTTCGCGAGCTACGTCCCTGAGGAGAGGAACACGACGCCAAGGACCTTAACCGCCGAGACCCACTCAACATCGCCCAGCAGGTCTGACGCCAAAGCGCCGAAGCGCCAGAGCTTTGCTCTGCCCCTGTTAAGCAGGGCGCCGGACAGCTCGCTGTAACTCGCAAAAAGCGTAAGAATGCTGCGTAGCTGTACTCGTCCTGAAAAAAACAGGGACACGTCGTCAGCGTACGCGGACACCTTCACTTGACCTTGGCCAGGCAAAGGGAACCCGCGCACCGATGGACACTCCGCTACGCGGCGTAGGAGTGGGTCTAAACACAACACGAATAGCACTGGTGACATGGGGCAACCCTAATGCCGCGCTCTATATTGAAGCGGTCGCTCAACGAGCCGTTAAAAAGCAACCGAGCTGTAAGGCCGGAAATACAGCCGCTCTAACCGTGCCACGAACTACCCGGCGGGAAGCCGAAAGCCCCGAGACGCCAAAAAGGTAGCGGTGCTCAACTGGTTCGAAGGCTTTAGCCTGATAGAGTGAGACGAAACAACCCGGTATTCCCGTTCTCGAGGCGAACGTGAACAAGTCACGCGTTAGTGCGAGAGACGAGAACACCGATCCTCCGGGCACGCTGCAGGTCTGTGCAGGGCTTACGAGCTCCGCTAAAACCTTACTCAACCTTTTAGCCAGCAGTGACGCCACAATCTTGTAGTCTGCGTTGAGCAGAGTGATCGGGCGCCACGCCTGCGGGTCAGATGGGCACCCGCCAGACTTAAGGATGAGCACAACACGGCTCTCTATAAAGGACTCCGGCCTCTCGCCGTCCCTGACGAAGAGGAGAAATAGGATGAGAAATCGTTTTAGTTAGAAGATAATTTTAGGGATAGCAAAGAAAAGACAACCACATGCTGCCGGGGCGCGGTGGGATCCGTAGCCACGACCTGCGCATGTCACGTGCGGTGCACTATGTACTGCTCTACGGCGGTGCCTGGCTTATCTACTTTCGGAGGTACATTTGGCTGTGTGTAGCCGCCAATACCGATACCCGTGTTATTCTATTTGAGCAGAGAGACGAATGGTTGCCTCTGGCGGCATGTGTGTTGTCTTTTCTTCAATTATCTGTAATATCGTTTTCAATCTAAAATCATTACGCAACTGATTTCCCACTCTATCATCCCCGTGTAAAAAGCAGCATTCCCTCATGTTTACATTGGCCTAAGTTGGCTTATTTCACACGCAGGCGTTAGGTGTGTCATTCCAGGAAATAGAAACCATGGCGAGTAAGTAGTTATATTTTGCCACCTACTATTGCCAAGTGGCACACAGCTGACTTGGGAAGACGACGCTGTAGCGCTCGCGCTATCGCGTAACAGCCGCCATTGACGCCTCCTCTTGCCTGGCTCCAGGTATCAAAGGACTCCCCTTCAACATGTATGTGACAAAATGTCTGTTTATATATATATAAAAAGAAATGCGGAGTACCATCCTCTCTGTAGACTATACAAGATAAGCATTGAGCACAATCTTCAAACTAGAGAACGAGGTACACGGAGAAAAACAGAAGCTGGGGCGTGCGCTTGGACGTAAGTCAACCATGCAGTCCTGCGCAAACGCAATGTGACCCCATATTCTAAGCGTTGCTTCATTCTCGCCTTGTATTTTATTTTCTACCACAGATGGTAGCTATGGATACCAGTCGGAGCTTCACGAAGACGCCTTCGTGCGGAGAAAGCAGCGAAGGAACAGGACGACGTTTACCGTCCAACAGGTGGGCTGCTCCGTCTTGTTCCACAGCCTTGTAAGTTTTAACGAGCTTGCTATGTGCGTTATTTTGTCGATACTTCGCATGTGCACCAATCACATTTTAACTGTTTGGTTTGGTTTACGTGGGTTTAACGTTCCAAAGCAACTCACGTCATGGGAGAGGCCTTAGTGTAGGGCCCCAGAAATTTCTACCGCCTGGGGTTCTTTAACGTGCACTGACATCGCACAGTACACGGGCCTCTAGTATTTGGCCTCCATCGAAATACGACCGCCGCGGCCATGATCGGACCCGCGTCCTTCAGGTCATCAGCCGAGCGCCACAACCACTGAAAAAGCGCGGCGGCTTATATTTTAACTGTGTGGAGCGAAAGGTGCAAAGTGCAGGGCGCAGGCACTGCACACTTCTACACTGCTAGCGCGCAAGGGCATTGCTGGGAACTGACCTAACCTGTGTTGTGCATGTTGCTTTTCTATCCTGGCAGCTGGAGGAGCTGGAGAAGGCGTTTGCTCAGACCCACTACCCGGACGTGTTCACGCGAGAGGATCTCGCTATGAAAATCAACCTCACCGAGGCCAGAGTCCAGGTAGGGAACTGCTGCATCCTCGAACGCAATACTGGTAGAATGCACCGCGGCGCGGTATCCGCACCAAGTCATGTTTAATGGTGGTCCCCGCATCCCTCCATGTACAGCCTGGATACACATCCTTCGGTCATGGCTTAGGACGGGCAGCACTATAAATGCTTCACTCGCGTCATTTTAGAAGGCGAGCTGACGTTATGGTTGGCTGCGTGCTCTTTGCTAGTTGTCTCACTGCGATATTGGGTGCCGACTGGAAGGTAGCGTAGAGTCAGTTTCACATAATCAAAAGAACGTGTAAATGAATGCATTTACTCTATGGCTATTAAAGTGCACAATTAAATTCTATATAGGCTATGCACGTCCCTTGTCGAAAGTAAACAGGCCAAGGGGTTTGTTTCTGAACCATGTAGTGGGGCTCTTGCAGCATCCGGGCAGGTCCTGCGTTTTGGAGGGGTGAGGGCTACAGTTACTCTCATCCTCAAGGGATCTCCAACATCGGTGATGCGTAACGAGCCACGCAGCATGGCTCAGAACAAACCCCCCTTGGTGTCTTTACTTTTTACAAAGGCTGTATGCAGCAGGAAGGGGCTCCTCTTGTGCACGTATTATAGGGGACCAAAGCTTCCAGGATGCTCGAGCTTCTCTGAGGGCCAACGTGACGGCTTTCCGTTCCTTCACCTTGTTGCGAAAAGTGGCGCTGCGGATCGAAGAGCTTCGCTCTTCCGCTTCAGATAAGCCAGCGGTGATCATTTGATTCTGCAGCCGCTCGTGAAAACCCAATCAAGAGAGTGGATCGGCGCTGCAACACCCGCCACTTTCGTGGTTAACGTTGAGAGTCGCTTCTCGCACAGAGTCATAGGTGGAGAAAGCCGCCGCCGCATAGGATGACCGGCCCTTCGAGCGCGTATTATGAGCGCCAAGTGTGGTTTCGGTAGCCGAGCCATGCTCTGCCAGACTATGCAGTCTTGCGATTCGCACGGCGCCCGCGCGTCCTGAAATCTTTTGGCTGCTATATATCCCATGCACTAAAAAGGACAATCGCTTGGAAGTGCGTGGCCAACACTAATCGAAGGATGTGCTCTGCACTGGCCTTCATGAACTGCACGCTGAAACCCTAAATGTGTGTCCGTACCTTTAGGAAATGAGGGAATGCAGCGTTTTCGTTTGACCCCCTCCCCCCCCAAAAAAAATCCTGTAGACACGTGCACATTGCCGAAGTAGACAGCATAAATAAGACGAGCAGTACTTTTGTGGCACACTGAGCGCCATTCAAACATATTTAAAGGAGTGAAATATTTAATGCGCTTAATTTCTTTCTTCAAAGAAAGCATATTTAACAGTGTCTCAGTCGCAGGCACACTCACTTGTTCTTGATCACAGGCCCATGAAAAATCTAAACTTCCAGGAATATTTGTATTGGTTTTTGCACACGCCTAAAATACCAATTCCCGTTCATTTATCTGGTTTGGCGTAAATTTAAGAAAACACGTATTAAGCACAGCTTCAGGTGCTTCAGTTGCCGTTCCTTATTACGCTATGTCCGCTTTTTTTCTTATTAGACAGTTTTAGTTGCTACCATTGTCAGTCTTGCCTAGCAACATTTGCCGTAGGGTAGCAGTTGCCGTTGTTACCGTGTTTACCGTACGGTGGGGCTAAAAATCTCCATCAACTATATCCAGTGGCACACTAACGTAACGCTATTTCGCAAAATTGGGTTCACTGCGCCACCGGTGACATTGGGTGCTTGATGCTCACAAATCTCGAGGGATTCGAAAATACGATCTTAACAGGAAGGACCCACTGACCAGCAAAACCTCACTTCGATGGAGTTACTGCGGCAACGTAATTAAGAAGGGAAAATGAACCGTTTCCACAGCCACTTCCCGTCCTCGCCTTCCTCCCTAGTAGTCCCGGCTGAACTTGAACTCTACACCAGACTGTCAACTGCAGGGCGCCTCGCTTTGCGCTCGCTGAAAGGCAGCCACCACGTGGCCGATCACAGATACCGCGACGCGAAGTACCGCATCACACAGCGGAGAATGAGCGCAGACAGAGCGCAGACCGGAAATAAAAACAAAAACAAAAAAGTGACAGGAAGAAGATCCACTGAAACGGGCATGCGGGTAAACAAAGCGGGCGTTCCCCGCGCCCTCTTCTTCCCTTCGAAGGGCGAAGAAAGGCCCGAGGGGGAAGAGAGAGGGTCGCGCTCCTTTATAATAGACCCGGGAGCCGGCCGGAGCGACGGGGCGGTCATAGCCTGGCGCGCTCGGGCCCGGCGCTTCGGTCGGCCGACGCGAGGGCTAATTGAGTCGGCCGTCCAATGGCGGGAAAGCCGCGCGCCGCCCGGGTTTTGGCGCGGTCGCCAAGAGAAGCCGCACTCGAGAAAATCCGCCTCATTTGTTTCACTTAGCCCCCGCGAGCGACGCGCGCGTAAATCACACGCCGCCGCCGCGAACCGCCCGCTTCGAAGCCGCAGCCGAAGCCGTGGCTTGCGGGGGCCACTGCACGCAGGACGAGGCTTGGCTGCAGACGGTGGCACTGCTGCTGCTGCTGCTACAGCTGGGGTCGCTGCTCCGGTCTCAACCCCCCTGCGCGCACAATAGGAAATGAAAGGGTCGGTAGAAAGCGAGAGGATGGAAGTCCCCAGCCTGTGGCGCGTCTCGCTACCGAACGTTCCAGCAGGCGAACGAAGGTGACGAACGCCGAAGGTTTAGGGTGTGACTGCTTGCAAGCAGAGCGCGCCTATAGGACGTGATCCCAATGTATATATACGCATTCAGTCGTTAAATGAAACACTGAAGCGAATGAAAAGTGTAGTAGGAGCATTAGTAGTAAGACATTCTATTCGGTAGGATGTAGAAGGAAGACGTGTCAAAACGAGCATGGTACCCTTAGTCCAGGGCCCCAAAGGTAACACCCGCCGCTTGCCAGAGTTGGCTGGGGCGAGCTCCGATTGACCTAGTCCGCCTAGGGTTGGGGAGATGGGCTGAGTGGGAGGGTAAGGTGTGGGTCATCTGGACACAGTCAGACTATCTGCTGCTGCTGCTGTTGCTGCTGACAGGAAGAAACAAAGGAAAGTGCACGGGCCTGCCTACTGGCTCAAGCCGAACCATGCTTGCTGCCGCATGCTGAAAGTAGGAGAGTTAAAAAATAGGAGAGGTAAGATAGAAAGAAAAGACGCCATGCGCTAATAGGCCCATAGGCCCCGGGCCGATCCCGGAGGCAGTGCAGTCCCTGGCCGACCCGTGCCAAAGTGCGTCTAGCACTCCGCCATCAGACTATGTGGATGCGGTTGAGAGCGGCTGCTCAGAAGAGGCATTCCCAAGGTCTAAGGTCGAGGTGAAAGAAGACACAAGGCGGCCTTTTTGGCGACCATACGCCTCATACCGCTCGGTTTCAGCAACGTAAGGTGTGCACGTGCCCGCTGGCGTTCAGCGGAAAATGAAAGCGCGGCACCATTGTCACCTTCGTCAATCTTGTCAACGCTAGTTGTTTAAAAACGCTGCACGTGATTTGGCCGCGAACGCAGCACAAGGCGTTCGAAGACGCCATCCCAATAAAAATTTGTTATTGGGTTGCGCTAAGAAACGGGAGTACCGATCCAGTCTTTCCGATTCCATTGCATTTCTGAAGCATGCATCTATGAACATGCACGCGGCCCAAATGGGGAAGAACATGTTTCACGATTTGCGACAGAGACTTGATATTCCAGCCGACGGTTCGCGTTCATTGGGATCTGGTAAAAATATCGGGGTAGAATATTATTGCTACACACTCAGCTATGCAGGATTTACGCTCACGCAAGTAGGGTCTCCGAAGTACGCTAGTGCTCATATATATGTATGAAAGTGATGCTGGGGCAAGAACTGATTAAATGTTACGCATCGTGCTAGAAACAAGACATTGTTCATTCGCTCGATACTGTGAGAGACAACCTGCGTCCACACTACAGATTGACTCACTGCAGTACATAAAAGGGTCCTATCACGGTAGGGATACAACAGAACGTGAATGATGGTAGAAAAGTCATACTTTCTCGTGAAAGCCCTCATATACATTGATTCATTCTCGGTTAAAAATAATAAAAAGAGCAGCAGGTACTATGTAGAGCACAAGGAAGTATTTTTTTCTTCTTCCGACTAGCAGCTCCACAACAGCAGTACACGCCTTCCCGCAGGTGTGGTTCCAGAACCGTCGCGCAAAGTGGCGCAAGGCCGAGCGGCTGCGCAAGGAGCGCGAGGAGAAAGACCGCTCGGCTGCCGGGCCGGACGGCGCCGCTTCGGGCTCTGCTGCAGCCGCGGACGCCGGCGGAGGGGGCGACCTGGCCACGGGGGCCGACAACGGGCCCCCGAGCCCCGTCTCGCCGGGAGAGCGGACCGACAAGCAGGGCGTGCACAGCAGGTGGGAAGCGGAGCTCATCTCTCCCGCCACTTTTTCACCGCTGAACGCGCGCGAGAGAGAGAGAGAGAGAGAGAGAGAGAAAGCGAAGCAGTGAAGGAAGCTTTGGCACGCCAGGGCTCATAACAAACGGTTGGCGAGCTGCTGTCATATATGGTACGCACTGAGCTCTTTTTAGGCGTTAGGGCATGTACAATAGCATCAAAATTGCCGCTATGACTTTGTTACTCCAGTAGGAGGAACCTGCCAACCTGTCACTTGGCTCTTGAGAGCTTTAGACAAACGTATTCCGCCCCGTCTCCCGTTAACAGCGGCTCCTTGACCGTGCACGACGAGGATGACGACGAGTCGCAGGCGTCGGCGCAGTCCGACTCTGCGGGCAGCGCGGCGGCAGCTTCCTCCACGACCGGCGGCGTCGGCGCCATGACCAGCGGGGCATCCTCCCTGCTGGACCCGTCGCGGCTGGCAGACCAGTCGAGGCTCGAGGCGCTGGCCAAGGCGCACGAGGCCATGGGCTCGCCGCTCCTGGCCGCCGCCGCCGCTGCCGGCAGGGCTCCGTTGTCGCTGCTGCCGCCTCCGCTGAGCGCGGCCTCGAGGGCGCTGGGCGTGGTGGCCTCGTCGGCCTCCTCCGTCATGGACCACCAGCAGCACCACCAGCACCCGTTCTTCAAGGACGCCCTGTCGTCGTTCGCGGCGGCAGCCGCCGCGTCGCTACCCTTGCGAGGCATGCACCAGCACCCGCTCTTCTCGGCCTTCGCCGCTGACTCGTGAGTGTGCGCTCTCCTGGGACGAGAATGTCCTCTCGACTGAGGAAGGTTGCATTGCGCGGACTTCAGGCGGCACTCTTAATACGTACTGATGGCGAAAAAACTAAGCTAAAGGCGTTATGCCGGCATCCTGGCAATCTGGCTGTTCAGCTCCTCTGTATACAATTATATAGTTCCTCATCGCCAGTGTCAAAAGTTGATTTCGATTTCGTCATGCCAGGTTTTCACTTAGAGTACTCAGGGAGTGCTGAAGTAACAGCATAACGCATTTTTCGCAGCTGCACTTCAACCTTGCAAGATGGAAGGTAAGAAGGCTGTGCAGATATTTAAACAAGAAATTTAATTCTTGGAACACTTTTGCTGTCGTCTAGCGAAGGCTATACAGGATCGTAAAACGCAGAATTTTCTTAATAGAGCTTATCGGATGATGAGCATAAAATAAAAAAAAGGAAATAAACTGGATTATAACCAATAAATGCAGAAACGATGAAAGACCATAGGTTCGCGGCCTTCCGCGCTGTAAACACCGCATGCGAGAACCAGACAGCAATTTTGCAGTGAGGGCCTTGCAAGATAAGAGGGCGAAGAATGTAACAGTCGAAATAAGCAAAGTCTAATTGCACTGCATCATTTCCTGATTGAAAGCTATCATGAAGATTAAGTAAAAAAAAAACGAAATTCAAGCAGGCCGCAGGTGGAAACCGTACCCCCAGCATTGAGTACAGCGGCCTGCCGTATTCATTGTCATCTGCTGCACTTCGATGAGCGTGTCATGATTGTACTGAAAAGGAATGCGTGTTTCAACTGGACCACCCTATGCAATCCGCGCAGCAACTCGTGAGGTGTGGTAACGAGCTTTGGATGCACGTAGAGCGTGCACAGCGCCTGCGCGATCTTTGCCCTTTGACTGAAGAGGAATGCGATCAGCTCTAGCGAATACGGTTCCCGCAGGAGTCTGGGCGGGCATGGTGGCGGGCCTCCCAGCGTTGGCGTGGGCGCCGGCAGCGGCGCCGGAGCGGGAGGAGGAGGTGCCGGCGGCTGCTCAGCTCCAGACTCACTGCTGGGCCCCCATCCGCGCTTTCCACTGCCGCCCATGTACTTCCCGCCGCACCTGTCGGCGCAGTTCGCTGCGGGGCACGCCGCCGCCGCAGCTGCTGCCGCCGCATCCTTCCCCTTCAAAGGTAAGCGAACGTCGACTTTTTGCAATGATTATTGATTAATGATTGGTTTTGGGGGAAAGGAAATGGCGCAGTATCTGTCTCATATATCGTTGGACACCTGAACCGCGCCGGAAAGAATGGGATAAAGGAGGGAGTGAAAGAAGAAAGGAAGAAAGTGGTGCCGTAGTGGAGGACTCCGGAATAATTTCGACCACCTGGGGATCTTTAACGTGCACTGACATCGCACAGCACACGGGCGCCTTAGTGTTTTGCCTCCATAAAAACGCAGCCGCCGCGGTCGGGTTCGAACCCGGGAACTCCGGATCAGTAGTCGAGCGCCCTAACCACTGAGCCACCGCGGCGGGGCTCAAAACAGAATCTGCGGCGCCATCTTTGCGTGCGTGTATGTACGCGCGGCTGTTAAATTCATTACTTCACTCAACCAGAACGTGTCCCGCGAACTTACCCACGTGGAGAGATTCGTGATCTGGCGTGAATATGCAAGGAGCTTCTTCGTGCATCGAAAATGCCAACTTTGTAAAAGTAGGCGTTCTTAACAGGATCTTTCACTTTTGTAGCGTGTAAGCGAACATATTAAGACGACTTGAGGAGGTCAAGCTACCAGTGAACTTCTATCTTTGGACATTCCGCTTTGGCTCAGTCGCGTTTTGCTGCCCAATGGCGTTCTGCTGATGTGGTCCAGTTCGCGGAGGCGATCAAAGCCGCGCGCAGTAATCGCATCTCGAATGGAGGCGAAATGCTGAAACGCCCGGGCACTGACACTTCGGTATAAGTTACGGGAGCCCAGTCGGTTAAAATTAATTCGGAGTGTTTCTCTCATATCCATACGACGTGCTTAATTTGGCACCATAAATTTGTTAATCAATGTACAGTCAGGCTGAAAAGTCTCTGGACCACGTATTACTCAAATGAAGCCGATAACTCTGCTATTAGCCGGCGGCTGGAGACCACACTAGTGGACGTGAAAGAGAAAATTTTGTTCTTTCATCTCCGCAAGTGTAGTCGCCAGCCGTCGGCTAATACTAGAGCTATGGGTTTCGTTTGAATAACTCGTGGTCCAGAGACTTTTGACCCCGGCCGACTGCACCCTTTAAAATATTCAGAAGCTATCTTGGGAGTCTATCTTACTGTGACTGCTGCTAGAAAATATTCTTTTTGCACTACTACTCTCTCTTTTACTGACAGGCGCAGTTAGACAGTTGAGCTTGTGTAATGAAACATCCTCTTTTTAAAAATTAATATTTGTTCAGTGCGCAAGCAGTTTAATCTATTTCGCATTCTCGGAATATAGTGCACAGTGCGTCGGCTCAGACAGACTAGGGCACAGACAAGAAGAATCAGAACGGACAAGGAGCGGCATTACCGCATTTTCGTGCTAGTACATGTGAGGTACCATACAGAACTTTTTCTTTAATCTACGAACAGCTTGTTCATCATTTTAGGCAGCGACAAAACAGAAGTTGCTCACCAACAACGTATTCGCCCCAGATAGTAGCTCGAGAATTTTGAAGTCATATGACCTGAACACTGGCAGCTTGCGCAAGACAACCATGTCTTTCTGACGCGCTGCATGTGCGCAAAAAATGTAGAGTAAGGGAAGATTGCAATCTCCGCAAAAAGGGGGTTACGAACGAGTGCGATGAACCATGTGCGCGCACCGCAGCCATGGTTTCACCGAGGAACACGTAAAGATCCGTAAACACGCGATTAAAGAAATGTACTTCTAAAGTCGTGGTATGACGGCGTCGTAAACGCCATTCGATAAGCATGAGTTTTTGCATTTGTTGTTATATTAGAGGTGTTAACGGCGAAACCTACATTGTCATAACAGGACAAGACCCGAAAGCGTGCTTCAGCAGAGTTGTACTTACGCTAAAGAAAACGTAACGTTTGATTAGCCGAATTTCAATCACATGGCAGAGAAAATTGCGCAAAACAAATTTTCCGCCACCTGTATGCCGTTCGCGAAAATTTGAAAAACGTTGTTCGTATCGGTTCACGCTACTCTAGGTCTGATTCGTCGCATAGCTATGCGCTCTTGTGGCGCACGTGCTCATACGGCCCGCCAGCTTGTGCGCTCTATCCTTCAGCCACGGATAGTATATCAGGCACAATTTCAACGTCTCACCCGCAGACAGTGGGACTCCCTTGAAGCTATCAATCGTGAGGCTATGCGCGTCAGAACATATCTGCCTCGTTTAACATCCATACCTGTGCTACAGGAGTTCGCACAACTTAATACACTCAGTGAAATCATCGACCAACGGGTGGCAAATAGAACTCGAAAACAGTCTCTCAAACTTCATCGTTTAAAGACCCTTCCACCGTGGTCCTATTGCCAGCTCACTGACAATCGCCCCACTGTTTCCCCGTCGGTATCAGCAGCGTATCTGCCTGAAGGGTGCATATTATACACGGATGCATCACATTCTGCAGAGAGGGAAGTTACTGCTGTGTATAGTCCATCTCATCCGAATCTCAACTCTCGCGCGACGTATACTGCGGATACGCGCACTCCCCTGGCATTGGAACTTCAAGCCACTTACAATGCCATTGATTCCCTTCCGCTCGTTCCAACATTCAATACAGTTCACATTTACACCGACTCCCGCGCCGCCCTTAAACAGCTTAAGGCTGTTCGACGAACGTTCCAGATTTCACAATCTATTCATGTGCTCTGCGCAAAGTATCCATGTCCTGTGCGCATACACTGGATTCGCGGCCATGCCCAGGATCCACATAACATTCAAGCGGATGCTATGACTCATCTTCATACATTAGACGATCCGCCACCTTCCCCTCTTCCTCAATATCCGTTCCTGTCCCATGTTTCCGATTCCGAAGTTCTGCGCCAGCGAACGCGCGCTCTAATTCCTCCGTGTTCGCACCCTCTCCCCCGTAGTCTTACTCGGCAGGAGCAGGTATCCGTGCGCCGGATTCGGGCAGGGGCGGCTCTGGCACCATCTGTCCGTCATCGGTGGCGTGCCAAAGATCTGCCAGTACCTGACAGGTGCCCTCACTGTAGCGCTGCACCGGACATTTGTGATGTTCGGCACTTGTTGTGGACGTGCCCAGAGACGGCTGCTATCAGAAAACGGCTCCTCAGGGAGGTGGGCCTGCGGTGGAACCGCGAAAGTGACTTCGTGAAGTGGACAATGGACAACCGTTTCATTAACAACCTCTGCGACTACCTCAGCGCAACGGTTCTTCACTCCTTCTTTTAAATTTCAATCCCGTGCATTCCTTCCCCCCCCCCCCCCCCTTTCCTTTTTTCAACGAATGCCTCATGGCACACTTCTCGAATAAAAAAAAAAGAGTGCGCGGAAATTGATTACCAACACTGCGGCCGTCGCGCGATGGCCTCCTGAGTGTTTGGTAGTTCACTACTTTATGGGTGCTGGCTATGCACTGCGCTGTTTTGCATTAGAGGCCACATGTGTACCCCTTCTTAACGCTTGTGCCGATCCTTTGAACATGGGGCCATATTTTGTAAGGATTCTTTTTATGATTGGTCCTTTTGCCTCTTTGCCAATAGTTAGCTCCGCGTTTGATACCGAGGCCGGCGATTGACCTTCTGGCTAGCTAACATCCCTCACGTCATTTATTTGCAGCGAACAGTGGTCGAGGGCAAGAAAACGATCGAATTGGCAAAAGAATTGTTGCAATATACTGCCGCTCGGTTCTCAACGTTAATTGGGGGGGGGGGGGGGGTTGCCTGCCCAGCAAAACACGAAACACATCCCCCGCAGTGGTTGGCCTTTTGCTGATGAGCACGGGGTCTCTGGTTCGAGCCCAGCCACGGCGGTCTCATTTCGAAGGAGCCGAAATGCAAAACCTCTCATGTACTGAGATTTCAGTGCAAGTTAAAGATCCCCAGAGGTCGAGGATGTGGTGTTCTTCATAGCCCACATTGTAGCTTTGGCACGTTAAAATTCATGAGAGAGTTTCAGCATAGCGGAGCGTAGCATAGCGGAGCGCCTGGCGGGTGTTAGCTAGGCATGCGCAGTGTCAGAGGCGCGTCGCCATCTGGCCACGGCGCATGCGCACCTGGCACCCGAATGGTACGGTACACGTCTTCACTAGTACGTCTCCTCTATGCGAAAGCTCTCGTTGATCATTGAATCAGCACACGATCATATCTCCTGGGGATTCCGAAACCGAAGAAGGGATTCCGAAAGTTCAGGGGGGATTAAAGGGCCCTGTTCCAAGTGCAGGCGCAGGTATTCGGTATTTAGAAGAATGCGCAGGAATTCGGTAGTATATTGTCGCTGGCTGTGCTCAGAGGTGGAGCTTCATTAACGGACACCCATTGTGCTCATTGACATTCACCTGCCGCTGCGCCAACAGGAGCAATATCGGACAGGAAAGATACGGTGCGCCTTCGATTGCTGATTTCGTCCGAACAAATGGGCAAACACAAATGTTTTTGCACACTTTGTTTTGAGTCTTTGAAGTGCTGTGAGGAAACCCCTGAGAGCAGACTTACCGGCGCGAACTTTCCTCTGTAGTGCAAGCTTATTCCACTTCAACCTCCCTACTTTGTTGCCGCTGTCAGCGCCCGAGCATCGCGTAGCTGCAACACGTGCTGTGAAACGCCCTCGCCGTTAACCCGCGGCTTCCCTCTTGCGCAGGCATGCACCCCCTGTGCGCCTGCTGCGTCGCCAAGAGCCACGGTACGCCGCCGCACCAGGCGCCCGCGCACGCGGCGGCACCGCCCCACCACGCGGCCTCCTCCGACAGCCACCACGCTGCCGCGGCCCTCAGCCAATTGGGGGCCGCCGCCAGCGCAGCGGCCGCCGGCGCTAGCGGCGGCGGCAGCAGCGCCATCATCACTTCAGGCGCGCCAGCGCTCTCTGGCACCGCCGGCCGAAACGCCAGCGGTGCCTCCAGCGGCAACGGCGGCTCGGACGAAGTCACCACGACCAGCAGCGTGTCTGAGCTGCGGCGCAAGGCCCGCGAGCACTCGCAGGCGGTCATGCTTCAATCAGCGGCCATGCTGAAGCCGCCGCCGCCGACAGCCACAGCCTCGGAAAGCGCTTAGGCCCCATTGACGCAGCGCAGCGTAGCATACTAGCAGACACGAATCGGCGCTTGCTGTGACCGTGTAGCGTGATGTAGATTGCATACAACTTCGATATGGGCTGGAATGCTGGAAGCTGTGGCACGCGGCGAGCATCGTGTTCGGTCGGCATAATGGCAATAGTGTCGAGCAAGTCTTAACGGTTGTCGGGCACTAGAAATAAAGCCATTTGTGAATGTAGAAGAAGGCAAAAATATACCTGGTGCATTTATCTGTTCTAGGAGTGCTACTGGAAGAATCTGTGTGCAGCCGCGACTACTTTACGCGATGGGCACAAGGAGAACATCTGAGAAGAGAATTGATGGAAAATTAATCTGTTTTGTAGACTCCGAAGCAGGTCGACACTAGCGTTCACACGGCCTCACATAGGTTAAGCGGCCGATTAGTTTAGCCACTCGGCTACGTCGGAGCATTCACACTACCTCCTCTTGTTTGAAAGAAACAGGTAAAGAGACGTAAGAGAACAGAGAGAACGTAGTTTAATTGGATGATTACGAAGCCCACACAACCATCGCCTGGTAGACACGCGGGCACAGCTATTTTTATTTTAGCTGGCATTATGAGTGAAGCCTGCCTCGTTTACAAATTTGTAGGCATGTAAGTTGCCCTGGCGATTACCTTACGTACACAAGCACAAAAATTGCTAAACAAGTCGCGGTCACTTCAGTGACAGACCGTGCTATTGTGAAAGAACAATTGCACTGTGTTAACAGTTCAAAGGGTTAAGTATGGAGCATCGCAATGAACGCAGCGCGACTGACATTGTTGGCGCGAGCACGGTGATGATTATTAGTTTCTTTTGGTTGGAGCTGCCATCAACATCCTTGCGCGCACAGACCAAACACAAGATGTCGCAGTCTTTTCTTTCAGTCAGCTTTCTGAGCGCCCAGTGAGTTTGTTTCGTGTTCAGGAGCTTGTCTTGTCACGAAGCGCAGATATCGGGCGCCGGAAGAAATGGCAATGGAATCTGTTCGAGCCACACTTGAAGCAGCCAGGGTTGATTCACTATTCATGGTGCCCCGATTCCAAGCTGAACTATTAATTGTAATGAAGCTTATCGTCGCGGTGATTCAGTAGATGGGACATTCGCCTGCTGAGCAAGAGTATGTGGGTGTAATGCACAATACAGAGACGCAAACAATCCTATTAAATATTTTAAATTTAACGAGAAGTTTCGTTATAATTCTTTAAGAAAAATGCGGTAAACAGCGAGGTTACACACTAGAAATTGCTTGTTGTGGCAAAAATAACAACAGCGAAAATATTCCACTTGATTCCAGAACTATGGCCAGTTACCCGGGTCGGGGAATTCGGTGCGTATTTGTTTCCTTCGCGCGAACGTTTGAACGTGAGTCCCAGCCTTAAGGAACCACAATCAGCGTCGCATAGCCACCTTCTAAACCGCATTGGTGCATTAAGTTAGATGTCGCGCATTTCGAGTTCTTTGTGGACATTCTTAATGTCCTCAACTGTACTTTTGGTTACAGAGACGGTACCTGAAACCGTAGATTGAACACGAAGGCAGACACCAACCAGAAATGGCGCCGATCATGAGTGTCAATAATAAAACTCCATGCGTACCAATTCCTTGCAGGAAATCGGGGGAAAGAGTGCAAGATTCGCTTTTCGAAACAATGTGCAAGTGGGGCGGGGGGGGGGGGGGGGTACGGAAACCGAGTTATTCGGCTTGGAAGCAATGTGCGTTTTTTCTCGATAAATCAATTCGCGGGAGCTACTAATACAGAGAGAAGGTTGGACTGTTGACATCTACTCCATTATTGACGCAGCCAGGCATTTGGGCTGTGCTGCTCAGAACTCCTCCAGGAGACATAAAAGACGAGAGAGCAGCGTTTTGCAAGCGGGTACACCAAGATCTAAACTCTGCTCCTCAGTGTGCTCGGTCATCGGTGATCGGATCACATAGCTATTGATTTGACCCTCCATGGAACGGTATATGTCCCGGGTATAAATCTTTGCGTGTGGCTTCGCAAGTGGAAAACGCGGATGGATGGTGCCATGCAAAGTTTTGATGCGAAGGCTTCCGCATCATTAGCCGCCTCGCACCTTGAGAGTGCTTCGGAGGCGCGTTGAACGTGAAGTCAAACTAGGCTCTGCATGTGACCTTACTATCACGTCGTCATAAGCTAAGTGTACGAAGCGTCGCGTAAAGGTCAGTAGCTGCTCTTTAGCGTTGCCTGAGGCCAGAAAATTCAAATTCGTTCTGTTCACTACTACAAATACAGTGCAAGCTTCCTTTATTTCAGTAGCTGGCCTCGGTATATTCGTTCGGACTGCGTCTCAACAAGCAGCCGCCCAGATTTACGCAGGCACTTTCTGTTACCTGTTCCTAAAAAAAGTAAGAAACACAGGACACTAAAGAAAAGAAAACATTTCGCAAACACAAGCGTCAAAGCACCAGGATAGAAACTTACGTTAGGTTTGTGCACGACTGGAGTGCAACTTGTTGCGGTGCTCAAGCACCCGAGACGAAGAAGTGCACCTGTTTAAAGCGACAATGAAGCAGACAGTGTATACCACAAAAAAACAACAAAAAACAGCATCGTTCGAGTTCGTTTTCCTCAGTGAACATTTATTTTCTTTTGCTGACTACCCTAGCAAGAATTAATGCTAACTGCAACAAGAAAAATAAAAAAAAGTAGAGCAGCTTTTTTTACGCCTTCGCTTACGCCGACAAGTTAGGGATCTGTTCTTCGCACCCCCCACCTCTACATCGCTAAGTTATTTCTCTTCCAGGTTTTTAGTTTTAGGGAAATGTAGTTTTGTGCTCGCTTAGTGCCAAAATAAATACGCGTGCGGGGTTTGGACAAATTCGGCGCGAAGAGCCGTGAACCTTGCGCCTTCTGCCCCAAAGAATCGTGCGCAGTGTTTCCCAATTTATCAGCAGCGGGCTGTGTCTCGAGCCGTCACTCCTGAGCAAATGGGCAGAGGCAGCCCTACTTCCGCTCTCCCGGATCTCTTCCGCTTGTCTCAGTGACCTAATTTCAAACTAGACAGTCCGTTATCTAGCCACCACTCGCTATATCTTGGACCCACGCCCTATTCCCAGTGCCCCTCGAACCATGTACATACAAGCCTGCGAAACGCGACTGCCTGCGACGCAGCCATGTTCTGTTCCTTGGCATCGTTTCACGTTGTAATTGTATAGAAATGGCGAAATAAATTGCTTCGAAAACGAATGAACAATGCGTTTGGTCAGTCGTTTCTTGCATGCGGATAACGGCGTCGTTGCTTGCCATTCGGAGCAGCCCAGATGGCTAGTTCACAGTAAAAAGTGGTAATAAAAAAACCCGAGTTGTATCTTATTTCTCATTTTCCCTCATTTACCATATCACAGTTTCATAAAACAAGCAACCTATAAAAAAAATGAAAAATGCCTAGCCGACATGAAAAAATCGCGGCTGGCTTATTCGAACATAGCGCATGATCTAATCATTGGGCAGTTGATTACATTTTGCTTGGCTGCGGTTGTCCGTGATTTCTTGCTTAACCTCAAGAAAGCTTGCACCACTAGCGGCAGTGCGCTCCTAAAATGGCTGGCGGTAAGAGCAACTGCGGACAAGCATTTTTTGAGTGGTACAGGGCGTTTTTTCCAGTCGCCGAATTACATTTCCAAGTCTGAACAAACTTCTCTACCCAAGGCACAGCGAAAACGACTGCCAAGAGGACGACCACGACGAAGAGAAATAGGTTCACGTTCCGTAATCTTTTTGTCGATGGCGAGAGAGAGCGAGAAACTCTTTAATGAAAAATCAGAGAATTTAGCCGGTGTTTAAAAATCGCTGGCATGCTACTCTGCTTTGGGAAGAGAATTTGGGGAGATAAAAACGGAGAAAGAGCGGTGCGGAAAAGGTAAAATAAAAGAAATAAAAAGAGGGGAACAGGAAATGTGGCCATTAAATGCGTACTAAGGTGCATCGGCGAGTAATGATGTAACACATGAAATGATGAAGTGCATAGTCTGACAAATGGACTAACAAAGTTCTCTGCTTGAATAATGCATGAGGGTAACATGCAAATTGAAATTAGAGCTAGCCAAGATGTCTAATGCCATTTGAATATGCAAACAAAAAGTTCATTGCATGTCCCTGTTGCCTAAGGCAGGCTAAGGGACCTTGAACACGGTCCATTGTTAGAGGCACTGGGGAGACCTCCTCCATGCTATATTCATAGTACAGAAGCTCGTCAGCATTTGCAGGGCACTCAAGCAGGGTATGTTCCACAGTTTCGATCGAGCCGCAGTTGTCACAAAGCGGACTGCTCATTTGACCGAAGCGGTATCGCAAGCCGTTTGTAAATGCAGCGCTCAGGCGAAGCCGTCATAAAGTGTTTCCGGATGGCGAGGAATTGCGGGTGGGAGTCTTGATGTGAGGTGGGGGTCGATTGAGCAAAGAAATTCGTAGCGATGTGTCGACAAGCTCCAGAGCCGATACGTTTCTTCGGAAGGAAATCTTTTAGCCATTTGGGAGGCATCAGATTTCGTGAAGAATGTCCGAATGTATCTCCGATGTTGGTGGCCTTTACTGACCGCTTCATCTGCTTTTTCAATGACGAGAATGCCACAGTGTGCTGGCATCCATTGAAATGTTATGCAGTGACCTGCGGCAATAGCCAAACGATGTAGATACCCGATGTCAAGAGAAACGAGCTCATGATTGGTTTTGTTCAGCAGGTTGGACAGGATCTGTAGAGATGCTCTGGAGTCAGTAAAGATAACCCATCGACCGGGGGTTCAGCGCAGGATACAGGAAACAGTTTATTTAATGCCGTGAAGCTCAGCTGTCGTGGAGGGTGTCTTCGGCTGCAGCCGGTAAAAAAAGGACAGTGCTTGTTGAGGGCACATAAAGGCCACAGGAAGAAGTTTCTTAAGTAGTTGACCCGTCGGTGAAGATGAGGGTGTGCTGAGTATATTCCTCGGTTAAGCAGGCTAGAGCACCTTGTAGAAGGGCTGCCTGTGTCATGGGGCTCTTTGCATACACACCTGGAACAAACTTCACCTTTAGAGGCAAGAGTCTCCAGGGGGAAAAGGTCAGAGGTAGTAGTTTCTGCGGCTGATTAATAGTAGGGAGGGGCAAGCGTTGCACAGCTGATGGCGCACCGGTTTGCGAAGTAATGCGGAAGTAAGGGGAAAATTGGAGGGGACGCTTGAACTCCACCTGAAGGGCTATGACGCGACAGCCTTAATGGGCTAACTCCCATATATGCGGAATTGATCGCCGCCTACTTCCCATTCATAGATCCCTGGGAGCGCTCATTCCACTCCAGGCGCAGTGATGAAGTAGTTAAGCGATGCGTTACTGCCCTGGGATGGCAGGTGCTGCCACCGGGAGGGCTTTGTGGGACCCACGTTGCTCTTCCCGAGCGACCTCTCGCGGCCAAACATTAATTTAACTGCCACCTGCCGCCTGCCACGGTGCTCAGTTCGCGTCCACAATCCGGTGGGCAGTTTGTGATGACTCCAAAAGGTTACGTCACCTAGGTGGCCATCTCCTTTAGGTTGCTTCTCTGGGGATTTTTCGCTTACGGTCAACGACACCGACGAGAACGCCGGAGTTTCTGTGACACGAACTCCTGAACCTTATCGCGTTAAGAATCGATCCGAATTGTCTTGAAGCTGTGTATTCCGGATCTTTTCTGACACAACAGTGATGCGAAAACAAAATTTATTCATTCTCAGTTACAACGACCATAGCTTCAAATGCTTGTTGCAATGGCAACGCGAAATGCGGTACGAAAAGACAGAATCGCAGAAGTTCAAATAAACAGCTGCGCTAAGGTTACGAAATGGTGTGTTGGAGTTTAAACATATACTGAACGTCAAAAGGTGTTAGGTACGAGTTAGAATAAATAAACACATGGTACGTTTAAAACAAAATGCCTACTATTATACGCGTTACTCTTTCGAAGTCCTCGCCAGTCGTAACTATTACGCCTGTGATGGCCCACGATCCTAACAAAATGTCTTTTAAGTGGAATTCTTCACTCCCTGCTGTGGCTCAGCGGCTAGGGCGTTCTGCTCGTGCCCGGTCCGATACCCGGCATCGGCGGCCACTTTTACAAGGATACGAAGCAAACACATGCCCGTGTATACTGAGTTATTAAACGTGTGCTGAGGTGATTCGGTGAAGTTAGAGACCGACAGCAAAGAGTAAGGGATCGGTGGGACATGTGTTGATATTTGTTGGAGTCCTGAGGTGCACTTTAAAAATCCTGGGTCTGCAAAATTAATCCGGGGTCGTCTGCTGCAACGTGTCTTCACAGCCACAGCCTACGACTTAGGTAAGTTCAAAGTCATTAATTGGTACCTGTATCATAATTCAGTCTGATCATCGTGAGACTAGGAAGGAAGAGTTTGTTTCCACTGATAACATTCCTAGTAATTAAGACGACCGCTGCTGCCACCTTTGTCGCGTATACCAGGTGTGCCAGCTCAGTGTAACTAGGCTTTGAAAAAAGACGGAGCGTCCCAGGCGAGTGAAACTCCTGCCGTGTGGCCCAGTTTGCAGCAATTTCTTTTTCACTTTGAAAAGTTAGGTAATAATTAAATACGCTGCAATTAGCTAACTTTTTACATATTGGTTCCGGATCGGGGTATGTAGGTCGTAATGAAAAACAGTAGACTGAAATATTCGCAACATGGCACCATTTTGGCTTTTTTTTTTACCGGGCTATAATATAGCCCGCGAAATGCGAAAACTACCACGGGATAGCGATGCCGCTTCAGAGCCCCAAGGCGCGCTGTTCGAGTACAAAACCTGTTGATCTTCGAAACGCTCTCCCCGACGGGGCCTTGTGTTTGCAGTGGCCGCAAGGTGAGCACCAGCAACTGCTAACCTATTGGCGGGCTTTCTTTTCGGGCCAGTAAACAAATTTACGTCAATGGCAATTTGTTGTAAACATTTAAATCTGATGTTTTTCAAGGCGACCTACAACTTCCAATTTGAAACTTTTGTTCCGAAGGCAGTAATTAAAACGTTAACTAATTATATGCACTAACTAACTATGAAGCACGAAAAAATACTGCAGACTAGGCAACATCTCCTTGAACAGCAGTCAGTTTGATTCACTCGCTTGGGACACTCAGTCTTTTTGTAAACGCTTGGTCATATTTAGCTGAGCCACCAGGTATACAGACTGCGCTTCGCTAGTGAACCTTGAAATATATTTTCATACTTTTATATTTCTCACATTCCAAATTTTTTCACTTAACTCTCTTCAAAGTGACGCGTATAAAAGCCGCCGCACTCTTGTCAGCTGCAAAGCCGCCTGGCATCGGCGAATGAACGAACCGCTGTCACCTCTTTAGCACAGCAGCAACGCTCATCCATTCCGGACAGATTCAAAGTGCCCATTCCGCTGCGGAAAAAAAAAGCGATACAGCAGCTACCCGCTCACGAACAGAATGGATGCTTCTCTGACTCCACGTGTTTCGAAGGGGATATGAATAACTCAATCGCTCTGCTGGCGCCCACTAGTCAACACGCGTTGCTCAGGGCAGGAGAGAGCGCGCGCACGCGTTGCCGCGCTTCCGCTGAATCAGCCCCTTAGCGCACGTAGTACGGACGACCGCAGAGAGCGTTGTGCAGGATCACAAGCATGCGAGCACAAGCGAATGGGCGCCGCTCGAGCGGGAGGAGCGCTGACCGAAGAGAGCTCGCGGCTCCCGACAGAGCGGGGACGCATAGGCGGAAGAGGGGGGGAGCAGGCGCTAGCCCGGAACGCCGTTGAAAAGGGAACAAAACGGCCGCCGCGGTCCCCTCCTTTAGACAGCCGGCGCGCCTGGCTGCCTGCCTGCCTGCCTGGCCGACACTACGGTTCGTTGAAATATACCGATACCTACTTTTGTTCCCTCTGCCCCAGCGCCACCTCAGTAAAGAGTGTTTTTCCTTTACAGCCGACCGACCCGCTGCGTACGTTCACAGTTGGCGGTTGTGATGAGGATTTTTTTTTAAGTGAATGAAATGCATGGTACGTCGGATTCCGATCCGCGTATGAGATTTTTTTTTTTTTGGTAAGAAAGGTTTGGTTTATTGAGGTTTAACGTCCTAAAGCGACTCAAGCTATGAGAGACGCCGTAGTGAAGGGCTCCGGAGATTTCGACCAACCGTGTTTCTTTAACGCGCACTAACATCGCACACTACAAGGGCCCCTAGCCTCCATCGACATTCGACCGCCGCGGCCGGGATCGAACCCGCGTCTTTCCGGCCAGCAGCCAAGCACCATAACCACTCAGCCACCGCAGCGGCCATTTTTGCTAACATATCAAGGCCTTTACAATATGTGGACTTTGCTGTGGGCACACTATAACGTAAAGCTTTTTCAGAAGCAGCGGAGTGAGTTCCACCGGTTGTTGACAGGCAGCACTCATACTAAGCTGGAGAAAGCGGCCCTAGCGGGATAGGTTCCTGTGATGCATCCATTGGCAACACCAGCGGCGTAAAAAGTTGGTCAGGAAACTGCCTAGTGCGCGCACCACTATGATGACCGGGGCTTCAGCTGCCGCGATTGCAAGTGGTTCAGGCAGCTCTTTTATCTCTTTACCAAGCCATGCGCACCGCCCACGAGCTCTTAGCCGACTTACCATGGACACGCACATTGCGTAGACATAACAGTACTGGGCTGAAGAAGTGAGTTTAAGTGAAAGACAGTCACACATGATCCCGTGTCTTGAAACGTCTCTGCAGCGCAAACTTGTTCGAGATGAGCACATACCATCAAGTCCAGAGAAGCGCTTTGCTCAGCCGACTGTTCATGAGCGAAGTGTTAAAGCAATGAAAAGCTTAAGCTGCACAATTGAAAAAAATATACGCTCACTGACCAAGTCAAAGTTTAATGAAACATACTGACGGTTAGGAAGCCCTACAGCCTCCTTGTTCGCAATGGGCAGCCCATTGTGAACAAGGAAGCCATAGGGCTTTCGAAACGTCAGTATATATGCGTTTCATTAAACTTTGACTTGGTCAGTGAGCCTATATTTTTTCATTACTCCACCACCTCACAGACGATGTTTCGTCGAACTCTTGACTACAAGCTACACAATTAAAGTGTGTCAAAAGAACGATAGCTTGCATTTAGCACAATACAGTTCACACGGAGGAATAAGCCAGCAACCAGATGAGATGTATACTGTTGCCTTCGTTCCTTACAAACTACAGATGTAGGACAGTATTATTAACGCTTTGCCACTGCGGAATATTAATTTAGACGTCATAAATGCTGCATAGCTACTATGCGCAGATTCGGCGCCGTAGCATATGTCGAAGTAGTTGTCTATGGCGTACTGCAAGCATGTCGCAATTGGAAAGCGCAGGGAATAATTATTACTTGAAATATCAAGGACTAGTTCATACAATTTACTCGCGGAGCTCTCGATGAGTACTTCGTAGAGATTTCAACACAGATGCGCTTGCGCTAACGTAGCAATGCTCGTGCCATATGACCAGAGTTTGCATGTTTCAGTATAAACCAAAAAAAAGCGATAACAGTGGGCCGAACTCAAGTTCTGAAACTCAGTTTTAACCGGATAACGTCAACACCCATTGCGTGCGCGCCACAGCTAGCCGGCTATTGAGTCGGGGTTAGGAGAAAATTAGCAAAGTACAGAAGTCAGAGAAATGACCAGACGGCTGTACCTTTGAATGAAGTGGCGCAGTTGTGCGTTTTGAGGCATAGCTTACACGCCTCTGTTCATCGGGAGGCTCCACCTCTGTGCCGATAGTTCGAAGCGCTGTTTGTCATTGTGATCACTCGCTTAAGGCAGTTACTTGGTTAGGTAGATTTCTCCGCGGCATGTATAAGCACACAATCACTCTGAACAATGCACACGAGTCACATATAGGTTTAATATGCTCTGGCTACCCCGGAGCTTAATCGGCCGTTTCGTCGCTGCCGTTGGCACGCATAACACGGGATGCCCCACGCCATCAGTCAACATAGCACACCACTCGCGTGTGCGTGTGCGCATGTGTGTGCGTGCGCGTGTGTGTGTGTGCTTGTGTGCGTGTGTGTGTGCGTGCGTGTGTGTGCGTGGGCTTGTGTGTATGTGCGTGTGTGTGTGTGTGTGCTTGTGTGGGTGTGTGTGTGCGTGCGTGCGTGCGCGTGTGCGTGCATGTGTGTATGTGTGTGTGCTTGTGTGTGTGCGTGTGTGTGCGTGCGTGTGCGTGCGTGTGTGTGCGTGCGTGCGTGTGTGTGTGTGAGAGAGAGAGAGAGAGGTTGCTCGGGAACTCAAGCAACCCCTTGTTGCTGTGCTAGTAGGTGCATAGTTCTATGTACAAACGTCAGCGCAAAATAAGACACATTCACAAGAAAGGTGGACAAGACAAGGCGCTACTGGCAACAGATTTTTATTGACGAAAACACATCCAGATTGCTCGCGAAGAGCAACCTGGGCCTCACAAGCCCCATCGGTGGCACCACCTGCCACCGCAGGGCAGTGGCGCATCGCTTAACCGCTGCACCACTGGGCCAGGAGTGGTATGAGGACTCACAGGGATCTATGAGTGTAAAGTAGACAATGATCAATTCTGCACATATGAGTATTAACCCATTAGCTATCGCGTTCCATCCTTAAGGCGGATCAGCGTGCAGATGGGAAGGAGTGCGACGGCGTCGGGGCGGCACCTACGTAAAGCCATGCAGAGGTAGAATTGCCAACTGCGTGGGGGGCTTCGGGTTACATCACGTCGCGTGGCGACTGCGTTCACAATGTGAGCGGGCGAGCTTGCGCCTTCTCACACGTAAGCTGTCTGTAGTGTCTCTGCCGCCTTTTTTTTTTATCTGACAGCTCCGACAGCAGGGGGCTTTTTCCCATTGCGTCTTTGAATTCGATTTCGCCATCACTTTTTCGCTTCGCTTACGCGTGGGCTTCTGGTGGGGAAGGTGGGTGGAGATCGCAAGTGGGTCTGTGGCAGGCTTCTCTCTGGGACGATTAGTGAGTGGAGGATTCTGGAGAATGGAGGCTCCAATCCCTTGCTATCACAAGGCGACGTCGAGATTTTGCGGAATAGCACTACTGATACTGATCCAGTAAAACACTTGTGTGCTGTGCGATGTCAGCACACTGTAAGGATTGTTGTCAAAATTAAACCGTAGCCATTAACTGCAGCGTGTCAGTAGGTCATAAGCAGCTTCGGGGCTTTAAACTCAACGGACTAACTACCAACCAGCTCGTGCTATATGTAATAAAACAACATCGTCGCCATGTGTATGTGGTTTGAATAACTCTGGAGGCACTGCGAATTCTGTAATTTTTTGAAGTGCCGCATGTTCCTGAGAGTCGTTGCCCCCAAGGCCGCCACCAGCACATGGTGTTTTTGCGCAAAGCCCGCACTAGCACAGCACTCACGCCGGACGCAGGAGCACGCTGGCAGAGCACGCTGGCGGAGCGACGACTCCTTTCGAAGGCGAACGTGGCGCGATTAACGTGCACACAAATGAACAGCTCTGCTTGCAACATAGCTGAAACGACAATCAAGCCCTCGTTTTGGCAGCGCCCTATGCTCGGGAGGCTGCAGTGGAAGCACCAGGTCCATGTCGCCAGCATCTAATAAATAAGAGCGGACTTGTCCCTTAGCGGAGGCTGGATGGGCCTTGAGGCGGTTTTGCGCCTTTGCCGGGGAATCGCTCATTTTTCACGTGGGACGAGATCATCACCATTGCCGGTCACCATCGTAGAGCGACATTACCGCCAATGAAAAATGTCTAAAAACAACAACAAAACGCGTGCGAATAGTTTGTACACGAACCAAAACCGAAACAATGTGCATTGTGCTATTCCACTGTTAAAGCGAACGCGCCTAAAGGAATGATGCTTATATTATTCCGAGGTGACTGGACAGAAAAAAAAAATGAAGAGCAGGGGTATTGAGCAGTCCACACGACTTCGAGGACAACATTTGTGCAAGAAAACGGCTGCCCTGCGGAGGTAGATGTCTAATTATTGCAATTTTAATTCGGAAATACGTGATAGGAGCACTTAGTTGCTGTAAACGCTGAGGAAATCTCCGCGAGTGAACACACCATCTTTTAGCTGCGACATTTAAAAGCTTCTCGCTATGCACTATATTTGTCACTCACTCACTCACTCGATCAATAAATCGATCGATCGATCAATCAACCAATCAATCAATCAATCAATCAATCAATCAATCAATCAATCAATCAATCAATCAATCAATCGATCAAATCAATCAATCATTCAATCAATCAATCAATCAATCACTCAATCAATCAGTCAGTCAGTCAATCAATCAATCAATCGATCGATCGATCGACCGATCAATCAATCGATCGATCAAATCAATCAATCATTCAATCAATCAATCAATCAATCAGTCAATCAATCAATCAATCAGGCGAAGCTTCAAAAGGGCCATTTCAAGCTGATGACGAGATCACGAGACAAAAGAATGTTCAGAGTAATGCGATAAACTTGCACGGCAGCAAAGTTGCGAGCAATGCACGCACGCACACGCGCGCGCGCGCACACACAAATGCCGAGCCACCAGCAGCAACGGGGACTAACCACGCATGGCCTCGAGGGTCCCATTACAAGCGGTGCATGATTGCAGAATGATTTACTCGGTATGAGCGCCCCACTTCAGTTTTCGGGTTTCACATATTGAATCGACGCTTCGGAAGAGTACTCGACGGCACTCAAGCATCAACCAGCGCGGGGAGAGACTGCAGAGGAAGGGCATGGCTGGAGCACAAAAGGCGCAGCGGGGGTACGCAGCCGGAGGGGTGGTCCCCATCCGGTCTATTTGTATGTCTGCGCTCAACGCCAATATGCACCGCAGACGAGAGACGTGGGGGGTGAAGCCCACCCGCTGCGATCCGCGGGAACAGGACGCTGTCGCAAATAGCATCGATGGTGTGATACATTTACACAGTACCCCCACTACGGCGTTTTTCAATGACGCTGCTCTGTATTTGTTGTTCTGCTTACAAAACCTAGCATGTTTTTGCCTATAATGTTCCGTACTACTCGCAACTACGTGTATTCGCCGAGAGCGCAAACGTTGTGCGCGCATGCTACTTGAACTGTGTAACTCTCGCGGCGACAGCACCTGAGTCAAATATAATGACTGGCAGACATATAGCAACAACGTTCACTCAGGTGAGCATCAACTAAGGAATTGAGTTCGGACTGTTCAAGCGACTGCAAATTTCAGTGGCTGCTTATGTTGAATTTCTCTGCTCATTTATCTTCGCTGACCTCTGGCAGGCGGAGTCGCTCAATACGAAAACTTTTCTTATATTCAAGGCTTTGGAAACGATTCCTTTGGATGGAAAACACTGAGTGTGCAGTAACTTCTACAACTTCCGAGTCACGTGAGAACGAAATAGGTAAGAAAACAAGTGCTATACGAAAGGTAAGCGGTAGTTGCGGTATAATAGAAATGTATTCTACAAGCTCTAACGGAATTCCGAGGAAAAGCTACTGCTTGGTTTAAATTATTTGACTGGGTAGTACACACTGGCCTCGTTGTCAGGCATGTCCTCCTAATACATTTTTTATGTTTGATAGAAACTTAAAAAAGGCACATGTTTTTACGCGCATTAGATTAGGTGTAGGTTGAAATACAAGCCTGTTAGAAATTTACTCTCTGGCTGGAACCTGAAGAACAAAATTTGATACAAATATTTCGATATAAAGCTGTTTGATTGGAAGGTTAGAAGAGAAAAATAGAGTCAGTGGGAGAAAATAATAATGCATTGTTCTGAGAGCTGTCGTGTCAGAGCCTAAAGCAGCACAATTACATCGTATTTGATCATCATGGCAAGCAAAGCTCACACACTGGCGCATATGACGCGCAGGTGCAAACCATCAGTGAAAATGTTAAAAACACAGCTGACTAATGTGGAAGTTATAATAAAAGCAGTGTCACAAGTAAAATCGGCTTTGATAAAACTGAGTGGTCACTGGGCTACGGCCGGTAGAGCTTATGAAAACGGCATTCTTTCCTCATAAGAATTTGAAGCTTGATCTCGCTCAGTGAGTCTATAGAGGCCGTAGAGACTGTTGAACTCTCGCTGCCGTGCACCACCTCACAATCTTTTGAATTCCTTTCGTGAACACCACAGTGTGCATATACCATGTCTGATAAAAACGACTCATCGATACACGAATACAAACGCGATAAGAACGCTGTATACACACAGGGAAGTCCATAAAACAGAAAATATACGGCCATGTTCAGGCCTCACTTGCTTCACTTTCCATCATGTATCAAACAGAGAGATTTGATGTTGAGCGAAAACACTTTTACAGAATGTCTTAAAGGGACTATGCAATAAATTAATTGAGATTACGTAAATCCGACGAGAGATAGGCATTTCATCACTCGTCACCACAGTGCAAGAATTTTTGAGTTAGCATCAATAACAGCGAAGATATTGACGATTAAAAATTACGCTCCTCCTCTCCCCCCTCAACTCGTACACGAGGAGCACCAGAAAATAAATAAAGAAAACAGCTCTGGGACTGGGCCCCGCCCATGAATATATTATCCGCTGACGTTTATTTTGCAACTTCCGGTTGTCGCTCCTAGCCCCCCAGCAGCAGCGTCGGCGGCGTGGCGGCATCTCTCCGGTCTCTTCGCCTTCCTGGATTGCGGCGCACGTCGGGTTTCTTTGCTTGTCATCTGTGGTAATTAGCAGTAATAAGCCTGGACCTCGAGGTGCGACTGCTCGCTTTTACGGCCGCGATGGGCATCGAGCCCTATGCGTGCCCACGAAGAGCCGTGCGAGTGGCTCCGGAATTCCCGACAGAAGGAGGCGGCAGAGGAATATTGAAGCCATATGCGCGAAGGCAATGCCCTGGCTCGCGCTTGCCTGAGAGGGTCGCGCGGTGGCACGAGCAGACGATTTTCACGGCTACCGGAAGTGTGCCCGTGACGTCGTGGCTGCCGTGGCTCCAGCGAATGAGAGCGTGTGGTGGCCTGGCTCAGTTCTGAAGACGTATACTTGGTGTGAATGCTTCTTAGCATCATTTCTTAGAAATGAAAACATTTACAAGTGACTTTTTATTCGTTGCATAGTCCCTTTAAAGCAACAACCTTCGATGAAGCGACGCCGTTGAGACATAGATGCCATGTCGCGGTTATGAAGTTAACGCGTCATATCTCCCACGCAAGTGTGCATTTACAGAGGTGACAGAAATCCCTCAAATGTTCAGGTAATTGTTCTTTTAGCCAGTTTCGTGAATGGACAAAAAGGGGGAAAGGAATGAGGGATCGTCAGGCTAAAAGTGCGAAATAAGGCAACATTCATTGAAACTGAGAGAGGAATAGGGAAAGATACCGTTTTTCTTGGTGACGTTGATTATAATAGTAAAGAAATTGCGGGATTTTTTCAGAAGGAAAGAAGATAAAAAATAAAAAACCCACAGGATGGTTGCCACTTTGTAACGCGACATTCAGCGACAGTTGTTGAAGTAATTTTCTCCCTCATTTTTCCACGCCTACCCCTCTCCCAGATGTTCCCGTGGAAACCACCCCCCGTTGCGCATTCCTCCGCTCTCGCCATACTCTCTTCCTCCCACAGAATCACCCTACTGACAGTAATCACCTTCCGGTTATCTACTTCCTCTCGCCATTCTCTCCTTTCACGGCAACCACCTTTTGATTGGTTCCCACGGCAACCCCTCTCCGGTTGCACATTCTTACAGTCTCGCCACATCCTCCTCCTCAGACAGTATCTCCCGGAGGTGATTCCTTGGCAACCACTCTCCAGTTGCGCATCCCTCCGCTCCCGCTATGCTCTCCTTCCACGGTAACCAACCTTCGGGTGGTTCCCATGGCAACCCATCCCTGGCTGCACATTGTTAAGCTCTCGCCACATCCTCCTCCTTCGACAGTATATTTCGGAGGGTGATCTCTAGGCAACCACTCTCCGGTTGCACATTCCTCCGCTCTCGCCATACTTTCCTTCCACGGTAACCGCCCTTCTGGTGGTTCCCATGGCAACCCCTCTCCGGTTGCATATTGTTACACTCTCGCCACACCCTTCTCCTCCGACTGTATCTCCCGGAGGGTGATTTCCTTGCAAACCACTCTCCATATCCTTCTCCTCCGACAGTTACCCCTGGAGAGTGGTTTCCTTGGCAACCAACCTCCGGTTGCGCATTCCTCACACTCGCCATACCCTCCTCCTTCCATGGTAAGCCTCTTCCTTCATCCACGGCAACCTCCCCTAGTATGGTTTCAGTGGTAACCAACCTCCGGTTACGAATTGCTTCGCTCTCGCCATACTCCCCTTCTTTCTTCCACGGTAACTACTGTTAAGAACACAGGACTACAACCGGGGACGACTTTGCACGCGTGACCTCTCGTGAACTGTCAACAGACGCGCTTCAAAGAGGAGCCAGCGTGGAGCCATCATTTTGAGCGCCGTCACGCGGCGGCGTCAACAGCGGAAGGGTCTCCGTTTGGTTGCGGCAGCTTTGACGAAGCGGACGTTCGGCTGCGTGACCACTGGGGGTATTTACGTCGTTGGGGAAAGGAGCCTTCTCCCCCGTACGGAACAACGGCGGCCGTCTCCCTTCGTCTCCATGAAGCACCGGGGCTCAAAGTTGGTGGCCTTGCTGGGCGCAGTACTTCCAGGTAACACTGGTCAACGACCGATGCCTCCAGGGCCGGCTATCCATGGTGTTGCATCTCCATCACCACCAATGTTGCTCGGAGGCTGCGGCGTATCGACATAGCTGCCGGAAGAGCGGGCCCTTGCCACTAAAAGAGCAGCGAGAGAGCACCGGTACCACCTTCTGCGGTGGGCGGCTCCCCAGGACATATGTGTCACCACTTTAGTGGCTATTGAAATGCAGTAAGGTTCCCCGAATAGGGACCTGGGGGTGTCCAACCGTATTTAGCAGCTGTACGGCATGTGTGAGAGGAACGCCTGATTTCTGCTTGTTTTGCAAACGCACTTTGCGTACGCCTGTAAATATGTAAATTAAACCCCGTGTAAACTCCTCTCCTCGAAGCCATTACTCCTCGTCGCACCATAGTAGCAGCTTTTCGAGAGAGGACCCCTGGACGTCGACCTGGCCAAGACGACCTAGGCGAACCAAGGGCCCACATCTAACACTGCCATCCGAAAAGTTCCGGTGGTGGCCCCTTCTCCGGTTAAGCATTCCTCCGCTCTTGTCATTCCCTCCTCCTTCCACGGTACCTACCCACCGGTGACGCCGACTAATACTACTACTATTTCTACGTCACTGATTTCCGCTGGTCCGCTAACTTCGGTTTGCGAGCAGCGATTCGCGATATACCTAGCAGACTTTCACAGCTGGAGTCCTTCACAGACGACACTTCCTTTTTTTTTACTTCTCTAGCGGAATGTTTTCCATCAATACTCCCTGTACCCAAGCACGCACAGCGTAAGAAACTATCACGGTAAGACGCTGTAAGAAAGCGACAAACAGCTTCACGGAACTGGCTTGCATGGCCGCGTTTCCTCCTGTAGCGTTTTAACGCGCTTAATGGAACACCATGTAAGCTTTGGCTCTTGAGACTCACAGGGAGCATGGGGGCAGCAATCCGGGTGGTTCTCCAAGAGTAGAACATAGGATATTTATGTAGTTGTCATTGGAGTAAGTGCTATCGCTTGCTCTGCAGAGGACCGCTTACCTCATCATCGTCTTCTGCCACGCCGAGTACGATAGCCAGCACGGCAATACTTTGCAAAACGGCGCAGCAGTAACAGTAGTTCTCAGCCGCTATGTACCCTAGAATTTAGCCATATTGAGGGATACTCTGGACAACAGCGCGCCCGCGCGAGGCTTTCCGCTCGCACAGGCCGCAGGGCTCCAGAACCGAGAGTTAGGCCGCGCTGCCGTCTGCTATTTTCTTCTTTCGTGTGAACGCTTGCCGCGGAAGGGCGGATCACGCATCGGACGTTACGTTAACGATCGATCCGCGATGCGGCCCGTCGGGTGATTTGACCTGCTTAATGCAGAGTCGCAGCACCGCGGCTATCGAGAACCGTAAATGACGCCGAAAAATTGTATCTGGCTTGTCAAACGCATCGGTGAACTGACGCGTCGTTGGTGACTGACAATCACCATGATGAGCGGGTTCATGCTGCCAGAAACTGTGTAGTATTATATATTATAATTCGTGACGCTCCGACTGGGTATTAGAGCATTCTAGACTAGCGAATGAACGTTTGCGCAAAGTAAACACAAACATCTTGTGGGACTTATGCTTATGTCACATCATTCAACGTCCGCAAATGCAGACGCCAACCCAACAATAGAGGCGTTGTTTTGCAGGGTTAGCGTTGCCGAATTTGCACGCTCAGCGTGAAAATGTGGTGACAACCTTCCAAACGAGAGCCGCCCGCTTCAGCTGAACAAGCAGTCGTTGCAGTCGTTGCAGGCGTTTGCAGTCGT
The DNA here is from genome assembly GCF_052857255.1 of Amblyomma americanum. Lineage (NCBI taxonomy): Eukaryota > Metazoa > Arthropoda > Arachnida > Ixodida > Ixodidae > Amblyomma > Amblyomma americanum. The sequence goes on along the minus strand of NC_135497.1, from coordinate 192,316,414 downwards.
TGCAGGCGCTTGCCGGTAAATGCTGGTGTTGTTGCCTTTCGCTATGAAAGCCACCGCGTTGCCTCAGTAGTTATGGTTCTCGGCTGCTGACCAGAAAGACGCGGGTTCGATCCCCGCCGCGGCAGTCGCATTTCGATGGCAGCGAAATGCTAGAGGATCATGTACTGTGCGATGTCACCGCACGTTAAAGAAACCCTGGTGGTAGGAATTTTCCGGAGCTCTCTAATACCACGTCTAGCTCTGACAGCCTAAGTCGCTTTGGGACATTAAACCTCGTAACAACAAACTTACGCTTGCGCTATGATTGATCTTTGTAAAGAACCGGTTTCTTAAAATGATCCTGGGCCCACACTGGGCATGAGGAGATGGAAGCATAGATTCGAGAAATAAATTTTAGATATATTTAATTATATCAACTGACTTCATGCCGCTTACAGGACTTGTTGGGTTCGCCGTTTCTGGGGTTGTGTCGGAGTGGCATGACACGGACTCAATGAAGGCCTCGATGAAGGGCTGGATGTCTGCCGCGGCCATGCTGGAGATGCCTTGCAGTTGCACTGCATTCGTCTTCGGCTGGTAGTTCTACTCCGAGCTCAGGCTTGGGAACGCGTTGGCGGAAGCCGATCTAAACCAACGGCTAGACTCTGGGCTCTCAGGTCTTGGCGCCGCCCCGGTCTTCTGCCTTGCTTTCCTCCGACTGCCTGGTCCGCTGGCTCCGACTGCTGTCCTCCCTGTTCCTCCAGCCGGCTCCTTCTTTTCAGACCTGAGTTCCTTTGTTCTGCCGCTCCTCCTTCTCCGCAGATGCTTGCCGCTGTCCTCCTTCTCCTCCGCGGCCGCTGCCTTTGTCAACTCCCCCTTCCATTCCCGATGGAGTCGCAATTGACCAGGCCAATCACGACCCGTTCGAATGGAGCCGTCGGCAGCTGCAAAATATGGTAACTTGTGTCGTCTTCCTCTCAGCCCGTCTCTCGCTCTGCTTCCAGCCATGCCAAAATGTGGGAATCCTTCCGCGGGGACACGATGCCAGGATGGCGCTGTCAGCAGCCTCCAGAAAAGTCACTGACCAGGGTGAGGGTCTTAACCACATAATATGTCCTTCCGGAGGCTTCTATACTTTTCTCTTAGACCACAGTGCAACCGTGAACGCTGTTCGTATGCTGCGCTGGGCTTCAGTGGTGTTCGACAGCCATCGCTACCTCGGAGACCTTCTGTTTCAAAAGCGTACTATAGTCTTGCTGCTCGGTACCGTACCCTTTCGAACAAAATGACTAATTTGCAAGGTACTTCAAGCACCCGTATGGCCTGGGTGCATTCCTCGACGCTGTAACGGAAACTCGACATCTCATTCTCAGTGCTTCATAATGGCCACTTGCGGTACCCCATGCCAGTTGTAGAATTTTCAAGAATTAAGGGTAAACCAAAGTGGTAAAGAAAACAAGGAGGAAAGGGAGAAGGTGAAGCGGTGCAGTGCTACTGGCACCCGAAGAGCAGTAATTAGGTGTTCTTCTCGCTGCTGCACTTTACAGGGTGAAACTAATAAGTACGAACCCTGAGAGCAACGCCAGCGGCTGCACTCTTCAGAAACGGTGCCCCGACACAGATGGCGTGCGCCGTGCACGCGCTAGTCGACAGCGGCAAGCTGCCAAGACTCCGGCCGCGCCACTTTGGAGCGCGTAATCACATAGCATTAATTATGGACGAAGAAGGCCCCGGGATCGCTGCGGTGGCGGCAACGGCGCGCACAGTGCGTCGCAGATGTGGGTAACTCGGTTGCGGCCGCATGCAGCGCTAACTCGATTGGCCGCGCGCGCCTCGCCTCGAGCAGGTGTGCCGCACGCCGGCGCCCGCCTGGCCATCAATCCATTTACATTAGCCCCCGGCGCCACTGCCTCCGCCGCCCGGCAGTTATTACGCACCCGTCTGTTGGGCGCCGCGCCGTCTTGTCTTGGGACACGCTGGGCCGGAGAGACGTCCGGGTTGCGTGCGCCCGCCTGCGCGCGCCACGCTCGTCGGTGGCCTGAAGCTGGCTTTCCGACCTTTCTAAACCAACAGCGCGAGCATTTCTCCCCTTCTGTCCTATGATTGCCTCTATGAGTTGCTGTATTTCTCCCGTGCGCGGCCAATGTTTCCAGGCTTTGCTTCCTGTTTTTCTGTGAAAGCAAATAAAGGGGAAGAAAGAGGGTGCGAAGCAGCAATGGCACGAGCTTGCTTGCAGGGTTGTCGTGGCAACAATGTGCGCGTGGGTTCGGGCTGTTCTCATTAAGAGCACGTGCTTGAAATGCCATTTCATATATTTTTCACGGTGAGACAAAGAGAATAAAATTTTACGCCGACAGCAACGGTGGAAAGTGAGCCACATGGTGTCCAAGAATCGCCAAACCAAGCGCCATTTACACGTTAAGCATCAAGGAGGTGCGTACGCTTTGTGTTAAGCTAGTTTCTAAGCATGACCGTTCCCGTTTGTTCCACAAAAACTAAAATCTTACATCCATGCCATATCACCGGACGTTAAGCGCGAAGTCTAATAATTTGACCTGCGTCCTAACGAAAACAAAAAACTAGACTTATATCCTCAGGCGACTCGGTAGACTCTCTTCCTGCATGCTATGAATAAATACTTCCTAGACCAGCATCCCCATGATCCGCTTAATCACTATGTGCAGCAGGACAGGACCGCAAGTAATGAAAAAGTGTCAATGTGCAAAGCATGCTTGCAGTATATACTAGAGGGTCGCCGTCTCTGTGAATCGATTAACTCTGATTCCAGCACGCACATTTCTACTTTCAGCTACAGTGAATCGTCATTGAACAACGCATGACGAGCAGATAATGGCAACAATTTGTATCTTTAATAAAACAATAAAATTCGCGCCAAACTAATTTATCTTCTTTACCTGTGAAAGGAGACCTCAAGGAAGTGATAGGGTGAGGCCTTCGAGCGCTGACTGCGGCGGTATCGTTTACTCAGACCTTCCGGAAAGGTTCACCCGTTTAGACTAAAGCACATAGCATACCTAGACGACGACTCTCTAGAGCATGTACGGCATAATACGTGACAAGTAGAGGTAAGCTGGTTCTTTAATCAAGTGAACGAAGGAAGCTAGCCCGCTAAAAAGCCCTATTGGTTCTTTAGTCACCACGCAGTTGCACGCGTGTCTTTGCGGTGCAGGTAAGGTGCTGTGAGAACGGCAGACTCAAGTAGTTTATGTACATTCACGGCGAAAAACTTGCAACGACGGTGGAAAGCAGCGAAGATGCGGCCGGGTAACGCTTGTCGCATCGACTTCTTTACTATATGTCACGTCGTATATGGTGATGATTCACTGTATAGGCAGTAGTAGCACGTGTGCAAACATGCGTCCATGTCGAGAGTACACCAGCAATGAAGACGACGACCAGAAACACTCGTGAAAAAAGTGGCCATCATTTGTCGATGTTTTTGGTGGCAGTAGCCATTAACAAGACATTGTTGATTAACAGGGGGCAAATTAGTGCTTTACTCCAGAGTTAAGGCGGGCGAAGTTTGTGCATGTGAGCACAAGTTTGTGCGTGTGTGCATAGAGAAGTTCCCGGTGAGGGTTTCTGTGTGAAACAATATGTGCATTTCCTGCGAATCACAGTAGACAGTCTGCACAGACGCGCAGTTGCGGCGGAGTTATATAGTTTACTATTAGAAGAAAGGTGCATTTAGTCAACGCGCCACCCAGAAGCGCGTAGATGACTACGCGAAGCTCGACATGATTTTGTTCGCCCTTGCATTTCTGGCCAGGTAGCTATGACTCATAAGTGGACAGTGCAGACATACTGCTTGAAAAACTATTAAGCTAATAATTCCATAGCGCGAGCTGTTGAATTAAACGTACTAAATACACATGAGCATGCAAGTCATTCGCAGAACTGTAATAACAAAAATAGCGTACTCAGACTGCACACATAAGGATATTTGCCTTCCTGTGGCTCGCTATATTCGTACTGTAATTGCACATTGTTCATGTTTTAGTGGTGCACCTGCCCTGTGCCCTCTCATAATGGGCTCAAACTCTGCTCGTTTCGTCGAAAGCTTTAGTCGCTTGCACATTTCTGCGTCTGTGTATGGAGGTATTGAACATAATATTCTGCATACTATTACAACCATATGGATATTTTGCTTTAAATCTGCATGGATAAATTTTGCAATTTCTTTAAAATAAGATGACTTCAGTGCGCATGAGGAAGGCGCAAAATTGTTCTGCGCACGTGTGTTTCTGGTTCGTTGACAAGTGCTCCTCCTTCGCGTTGCGCAGTCCTGCAAAGAGTGACGACAAGAATGCAGCTACCCTGTGTTGCGTATTGACTATGCCTCTTAGGATGCCTGGTGGTTATTAGAGGCTTAGAAAGGCAGCACATAACAGGGCTAATATTCAAGTGCTTCGCTAAACCTGCTCCCGTACATTTGCAATTACACCCACACACGCACACGCACACACGCACACGCACGCACAGCGCACGCACAGCGCACACACACACACACACACACACACACACACACACACACACACACACACACACACACACACACACACACACACACACACACACACACACACACACACACACACACACACACACACACACACACACACACACACACACACACACACACGCACGCACACACACACACACACACACACACACACACACACACACACACACACACACACACACACACATACACATATATATATGTATATATATATGGTCCGAGGTCGTGGGTTCGGATCCCACCGGCGGCATGGTTGTTTTTTCTGCTGCTTTATAAGTAATTTTCTTTAAAACTAATTGATTGCCACTGGATATTAAAAAATATAGAAACATTCCCCTATGCACCTTGGTTTCGGTGACTGTTGGCTTCCTTTATATGTTTGTCAAAACGAGCCCCTCACTTCATTTGCCTTGTCTGCTAATAGCTTAACGGGGTCTCGGTTCTGGCAGTCTTCATGCCATAGGTAGCATAAGAGGGTTCTCGCACAGTTTCCGCCCTCGCCGTTAGATGACGTTCTACGTCACACTTGCGGTATTACAGGACGTGCTACGTCCACCGTTACGGACGAGGGTGGCGCTGGTGAACACTCTCAAGGTTCGCTTACACGCTAAACATAAATACCCATGAAAGCAGCAGATTGGACAGCCGTCGCCGCAGCTCAGTTGGTAAGAGCGCTGGACCCGATATTCGGAGGTCGTGGGTTCATATCCCCCCGGCGGCATGGTTGTTTTTTCTGCTGGTTTATAACTAATTTTCTTTAAACAAATTGATTGGCATTAGAAATTAAAAAAGAAAACATTCCCCTATGCATCTTGGTTTCGGTGACTGTTGGCTTCCTTAATATACATATATATATATATATATATATATATATATATATATATATATATATATATATATATATATATATATATATAAACAATACACTCCGCAGAACTCGTATTGTGCAATACTGTCACATATCCAAGAAATTATGCCAGATTTTCCTGCGAACATAGTTTACACGGAAAGCAGTGATTTAAGTATAAAAACGCTTTTATTGCAGATTCCAAAAACAATCTAACAGAAGGGCCTCTCCTCTCTTCAAAAAACCTAGGAATCTCATCACTTCCTGAAAATATTTCAGGTCTCAAATATTACGCCATCATGGCCACGCCTAACACCATACTCCTTCAAATGATTCGGCTATTACGTGCTATAGGGAACAAAACGTCATTCTTTCTGATATATTTTTCTTCCAGGGAAAGTCGCTCGATATTATCCCATCCAACTTTCTGCCTGAAGAGCATGCACTGCCGCATTCAGGCCCGTATCGAGGCAAAGCACCCTTACTGATTGCCGAACGATAATATTTTGATATAATTCTGTATATTCTGGGACAGGTAAAATTTTTACTAGTAAAATCAGTTAGCGGACATCAATTGAGTATTGTTAACGAAGAGCAATATGACGCGCTTCGAGTAATCGTGCATTTTTTCTCGCTATAACGGTGCTGAAGAGACGGTGTGAAGGACTAATTCCAGCCTCACTAAAGCGGTAGTTGTCGAGAAGCGGTTCAACTTTTCTTCACCACTTGTGCAGATATTTTTCCCTTCAACTGGCAGTTTTCAGTTGCCCTATTTGTTGCTGACGCGCCGAGAATGAAAAGACTTACAGATGAGAGTTTGACTTACACCAATCTACAGCCCTACTCGCACAAGCTTGTACCCTGTTGAGCCAGGGCTCCTGGAAATACTGCTTTTGTGACCGTCCTTCGAGTAACGCCGGCTAGAGCAAGGGAGACCAGGGAGCTGAAAATAAAACCGTCATACTCGCCACGGTTTGTCATCCACTCGAGCCGATGTGGCAGCGCCCCTTTTGTTGCGGAAAGCAGGCGGTCATACTCTCTTCTCGCCAGCAAGCCACTTCGGCGGGACTCGACATTCGCGCAAGACTGCGACAGCCAGAAGACGCCAGGGGGAAGACAAAGGCCTTCACCTTCCCTCTATTGGCACCGGCGGCGGCAGGGGAAGAAAGCGATCCTTCCCCACTTGTCGCTGCTGGCAAAACACAAAGAATGTCTTAGGGCAGGTGACCTTCCCAAAAAGTGTGCTCTGAGTTGACCCGTGGCATCACCAGATGCCCATGCCCATGCTTTGTCGAAAAAAGCGCTCTCTAACTCCAAAAGCATACTTTAAAATTTGCAGAACATCCTACGTTGAAACATCCGGAAGTGTGACAGTCTGACAGACATATCTCATAAAGCAGACCACGCGAAGGCTGAAGTTAAAATCGTAACGAATTTGTTCTTAGCATTGCGAAGTGTGTAGCGAACTGCTTATTGGTAACAGCTATTGTAGCATTCTGATAGTCATCGTGTACTTTGAGCGATGGAAAACAATATGTTGCACGTCACAAGAGAAGAACGAGCTCTGGCGAGTATGTACTACATTTCCATTCAAGTGCTTCCAAATTGCACAGCGAGACACCGCAGTGGATGCCTCTGCGCACTTAAATCGTTACTGTTCAATGAGGGCAGCGAGTTTGTCGGTGAGGTGTGTGTGAAGAAACGGCGGTACCCACTTTTCCTGCAAATTTCCTTAATCACATCCATATGCTGGGGGTGCACAGCGAGCAGAGAGTACGGAAAAAAATCCAGAGAAACGTTTGTGGCTGTCGGTTTTTTATGGGTGCATTTTCCGGCTTTTCCGACTTGCATTTCTGTAAGGAAATGGTATCTAGCCTCTGCTGCAAGTAAGGAGCAACTGTCGTATGGGAAGTATCTCATTTTTTAGCACATTTCCCGGCGAACTACTGACGAACCACCCTAGGTAGGAAGCGAGCACAGCAAAATATGCTCCATATCCGCATGGTCAAAGATGGGCGCGAGGCCCTGTTTACTCCCTGACTTTAAATGCAGAAAGGCATTCTTGCCCTACATGTCACACTCTGAGCGCCCGGACGCTGAGCTCCACCCATTCGTACGTGCCTACTAGGGTGGCTCAGTGGTAAATATAGGGAGCGTTGGACTGCTGAGATGGTTGGGGCAGGCACAAAAGGGCGTTTGGACATATTCGCAGTTATTGTCGTCGCTTCGGTGCAGAAGACACGCTCACCTCTCGATCTTTCAGACTTATTTAAGCGACGCACATACAGACACGCGCGCGCACTGAAACTCACTCTCACCACTGCGGCACCTCCTTCTATTAGTGTTCGCACGCCGAACAGTGCCGTGCGATCGTAACACGCGGCTAAGCGCTTAGAAACGCCTCTCGAACGTTTTGTGGGCGTCTGTGTAGGTGTTGTGAGTAGGTATTACTAGAAAAAGCATGAAAGCAGTACATCTCATACTCGCTAATCATCTGGACTGTATCTCTGAAGGAAGCGATTTAAAGAGAAATAGAAAGGCCAGAGACAGGCACGTGTCTAAGAGGGGGGAGGGGAGGGGGGCGCTCCGAAATAAAGCTCATTCCCAACCCCCTTCCTTGGTTCTCGTGGCAGTGCCCGCCTCACCTCGGTGCAAAAGATTACATTAGGGCAAGCGTACGGAAATCGTTTTATTTTTTTTTTTTTTTGGGGGGGGGGGGGGTCAATTTTGCGCCGGATGCGTCCAAACTACATCACAAGACTTGAGCGAAACAAGGACCTGGTGAATTTTTTTCCTGTCTTATTCTTTTCATTGCACTGACATGTTATCTGGCCGTGCCATCGCGGTCATGAAGATCTGATGTAAAACGCTAATAACGCAGTTTCAAGGATTTATGCTCAACGACAGTGCTGATTATGAATGCAACAAGACCTAGCCAGATTTTGCATTATTGGAACAACTTTACCAGATAAATCGGAATTAAGGATTGCATGATAAACGCAAAGTTAGACATGGTGGGTATAACGGCTTCTTCAAAAGAACCCGATCCCCGCCTTTAAGAAAAAAAAAATTGCTTACACGGAGGAAGAATACAAAAAAAAAAATCGCACCGACAATAAACGCAGGACAAGCATCCTTATCATTTCGAGGGTGTAAATCCTTCTTTTCTCTTGCCATGTGGCAAGGCCGGCGGGCCCATCCATCAACTTTACACGCATGCATGTACGCAGCCAAGATGAAGGACGCTGTTGCCGGTGTACAGACTACATCAGCGGCACTGCGCGGCACGCCGTGCTTCACCCGACACCATATAGGCCCGCGCGCTTTATGCCCAAATTCCTCGCGACAGTCACTGAACGCTGGCGGGCCATGCAAAACGACCACGTCAGTGGAGCACACAGCGCGCGGCTAAACAACGACACCTGGAAGCTGAAGAATGACGCGAGAGATGCGCCCTACCCGAGCGGATAACGCGAGGAGAAACGCAGCGCGCTGCGCTTCGCTTCTCACGCAGAAGAGAGAAAATCCGCCCCGCTGCTGGCCCCGCACACGGGCGAAAAACACAAGCTCCTAACAAAATTGAAGCGCCCGACCGCCCGAGAAGGCTGATTTTGAGAGATGTAGGCGGAAAATTTGGTCAGAAAGCTGCGCTGCGGCGTTCGTTCTTGCTTCTCCTTTTCCTTTTCGTTTTTTTTTTTTGGCGGATTCGTGCCAAGACGCGTTCCTCCGTGGCACTACATTATTTAAATTCACGAGTTTCGCGCGGAGCAATAACTTCTACTTTGCGGTCGCCAACGCAAGATCCAATTCCATCACGGTTCTTTCCCCCTCACCTCCCCTACCTCCCACAAATCCTCCCCTTGCCCTCTTTTTGTTGTGTCTTCTCTTGCTTAAAAATGTTTACTATTTTGCGAGAACTTGGCCGTGTATGCATCCTTTCAGTGAATGCAATTCGACAGCGTGTGTTAAGGTTAGACCGTTTTCTTTCTTAGCCCTTTATACAGCCCAAGAAGCGCGAACTTTGTTTCGCGCAGGGGATATAAATACACGTCACACTGATGCTGATATAGCGGGGATGAGAAAGCGAACATGCCTGAACCTCATGCATCTTGCTCAAGAGTTGCTACACGGCAAAGGCTTCGGGTATACAAGAATGACGCGGCAGGAACTGCAAGAAAAGCGGCGAGACGCAATGACAAGAGCGAGGGTGGGATTAAGCTGTGGTGGCACTATATGCATCAACTGCAGCGCCGCACTCAGCGAATGAGCGAGGATACCTAGTGCGCGTAGATTACAGAGCTAGGATAGCGCACTGCGCACATTACCGCAGGAGAGCGAGCAGTGCAGGCATATAAACTTGGCGACCAAAGGAACGAAGGACACATTACCCTAACGAAATGCACTGATATAAATAAAATATAAACATGTAGTTTGAACGCATGTTTTGTGATCAAAATTTAGGCAATTGTGAAATATGTGTGTTAAATAAGTAACCAGTGGTCTTATCGCGGCAGACGGCGTCGCTTTGCTTAGGCAGGAGGACAGACTTTTCCGTCAGAGATGTTATAAACGTGCCTACGACAGGGATACTGCCTATCCACGGAGAGAAAATGACAAATGACCTTAGTGAAGGCTTTTTTTTTGTCAAGAATATGATTATGACTCGTAATAAAAACAGAGAACACCACCTGGAAACTCAGAAATCCAGTTACTCGAAACAAATGTACGGTGCATGACATTATTTTAGTGCCCCTGTTCCTCAAAAGCAATTTGACCCTTCAAGGTTCACGCGCTATTCCAAGTGTAAAAAAGCAACAAAAACAAACAGCATATTTGGTGGCGAAAGAATAGTTTGCAGGGAGCGTTCTTGTTTATTTGTAGGTGGCATCGCACTCCTTGTCTACTTTCAGAACGAAGCGAATGTTCCTTTAAACGACGGGGGGACTCCTTACGTCGAAGATGCCTCATGCAGAATTGTTAGAGTTATTGTAGAGATTCTGCGAAGCTCCCACTTTTCAGGCACTTATTAAATTTGCCTGCCTTAACGAGGTTAGTCGATATTCTCTCTTCTGCCATTTCATTTGAATGAGACCCCCGCTTTAGAATCTCGGACAGGAAAATAATTCTTGCTTCCCATTTTGCTACCAGGCCTGAAGTCCAAATTTATTCTCTCGCAAGAAAATTACCCTTAAGAATGAAAAAAAACTGAAGCAAGGAAGGGAACAGCCAATGGTTCTAAGCTCTGATCAAAATGCTAATGCGATATTGGAGCTGTTGCGTGGGAGCACTGACGCTTTCTCTCTGAAGGTTGTTTCAGATTGATCCTCCTATTTTAATTTTTCTTTCATTTTAGGTACAGCATTAACTATGAGGCTCTTAGGCTTTGCCTTAGTACCTACACTGAAAGAAAGAAAGAAACAAAGAGGCCGGAAAGAAGAAAAGGAAGAGAGAAATATATAAAGAAAGGGGCAAATATTAAGGACATCAGCCGCTTTAAGGGAATTATAAAACGATCTTCAAGTCGCACAGATCAAGCTGCGTTTTTCTGTTTGACTAAGCACAACTAATCACGACTAAGACAATGACCCGATTTACTTATTCCAGTGGTTGGAGGCGATAAATATATTTAGCGAAAAGGAATGTCAGAGCATGGTTAAAATATTAAAAGAAATTAAGAAGTTCGTGTTGCAATGCTATGGTAATTTGATAAACATGCCGAAAATCCAGCCCTGTACGAAAACCTGCCTAGAAGTCTACAGTTAAACGACCTTCCATCGCCAATGCGAAAGTACCGCGGACGCAGTTCACCGCACACGCCCTTGTCTGCTGGCGTCCGGTTGTTCGTTCCGCTTACAGCATCCTCCTTTTGAAGGCAAGCTTTTCACTGAGTGTTCAAAGATTCCGTCAACTAAGAGGCGTCATGATTCATAGATAATTTTCTTTCCCGTACTACAAGAAATAAAATAGCTCTAGTGCTCAGTTCCTCTAGTCGAAATTCACAACCTTACTGAGAAACTTCGATCGTGTAGAAAGGAATGGAAGTCAAGGATGCATGCTGCGCGTATTACGGCAAAGTGAACAGCGCGTGTGTAGCACCTGCGCAGCGCAAGACGTGGGCCACGCGGGTCCACAGGCGTTACTCCTACTACTGGTGTTCAAATTTTCTTGAATAGGGGAGCTGCGGCTGGCGACGGACAAGGCTACTTGTTGATAATTATTTTGCTATGGGCGAAATTTTTTTGCTGATAAACATTATGGTGAAGTTGGTTCCTGTCTTTCGTTAACCGCTCACCGCACTCCGCGTGCTTCAGCGACAAATATGCAAGGCTGGCTTTTGTGGACGTCAAAAAATAAAAATAAAAGCGTTTCTATCCACCGCTTCCGCGTTAGCACCCGAAGTACACTTCGATTGGATACGTCTACTCGTAGAGTTTCACGTTGTTGTTATTAGCCCTCAAATGCCGTCCTCCCTGGACCTAACCATGGTCTGCAGTATGTACATAAATAAACCCTATATCGTTTCATAGAATTGATATGCTTCTACCCGTGTCCTTTTTATCATCGTCCATGTCATACGCCTACATGTCATACACCTACTATACGCCTACATTCTATCAGCAACAAATGGAACGCGAACAAAACTAGTGAAACACGAACAGGAAAATTGGAAGATCTTAGCAGGGGGGGGGGGGGGGGGGTAAACACTAGCCCAGCTTAATTTGAAGCGAGATAGAAAATCTATTCAATGTAAACAGTTATGATTATATCACTCCTGTTTTGCGCGCAAGTACGCGTTATAAAAAGGAAAACAGCTACAAGAGCTTCGAGCATACTCCAATACATTGAAACACTCATTTTTTGCTAAAACAATTAAACATGGAACAAAGTGCCGAAGTTTGTAGCGGACAACCAGAATTTAAAATACTTATTGATAAATTGAGAGCTTTGCGAATGTGAAAGCCTTGTGTATTTTTTCACCATCTGTTTATTGTTACATGAAGTTCGTTTATATCATGTTTGTTACATTTTGACTTGTATTTGTGCTCACCCCTGCTTGAAGTCGAAAGACTCTGCAGTTAAATTATATAAAATAAAGATAATAAGAAGGTGTGAAGACTGCCCTTTAGCATGTGTTAATCAACCTCGCTTGTATTTGCTTTCCAGGAGCTAATATGTTTGTGCTTTTGTGTTGGCTTTACTGTCCTGTTGTTCGCGTTTCATTCGTTGCTTAATGCGCCGCATACACTGTGAATAAAAACTGACAAAGTTTCGTCACATAGCTATACTAGCACGTAAGTGACGGCATATACAGCGCTGCATGAAGCTCATGCGTCAGAATATCGCCCGTAGGGCCATCTGCGCAAGCGCCACCACCAAAGAAAGAATATTGCAAGTTTGGTTTTATGGTTTATAGGATTTTAACGTCCCAAAGCGACTCAGGTTATGAGGGACGCCGTAGTGAAGGGCTCCGGAAATTTCGACCACCTGGCGTTCTTTAACGTGCACTGACATCGCAAAGTACACGGGCCTCTAGAATTTCGCCTCCATGGAAATTCGACCGACGTGGCCGGGATCGAACTCGTGTCTTTCGAGCCGGGGGCCGAGCGCCATAACCACTCAGCCACCGCGGCTGCTTAAAAATATTGCTGGGTACTCACTCTTTCTATCTACATATTCAAACACGAATTCTTCCTTCTCTAGAGAGTTAGTTGCCCGCATTGCTAGGTGTCAGCATGCGACTATATGAATAGCATTTTAGATCAAAATGCTAGAGAAATATGACATAAAAATAGTAGTAAGGTGCTAAAACATCACATAAATGATAAAGAAGTGCTCGCATATCTTTTTAAAACTCGTTTCAGCTGGAATTAAGCGCCTCTCAAACGTCTTGAGATCATCGTGCAAGATGTCTGCTGAAGCATTAGCTAAGCTACACAGCCGCTTCAAGATATTACAAGATGTCTTCATAAGAAGTGGACTAGACGTCGGAAAAAATATTTTGGGAGCATGTCATAAACTCCATGCTGTGCTAATCAAGATGTATTCACCATTTTGTCAAGAAATATTTTAGATTCCCAGAAGGTCGAAGTGTGTTCAGTGGGTTACTGTCTAGCATTAATTTCGGCCACTCCGCATGACAAGTTAGTGCCTCGCGTTTGGTGGAACTGTAAAGCAGAGTTTAAAATCATCGTCGCGATGCGCCATATAGCGTGTAGCAAGGGGTAGTTTTTAGTGCGAAATCACTATTTCAAGAGGTCAAACCGGCTCACCGGTTTGTATGAAGCTTGATCTTGAGGATGACTTTGGGCGAACCATAAATAAAGAGATAAAATAAATATTGTCGCGACTGCGCAACGGTGCGAACAGATCAGCTTCGCTGGCCAGTGCACGAGAGCACTAGATTATCGCCGCAGCCGATCATGCCTCGAGTTAAACTGTAACACACTTTCGGGCGGTGCACTGCACATCGTCGTCTTCATCCAGCAATACTACTATCAAACTAATATTCGCGCTTTGAGATATGTGGCTTTAGTGAGATAGATGCGAGTTGCATGCGTTGGCGTGGGCGACGTTGTGACAGAAACACAGCACTAGAGAAATACACGTTGTCGTTGACAACATTGCTGCAGAAACGCGGCACTGTAGCATAGGTCGCCAGCATACATAGGGTAAATTGGCATTGAAGATGAAAAAATTGAAGACACGCATTACTGGCCCCCTGGGTCAGTGGACAACTCAATCGCGTTTTCAGGTACCTGGCGGTGGTGTCCACCTGCAATGAACTGTGCTTTTTCACAGTATTTTGCTTTTAGCAATGCTAAACCGCCAATTTCATCCCTATCAAAAACTCGAGTCAAAATTCTGACAGGACGCGGCATTAGATTTCGACGCACACTGGGGGCCCTCCACCGAGCCTTTTCGCCTGGTATCAACTTCCCTCTTCAAACCGCTTTCCTGCTTTCCCCCTTGTCGCGCCTGCTCCCGGTTCACGGCACCCCTCCTCTCGGCAAACATTTCAGCGAGGCAGCGACAGGGCCTCAGACATAAAGCACGCGTCGCTGCCCCATCACGAACGTTCAAACAAATCGATCCCCACCCGCTGAATGCGCGGTCCCGGGTCGTTAAGCTGAACACACATTTCCAGGACCCGCGCTTCCAACCGCGAGGACAACTGAATCAGGCCGCAAATAAGCCCCTCTCCATAAACCCTGTCTCCACCTGCACAGCGTACGACCAGACGCGACCTGCGACTCCCATCTCTCTTCTGGAGCTCTACCCCCGTAGCCCCCTACTGTCCCCCCCCCCCCTTCGCTATTACTTCCTCTCCTCCCTCCTTAGCAGCGCTTCCCCAAACCAAGATTCGAACGCCAAACAGACATACACCAGCCTGGCCCTCCCAGCGTATACCTACCCATCATTCTGATAGACCGCGAACGCTGCTCAAAGATCGGTAGCCCTTGTCGAAATCGAGTCTGGGTAGGTAAAGCAATACGCCAGACAAAATGGACGCCACCATGATTTGCTGCTCGCCGGCTGCATTGCGGAAGTTTGGTTCCCCGTCCTTCTTTTTGGTTCCCCGTCCTTCTTCCTTTTATTTCTTTCTTGCTTTCTTTCAGCAACCTTCCGCATAGCAATAGCAGCCTCCACACTTCGTGCAGCCACCGTCGACAGAACCAATTGTTCAAAAGCACTCTTTGGCGTATACGCTCAAGCAGTCGTATTATTCTGCTCAGTGCTTGGTAAGCTCGCCGGGTCCAACACCTCTCCCCCTTACCACTCTCCCTTCGCTCGCAGGCCTCCCCCCTTTCCCCCATCCTGGTGTGTACACCCCTCAATTACCATCACTGTCCCGGGAGGGGAGGCATTTCAACGGCATAACCTGCTGCGTTAGGTGCAGAATAGGCAGAGCTGCGCCACTGTTTCAACGTGCGCGCGTTAAAACTCCCCAGGCTTTGTTTCCTTTTCGCGACTGCCGATGCGTCGGCGATGGTTGGAACCTGTAGCATGCTGCGTGTTTTGTGTTTTCTGCACGTTCTTTATACTCTCGTTCTTGTGGCGTTTTGCTCTTAATAGTTCTACGGTAAGTATGCATCGCAGTGGGACGAGCACCCCACAAAACGAGCCGGCAAAACCCGAGACTGGTCTCTTTATTGGCACCGGTTGTTAAGCTGTGCCTTTGGCTTGTAAGAGTAGCGAGCAATGGAGGGAACAACAATGTTAGAGTATTTATTTATTGATTACTCCGCAATTATATGTGGCAACCAGTTTTTCCTGTTTTCTCACCAGTTTTCGTCGTGGCTTATAATATCCAGAAGCCATTCTTCATTTTAGTGGAGAAATAACAAAAAATTCGCAGTTTTGCGCAAAGCGTTTGTTCCGCCTCGTATTGCTCACGACTGTACATTGCAAACCTAGTCATGAACTGTCTCAAGCAGAAAAAGAAAAAAAAAAACGCAGGAGGAAACCGCTAGCAAAGCAATGACTCTGGCAAAACGATGTACTCATACAAGAAACAGCCCACACGAGATCCCCAGGTTTCCGACGTGCATGATGTAACTCAGTCTTCGATGTAAATTACAGTGCCATCTCTGTACTTCCTCAAATAAGTAACTACTTCCTTTTTTTTTGACACGTCTCTTCAGTCCAGACAAAATAACTGAAACGTAAAATCCTGGGATCTTAAAAGCCGGGGAGCTTACTTATAACGGCGCTTTTTACGCACAAAAATTGTCGAACAAGAAATTATGGCATCATTAAACAGTTGTCTGCCCACTCCTCACTATTTATATTCTCGCTGAGGTACCAAAGTGAAAATAAAATTACCGCTATTAAAAGTGGGCACAATAGTGACGATACCTTGTCTTTTCATGTTGAAATATCTTCGACCCGTTCCTGTATATTTGCTCACTCCGACAGCTCCGTGCTGTTTTCCTAATGTTTCCTTGTATGCGGAGGTGTACAGTCGCCAGCAAAAGTTTTATGGAATGCGAGTGCTCGGCAACGAACCTTTAATGCTTCGCGGTCTCGCTAGTGGATGGAGTATGAATGGGCCATCATATACTTTCAGGTATTTCAGGCTAATGAATCACGTGATGGTGACAAAGTAGTTTTTTTCGTGCATTCGCATCCCGTAACCTTTTGCTGCAGGCTGTGTTTGCCAAATGAGGACTACCGTCCGTGTTCACCTCGAGACGTACCAGCTGGCTTATGACTGTACTTGAGCCGAACGCAATTGTAATGAGCAATAAAAGCGGAGAACGCGCGCTACAAAAAAAAGAAAGAGTGGCTGACGAGTTTCATTTGCACATCAAATAGAAACTTTAAAAAATTCCAGCATTTTCTTCCATCCTTGGGCAAATCAACGAAGACGTGAGGACTACAAGTAAATAAATAAACGAAAGCCATTTTCTTTTCTCGTAAAGACAGCAACCTTCACAAAAGAGAAAAAAAAAGAAAAAGAAAAGGAAACATGTTTTATTGTTTTTTATTTTACATTGGCGAATTTGCTTTCGTCCACAAAGTTATACCTCCTCTCTGTCAGCGTCTTCAAATATGCACTCACGCGTAAGCCGTGCGTTACTTGAAGAAGGCTAGCCTACTAGCAGAAACGTCGTAATAAAGTTTGCTATGTTTTTCTAAATGACTTCACTGCTAGTAAATGCTCTTTGCCGCTGAACACTTCGTGTGTCAGTCCTCTCGTATTTATATTAATATGCTCATTATGAGAGCTATTGTCGGGGTGGGGGGGGGGGGGGGGGGAGGATAAGGAAGAGAACGGTCTGTGTCCATTTACACGAGCGAAGTCAGAGAGGCAAGCATTCGGAGAGGGAGGCGTCCTGACGGACAGCGGGCAGGTCACGTGCGCCTTGTTTTACGATCAAGCGGGCGTGCGCGTGCGGGGGCAGCGCTCCAGGGAGGTAGGAGTGGGATGGGAGATTCCCTTCTCAATGCGAGGCCCAGGCGCATCATTCAAGCACCGTTACTATCTTCACACCCCATCCACCACACTCCCAGCACTGCCTCGCTTTCACCGCTACCATTTTTAGTGTTTTATCTTTTGAAGGAGCCCCCGTTTCGCTGTGTTGAGATTATTTTCCTCTGCGAGGCGGAAGCGAGGTCCCCTCACCCCGCTGCGGTGACGGCGGTGCTTACAAAGGACTGCCATCTGCTCTTTCGCCCCAAGCGGCACGTGATTCAAGGAAAGCCGGGTTGGAGTGAAAGAAGAGAAAAAAAGGGCGGGTAAATTGAATAGGAATTAAAGCGGCAAAAATCTCGTTATCGCATCCACGCGTAGATGGCGCACGTCACGTGTAAGTACTTTATATGTGGAGGCCTTCCATAGGTGAGAGCAAAGAAAACAAAAAGAACATAAAACGCCCAGAGCTATCGGTGTCTCTCTACCCAAGCTGAAGGGTCGTGGCAGTTACCCTCTTCAGTGGTAGCGAACGAGCGCACTAAGAATATCGCATAATCGGAAGAGGAAATAGACCTCTCGGCTTTATATTTGTTTTCTTTTTTCATTTTGCTTAATGGCTTCGAGCGCGCATGCCCGTTTCGAGGCAGGGAACAAAACTGCGTGAAGCCCATTACTACAGTGGCCACATTTCTCGCCCAATTCGCCACGTCGTGAGCTTGGCGAGCGATGAAGTTGAGAACCGGAAATGAACTAACGCAGTTTTACCTGCCAAGGTCCACCGGGAGTTTCGGATTAGTTTCAAGCTCTAGGGCGGTCTTTTTACAGTGCGGCGAATTTTGAATGTGCCCCTTTTTCCAAAAGAAATCGAGCAACGGGATTTGGTCCTCAGCCGTATTGTGGAGCCTTTACAGCACTCCGACGGATCAAAAGGTCTCGAAAAGTGATGACAAGAATTTTCCTTACCTCACACAGATTTAAAGCTTAAGGGCTGCCATATATGCATGCCATGCTACACCGATAAGAGGCAAAACTCGTTAATCGGTTACTTTTGGCAGAGACGCTACTAGCGATTTAGCATTTCGAATGCAGGAAGGGCGAAACTTGCAGCCATAAGTGAAGAATATCAGCTGACATCTAGTCAGCAAATTGGGTAGTTGTTTCTTGAAGCGCTAATGTCCAGTAACCTGCATACGCCACAGGACAGTTGGCAAGCTTTTGCGAGCATTTGCACTACCGTGCGGGGTAACACAGAGCTGACGAACTCCGTCGATTCGCGGAGCATGCTGCAACGGGATGACGCCGCCTAGCTTCCCTCAAGAGAGCCGGCCTCCTTTCCACGCCCCGACGGCGCCGCGTTTGTCTCTGTCACCGGAGTGCTCTGCTCCCCTGGCCATCTTGGCCCCTAGCCTCGTTATGCCATAATCATTATAACGTCGTGGTCGGCATTTCGCGCGAGAATTGACAGTTATGAGTGGGGATGGGGCGCTTATGAAAGCGCCCGGACGTCGGCCGGCGACTCGGAACGCACCCGGCTGCCCGGCTCGACCGCGTCTGAGCGGGACTGGGGACCTGCAACGTCGAGCTCCTAACGCGAGGCGAGTGCCGCACCAGATGAAGGATACGTACAGGGCCGAAGCAGGCCAGTAAGTGGTTTTGGCGATCGGCAAATGAAAAAAAAAGAAAGTGAGGAAAGAGGGGATTGAGTCTATATGGGGTAGTGTGTAGCTACGTACACAGCTCTCTGACTGCGTGAGTGTGTGCTGGGATGGGGGAGAGTGGTAGAAGGGATGGGGGCACCGTTTGTGGCAGGGGGTGTTACAGGGGGATGCACGCATTGGAGAGCAAAGCAAACATAGCTACATCAAGACGATAGCAGGAGGCACGGCGAAAATAATTCGTGCTTGTTAACACATCATCAGGCGCGCGGGGTCGCTTCCCCATCCCGGGGGCTATTGGGGTTGGAAGGGGCAGTGCTGGCGGGGAGCAGCGCAATATCTGTTTTCGCGGGTATGGCCGGGAGGAGGCTGGGGAACGAGAGGTCGGGTGGGAGGCTCGCGCCTGAAAAGGGAAGCGTAGTGCGGCGGGCGCGTGCGTGCGTGATGGCGCATGCGCTTCAACGCGCCCGCGGCACCTTTGGCTTTGGGACGCGCCTAGCGCACGTGTCGTCCGTATGTTCAAATGCGATGGCCCCGCGAGGCGCGCGCGTGGCGTGGAGTGACTTTTTCCTGTCGGCGACCGTCACTGACTTCGGTTACCATTCGCGGCAGTCGATGCCAAGTGCTTTGCGCTTGTTCGAAAGGTTGGCTGGCAAACGCCAGATCGCGGTGACCTTGTGACGTCACCGCCAGGAGCCGTGCCCGTGTATTCAGTCCACCCGGCGCGATTAGAACTTACTTGCTCTTGCATCACTCTGTCGCCTTTTTGCGACATTAATATTAACACGAGAAAATGGCTTCCGCTGAGGATGGAAAGAGTTCCTCGGTAATATTTACGCTTGTTAGGCAATGCAATAAGTGCACGGAAGTGGCTCATATGAATAAATATCTGCGCTCCACTATCTTTACTGCGAAGCCGCGTTAATTTTGTTACTTGTTGGTGCCGGTTAGTGGGGTTTAAAGTTCCAAAGCGACACAGGCTATGAGGGACGTCGTAGTGGAGGGATACGAAATAATGACGACCACCCGTGGCTCTTGAACGTGCGCCGATGTCGCACAGCGCACGGGCTCCTTGCGTGCGTTTCGGCCTCCATCAAAACGCGGCCGCCGCCGTGACCGGCATGACACCTGCGTCCTCGGGCTAACCAGTAAGCTACCGCGGCGGGATGTGTTTTTGGGTTAGAAAAAAAAGATTGAACAGCAGAAAATCCAGGACGCTTGTTGCGCAAGGGAAAATATTCTGCATATGTGACTAATAGCACTTGAAGACTGAATTGGTTGGCTCAGTTTAACAAACCAACGAACGAACAAACAAACATACCCAAAAGTTTCTCACCGCAGCTGGTTGAGCATCCGCAATGCATTCGGGAGGTGCGGGGTTCGATCCCCAGTGCCGCCGGGTACCCACCGCTGATGCAATGGGTACAAGCTTTCCCCTGGTCTGGTGCTGGGCTTATGAGGGGTGAAATGCTTGGAAAATCGGTCTTTGGCCCCACCTTGAGTAATCGAAAATACCTTGTGCCATGGCGCTATTTGGCGATGGATGCCCTTGCGTCATAAAAATCCATAATCATCAAAAAACGTTTCCCAAAGTCTCCAGGGACCTCTTCACAGAAACGTTTCTTACTTGCGTTGAGTATATACTGAGTGCAGAGCCTCTCAGCTGGCAAGGTTTGCATGAGCATTACAGCTTAATTGCATGCAGCAAATGACGCGTTATTGCTGAGTAGTGCGGAGAGAATTCGCAGAGTTTGCAAGACTGTCAGTCAGAATAGTGTGATGACGCACATGAACACAAAATTCAGGAGTCATTCCATAGTTGATAACTCATACCCAAAATCTCTGTTTTCACTCCGAACTCCAGTGGCAACCCACATAATTATTCAATGCACTGATCAGCGTTTGAGAGGCTTGATGAAGTTCTCTCTCCCTCCTTTTGAGGGTCTAGACTTTTCTACCAAGTCGTACTGATCGGGTAGCTCGATGGAGCGTCTCTTTTGACGAGAATATCTACCTGTCTCAGGTCCGTGGACGCGTATAATACGAAAATGAAGCATAGGAGGCTGTTCAGATAACAGCGAATCATAATGCATGAACGAAGCGAGACGTTATGCCACAGAGCTGAGTTCATGCTAGGTATCTCTTATGCGCTCATTTGCAGTAAGGCATGCAGCTCACACTTGCGGCTGTCTTTAGCTTAAGTGCAACATTAACACGAGCGCGAAATACGTCCTACACGGCCGGAAAGCAAACTATCTGGCCTGAAGAATTTGGACCAAGGCTCTAAATGCTTCCCGCCTGGAAATGTGTGACGGAAATTGAGGCGATCGCGTAAGTTTGCGAAGTTTATTAGGAAAGCCGCAGCAGCTGCGGATTATTAAGCTCATCGACTAAAGCCTGCTCACTGAAAAAAAAAATAACAACAGTGTCGTAGCTTCATGGAGAGTTGTGCTGATGCCTGCAGCGTAATTCCTTGCGGGGCAAGTATACATATATATACTCATACTGACACAAGGTTTTGAGGAAGTGCCTAATCAGTACACCAAGCTTTAGAAGAGCAGCTCGGCCACCTGGCGGAAGCTGGCGTGTCTAATTTTGGACTGCGGTGGCGAAATATCGTGTGCAACAGCGAAAAGAACAAAAAACGATGCTGGTACTGAAATACGAGAGGTAGCTATGAACTGGCGGATATAGTGCAGCAGAAAGATGAATACACAAGAAGCTTAGCTGGAAGCATCATCACGGGCGCATGCCAGCCATGACATGCGCTGGCATCGAGCCTAACCATTTGTCTCCTTTACCGTGACGATCGCAAGTAGACGCTACGAGACAGCCCCGAGGCGGCGGCCTTTGCCAGGACTACCGATTCACGAAAAACCCAATTTCTGGTGTCACTCTCACCGAGGCGTGCCGGCAGGCGGTGCAGCCCATTAGCGATCCGGCCATTCTGTTGTTACTCCGTCGGAACGATGCGGTGGCCCGCGTTTGCAAAGCAGAACGGGGTGGGTGAGGTAGAGGGAGCGGGGAATCAAAAGCAGTGCAAAAAAGGGAGGCGGACCATCTCCCTCAGACAAGAGAAGCGAGCGGCGTAGTTAGTGAGGAGGAAAGGGTCAGACTTGGCCCCGGGCGGTTCTTTGCTCCAGGCCAAGAAGCCGTAATTGCATGCAGGAAGAGGAAAGGGCCACAAAGAAGAAAAAATGGCGGCAGCGCACGTGTGGGCTTAAGCGGGGAATTCTTTATTCCCGTCGTGGAAAAACAAGCATAACGAGGAAAGAACCGTGGGGAGGCGACAAAAAAAAAGAGAATATAAGGTGGGTGGGGGGGGGGGGGAGAGTTGCTAAAAAGTTAAGCTAGAACGGGTTTAGAAGGTGTACACGCAAAGAGGGAAGGCGAAATGGAATCGAGTTTTCCGCGCCTGCGGGAGTGAGCGTGCGAGCGAGAGAGGAAGATACAGGGAGAGAGAGAGAACGGGAAAGTGTACCGAAAAGCACGGACTTCGCTATTCGTGCGACGCCGGCCCCGGTGGCGCGTCGGAAGTGGCTGCGAAGGAAAATTTCGTTTAAGTCGAGCTAACGCACTGCGTTTGAATCGGATGCGCTATACACCGCTGCTTCCCCGGAGGCAGCAAGGGTGAGTGAAAGCAGAGAAAGGGTGGAAGGACGAGCTTGGTGGGCGTGCTTAAGCACACGCAAGAAAAGCTGGGGGAAGAGGGGGGGTTGGTAAAAGAGAGGGAAAAAATGAAGGAAGGCGCGAGAAATTCAGAAAATGGGGAGAAAGTGATGAAGCAAAAAGAAAGAAAAAAGAGGCCTGTGCGCGCGCCTATAGCGGCTGGAGAGCGGGAGGCAGGGACGGGGAGGCGAGAAGTAACGGAAACGAGAGCTGCTAGAGCGCAAATGGGAATTGATTTGCGAGACAATTAGAGCGACGCGGGGTGCGGCGGGCGCCAGCGGGCTCGGCTGCAGGTCCAATTTAAATTCGCTCTAATTATCGCCCTCAAGCTGTGACGCGAAATCAATGGGCCAGAGAGAGCCCCGGAAGAACGGCAGAGGGCGGGGGGAGGAGGCACGAGCGCACGCAGATGAAGGAGGGCAGCGATAACTGCTCGAGGGGAGAGAAAAGAGAGCCAAAATCAACTTTGGGTGCGCGCGTTCGCCGAGTTTTTCTCGCATAGGTTATTGTTTTGGCTGCGCGAAGCTGTTGCGCACGCAGCACTTCAGCGCTCTTTTGAGCGTGCCGCATATCATCGTGGTTCTGCGGGCCATGCTTCCCTCCTCTCAGTGCTGTAGCTGCTGGCAGAGTATCCGAGCGGATCCCTGGGCAAACGAAGAATAGTTTATTCCATAAAGAGCTAATATACGCGGCTTGCTTGATGACATAAATACCAGTAACACTGGGCACGTTTCAGCACAGCCCGTCATATTCGTTTGCCTTAAAATATCACAAGTTTCTTTTCCAGCTGCAATTGTGTTCTGCAGCTGCACAAGCGAAGACTACAACCGATAATTAAAACAAAAAAAGAACGAAGTTCTACGGAAGGAAGGTGGTATATCTAGCTCTACTGCATCTGGCACCCACCCGAAGAGAGCGGCCGCAAGCCCAGAAAATATACACGAACACTCCTAGTTGGCACGGCTGGCACAGTGCTCCGCGTGGTATTGAGCACTCAAAATCTTCGTGGGAATTTCGAACGTTCGGTACATCCCATTAATTTTAATGACCGCTGGAAATAGTTGGTGGGACACTGGGAGCTCAGGAAGAATTTTATGCATCAGATTTTGCAGCAAGGAGGGAGAGTCCGCCTTGACAATCATAATGTTCACGTAGAATTTCTCGGGACGCTAGCTTTCTAAAACAAAAAAAAAATAAATATCCCCTATGAGTTACGCGGTGTTTGCTAATGCCTGCCAACAGATGGCGCTAAGTGCTGACTGTTCAGGAAAGCCGGATATGCTCCAAGACGAACAGATCAGCTTTGCTGGCCACTGCACGAGTGCACTATGTTATCGCCGCAGCCGATCATGCCCGTGTTAAATTGCAACAAACCCTTGCGTTCTGCATTGCACATCGTCGTCTTCAACTTCCACCTGCGAGATATGAGATGTTCTATTGTTTCTACAGATTTACCACACAAAGCACATGTGTCATCTTCTTCGTTAAATTTCTTTTTCTAGCTGCGCGTTCTGAGACACCCTGACATAGCTTCAAAGAGGAGGGCACTGCCTCTTGAGTTATCATAAAACGCTTCCTTCCTGATCTGCCTTTTCCAGTATCGATATAGTTCTACACTGTGCTTCTTTTCCATTGAATCTATCCAATTTTTACCTTCCGCGTTTTTAACCTATCGTTTAATGCTCTTTCGTTCTCCATCCTCGTGTCTGGCATACTTACTGGTTAGCTTTCTAGTTCTTTTCCGCCAGTTTGAGTCAACGCTCTTTCGGTAAATGTATTTAAATAGCTTAGCTGCCCACCAGTTACCGTCCAATTTCCTCAGGCTTTCTTCGTACAGTGTTTTACTCTGAGCTTCCCGTGCTTCGAACGATGCCCAGCCCATATCCCCTTGTACTGCCTCGTTTGTGGTTTTCCCGTGGGCACCTAGTGCTAATCTTCCGACAGTTCTCTGGTTTACTTCTAATCGCGACTGAACTGCAGCCCTTAAGCATAGAACCGCATTCCCGAAAGTAAGCCCCGGCACCATTATTCCTTTCCAAATACCTCTCGGTACTTCATACCTGTTGTACCCCAACAATTCCCTATGTTTCATTATCCCGGCATCGTTTCGCCCTTTTGCCATAATAGACTGCTCATGCTTTTCCGTCTACATCTGCCCTTCGTTTACCCATACCTTGAGATATTTGTATTCGGCCACTCGTGGTATTTCATGGCCTTGTATTGTAAGCTCCTGATCAGTTGTACCGTTGAAAATCGTCACACCTGACTTAGTTGCGCCAAAACTGAGACCTAGACGGTCTCCTTCGTCTCCAAAGCAATTAACCAGAGTTTGCAAATCTTCCTGGCTATCTGCTAACAGTACAATATCGTCCGCATACATTAAACCCGGTAGTCGTTGCTCAACAATCTTTCCGCCTAATCTGTACGACATATCATAACCTAGATTGCTTCCTTCTAGCCTTCTTTCTATACTTATCATACAAAGCATGAAAAGCAGCGGTGATAGAGGACAACCTTGCCTTAATCCTCTCTGTACCTAGACAGTTGTATTCTAAATTCCTCCCATCTTATTTCAACTTCATTTTCTCGATATATTTCCTGTAGAAAATTATTTACCTTATGACTGACACCTTCACCTTTTATTTTGTTCCACAGGAGTTCCTTGTTCATGTCGTCGTAGGCACCGCTTATCTCTAGGAAGGCTAAATACGGAGGTCTGTTTTCCGCATTAGCTATTTCTATGCACTGGGTAGGCACGAATAGGCTATCATTTGCGCCTACTATTTCTGAGCCCGTTTTGAAGTTCTCCGAGTATTCTATTACTTTCTACCCAAGACTGCATTTTTAATTTCACCACCTGCATAGCCAGCCGGTACATAACTGATGTTATCGTAATCGCCCGGAAGGATTTTATGTTCGTCTTATCGCCTTTCCCTTTATCAATCAAATTTATTTTACCCTGTTTCCAGCTGTACGGAATTAATTTATTTCTTATGAGTGCCTCGAATGCTTTTATCAGCGTTTCTATGCCTCTTAGGCCAAGCTCATTAATTAGCTTGACTGAAACTTCGACTTTCCCTGCGGACGTGCATTTTGGAATATTTGCTCCCGTGTTTTTCCATTTAAGATTGGTCAGTTCTAAGTTGTTTTATATTGCGCTGTCCTGTGTTTCTCCCTCATCTGGGGCGATTACCCTATCGTCTTTCCTAAATTACTCAGCTATAACTGACGCAATGTAGTTCACAGCGTCATCTCCCTCTAAACATTTTCCTTCGGCATCGTTTATCTGTTCCTGCTTTCTGTGATTCGCTTTACCCAGCCAGCTTATATGGTTCCAGAATTTTCTTGGCCCCCCTTTAGTTGCATCGCGAACTTCAGCCAGCCAGCGGTCAGAGGGTTGCTTCATTTTAGCCTGGATGAGGAACGGCACTTGCTGTTTCTTTTTTGACGATAAGATTCTTATTTTTGGCCTATTTTCTTTTCAGATAACTGCGCCCTCTTAGCTTCTCTGTGTTTCCGTGATGCCAACCGTCGTTGTTCGATGGCCTCCCTAATTTCCTCATTACACCAACTTCGTGGCTTCCTCTTTCCTCTCCAGCGGTTTTACTCATTTTACTCCTTTAATTTTTGTACTATGAATAGTTCTGATTATAATCCCAATTTTCCAAGGTCGCTTCTTTATTGCTTCCTCTATGCCGGCCGCTATTCGCGCTATTTGTTCGTAATTTAATTTTGCTTACTTTTTTGACTTACCTGCATTTCTATTTTGAGCAGGGCTCCCAACTGTCGAGTCACACGCTTATGATCACTACCGAGGCTGTACTTCTCCTCTTCGTCTATTTCCATTTTTGCGAGCTTGCTATGCATCCCCTGCGACATTAAGCAGTTGTCAATGGTGGTTTGCCTGTTACGGGATTCCCATGTGATTTGTCCCTCACACTTAGTTTCTCTATTTATAATAACTAGGTTGTGTTGCTCAGAGAAGTCTAGCATTAACTTTCCGTTAGAGTCTGTGTATCCATCCAGGTCCTCGCTGTGGTCATTCATGTCACGCAGCAGAATAATATCGGTACCTTCTACAAACTGCTTTATATCGACATTGAGACACTTAACTAGATCCTTGTTTTCTTGCCTGAATTTGTCCCCTGTCTTTAAATAAAGTACTCCTAGCCATGTACTTTTTCCGGCAATTGTACCTGATACCCAGACATGCTCTTTGCAAGTTGACTTTATTATTTGCCAATTTTTTCCTTGATGTATCAGCTTACCTACTCCTCCTCCCTTCCTCTCCGTTGTTGTTCTATTGCTCCCTTCCCAGATGTCGCCATCAATAAACGGTGGATCTTCTAGATCCCTGAGATGTATCTCGTACAACACATATACAACCACTTCTTCGTCCTTTAACTGCTGTTCTATTTCTAACAATTTCCCTCTCTTCCTACCGCCTTGCCTGTTTGTGTACCTGATACTGGTGTTAAATTTCTTTTTTATAGTTTTCTTCCTAGACCTCCTAGTGGCCACTTTGTTGAGATCTTCCGCCATTGTTACAATTTTTACTTTGCTTCTACCTGCCCCCTGAGCCGCAGTGGACACGCTAAAAAAGCTACTGCCCGGCCTGCCAGGCGCCAGCCGATCTCTGCTCCTAGTCTTCCGTTAAAATGGATGCCATCTCGTGTAAAAACTCTGCGCAAGCCTGCTCTGTGCACTTCCCTGTTTATGCCTGGCACTTCAAAGCCTTTATCCTGGCTTAACTTCCTTATCTCTCGATTAACAGCCACAACGCCCTTGGCAACTTCTCTGTTCCGTCCTTGCAGCGCCGGCACTGTGCACACCACGATCTGGTTATGCTGTGCTATCGCCCCTAAATCGTCCAGTCCCTCCGCTAACCTTTTCACTAATTTTACGGCTTCACCATTCAGGACGTCATTTAGCCCCGCCGCTACCACTACCAAACTGCGCTCTGCAATATTCTCAGAAAGTTCGCTTTTTGTCTCCCTCAGTACTGCGTCCATTGTCCTACCTGAGAATGCCCCGACTGCTACCAGCTTATCACCCTTTACACGCTCCATTATAGCTCTTTTGCACCTCCTCAAGTTTGAGTCGCCACCGATAAACACTAGGGTATTCTCTTCTTCCCTCCTAACTTCCAGATTATTCCGCCTTTTATCAGTGACTATGACCTCATTCCTTGGGGTTTATCTTGTTCCCCTTCTATCCATCGCTTCCAGACTTCCTAGCTGCCACGTGTGCGTAGCTGTTCCTGTCTGAACCTGCCTGACCTACTTCCTTATCGCAGTGCATGCCAGTGGAGGCTCCATCGACGTGGTTAGCTCTGGAATGTTCGCCATTGTGGCCTCGCATGGTAGCATCAGCCATTTTTTGCGCCCAACAATTGTCTAAGCTGTTCTCGAAATTTGCGCTTCTCTGCCCTCTCTACCTGTAGCTCTCTTTC
The DNA here is from genome assembly GCF_052857255.1 of Amblyomma americanum. NCBI lineage: Eukaryota > Metazoa > Arthropoda > Arachnida > Ixodida > Ixodidae > Amblyomma > Amblyomma americanum. The sequence continues at coordinate 192,288,352 of NC_135497.1, read as the reverse complement.
TAGAACATCAATAGGTAACGCTAGGCAGGCTGGTGTTCGCTTCGTCAGCCCTGTCCAGGCGTGCACTTACTACGCAGCATTTGCACATAAAATTCGTGTCTTCGGCCTCCTCTACAGATTCGAACCGCGTTTCCTTCAAATTCACCGACGCCTCACACTCCTTGCATTTAACCTTTAGTTGCATGACCATTTTAGCAGCACCCGATTATTGCTACCACAAGGTGCTAGAATATCTACAGCCTGAAAAAAAAAACCAGATAGGGGCGCCAGTGAAAGCCTCCCAGCGGCAGCCTATGGAACCGTAGGCAGAACTCTCGCCGCGGTTTCGCGCTGCCAATGCAAGCTTGGTTATGTGATGCCCGTGGGCGTGCCGTACAGTTAAGATAGGATAGGATAAGAATAATGTTATTAAAATACCGGCAACCAACGGTTTAACGCGTCGTGACGTTGACTGAGCGTCGACTCCGGTTATGCCGTACTCTGCACTACCCTGGTTCGGTCCGTTTGTGGTGGGTAGTGAGTCTTGTGCTTTTCGAGTCCACCCCGGGCCTGCTGGAAGGCCCATAGTTGAGTGTCCTTGTCTGAAGACTGGACTTGTCTTTGAAGTTTTGGTGGGTATGTCCTGGAGGTAGCTTCGGTCTGGAACCTGGCACAGTCCCACATAATGTGCCATTGGTCCGCCGGGCCCACTGCACAAACACTGCACACACCACTCGGATAGAGTTCTGGGTGAAGCATGTGTAGCACTGCCGACGCGAGGAGTGACCCGGTCTGTATATGCCTTAGGATGACGGCCTCCTCCCGACTGAGTGCCGGGTGGGGAGGCGGCATTGTCCGTCGGGCTAGGCGGTAACACTTCGTAACTTCGCCATAATTGGTCACTCGGTCCGTAGTTTCGAACCACCACACGGTCACTATCGGCGGCGCGGAAGGTAAGCGCTCGCGCCGCCGAATGGGCCGTCTCGTTGTGGTTGGGTGAGGATGCACACTCTCAAGCGTGCGCCAGGAACCACTTGATAAGAATGGTGCTGCCGCGGTTTTGGAGCTGGAGCTTGCCTATGATGGCGGCCACCGGCGCGCACACTCGACCCTTGGCAAAGTTGCGCATGGCGCTCCTCGAGTCGCTGAGCATGGTGCGACAGTCAGCCTCGGAGATCGCCAGAGCGATGGCGACCTCCTCGGCGTCTATGGCATCCTTGCAACGCACGCTCGCTGCCATTGTCTTGGTGCCCGTAGCCGCCGCAACGACCACTGCCGCGAAGCCTTCTCGCTTGTATTCCGCTGCGTCCACGTACCAGGCGTGCGGGTCTCGGACGTGTTGCTCGGTGAGGGCCTTGGCCCGCGCCGGCCGCCGTTCTTGGTTGTACTCGGGGTGCACGTGAATGACGGCCCGCGCCTCCTCGTTGATCTCGCACGGTTGCCGACTGGGAGCTCGGCATAACACCCTAGAAGAAATAGCCGAGGCGCCGCACACTTGTTGGCCCACTTGTTGGACCATGGCCAACAAGCTGCGCCTTGTTGGCCATGGTCCGTTTCGAACGTCACCACATCTGCATGCCCAGAGTAATTAGTTCCTTCCTGCTAAAGCGGAGTGCCAGCGTACATGGAATGTTAGTTCATGCAGCCCAAAGCAATGCGAGGTGTCGGTGATGCGTTGCCCTGCAGAATTGCATGCCGAAATCTGAAAAATCCGAAAAGCCATGCAGTGAAGTTGAATTCCTAGATGCTATATCCTTTTCTTCCGCCGGTTTTCTCTTGAAAGAATAACTTATTTGATGCTCCTCTCGCTCGATAAGGGCTCACACTTTTTGTTTCGGTTCTCTACTTCTTTGATGCGATCAGGGGGCACGCTCTGAAACCGCTGTACCAGTATCTTCATAGCCATCTCATTGAAAATTGGAGATTCCTTTTAACTTCAGATGAATATCAGTTTTTTTCCGTTTTAATCATTTACCCCGCCAATCTTTTTTAAAATCATTGCAAACGTTTTCAGATCCATCAGCCACCCACTGTGTGATCATTTCATTTGAATGACAAAGAATTAAATGTACGAATCCTAGGTCACAGCCCACGCGTCGTGAGTGTGCGCCATTTTTACAGAATCAAATAAAACAACAACAAATTTATCGGCGAAACATGCTCCGAACTTCGGATGGAAAGTTAAGCCGGAGTATGAGTCCAAAAAAGAAATCAAAGCTTTGAACCTAAAAGGAAATTTTAGATAAGACAATGTTTATTTTGGAAATGTCGGGAAGGAAGTTACCGGCCGCACTGTAGAAATTTAGCTCAAAGCTAGCACCTGAGCTTAGGCTGGCCCATGGAATGGGAGGTGGCGACACAAAGGGACAGATAAAGAGAGAGAAGCTGATGAAACGTCCAATGTTCTGCCCCCTCTTCCCCCAATCTACCTCTCGCCCTCATCTGTTCACGTGCTCTCACCCGCTCACCGGCTCACATGTCCGTTATGGCTCAGGCTTGACTGGATCACATTCTCTTCGCTCACTGAGAACGGGTGAGTTTTCGGTTAAGACTTACTTTGCCGCTGCCGAAAGTAGCGCTTTTCACCCCGCCGCATGTCCAGCATACTTCTGTCGCTGACATAGGTAGCAAGAAAAAGAAACAAGCCTCTGAACCTGACCTGAACTAATCCACCGCTGCCGATGCGCTCAGGGTTTCACCCACTTGCCCGCAAGCGTCCGAAAACTTCATCAGCAAGAGATTGCCGAAGTGGCCGGACTCGGCCTGAAAAGAAAGAGAAAGTGGAGGAAGTCCGGCGATCGGCCAATCAGGAAGCGAGCACCAAAGAAGGCAGACAGGCGCGGAAGACGAATGGCCGGGAACCGGACTCTAGAGCACCGAGTCTCTCCTAATGGAGCCGCAGCCGTCGCTCAGCTTTTCATCTTGCACCCACAACAGGATGAAGGGAAGCCGTTGGGGAGTGAAAAACTGGCGCAATTAAGTACGCCGATCTTTCAAACCACTTTCAGCATCCTGTGCTCCTCTGCCTCCTCTCGAAGCAAGTGTCTCGCAGTGGGGGACTGGTGCTGCAGCGCGCTTGTGTTGCGAATAGCGCACTCGACGCCGTCGAGGAGTCTGCGCGGCGCTTCGGCCGTGGGAATATTTTTTTGCAGCAGAGAACCCTTATCTGCAGTCAGTGGAGTGCGGCAGGCCATCGGCGATTGATCCATCTTTTGCCGGTCTAGTTGGACGCACTTTGCACGCGGTGTATTGCCTGCGCTGACTCTGTTTCGCCTTCTTCAGTGGGCGTGAGCTGGACATCTTCTCGCGGGGATTGCATAGTTCTTCGTCTGCCACGCTATATTGTGAGTTAGCTTGACAGGCAACACTCAACACGGCTGCAGTGTGCCGTGCAGGGTCAAGACAGAGTGCTGAGTGCATTGCTGGCGAAGCGCATACGCTCCGAAGAACATGTGAGGTTTCGGTTTGCGCAAACTTCTCAGATGACAGGCGAAGAGCGACTGCATGCTGTGTGCCGAAACAGTATGAAAAAAAGTGTGTGTGTGAGGGGGGTGCACGGCTTTCAAACGTCACGTTTTCCTGCACTCAAACAGGTTGCGCTGCGCAGTCGATCACGATGCCACAAATGCGTGTCCTTGCGTTAGTTCAGTTCTTCCCCTGAAATGCGAATGGCGATGACGCGCAGATGTGCATCATAGCGCTAGAGCTAAAATTTTCGGGCCTAACTGTAGGCTATGTAGAAAGCATATGTGAATAAAAACTGTTAATTCAATTCGAATTACAGCAAATTCAAACCGCGCTTACCTATGAAAACCACCGTAATTCTTTGCTCATTCATCTTATCATGACTCCTTGCTTTCCAGTGTATGCTGGGTTACAAGCATGGGTAAGCGTTGTTAACATTCTGGACATTCTTCTCGCTTTTTCCCAGCCATGGGCACGAATTATTGTGGTCTGAGTAATTATGTGGTTTGAGGCCTAAATTAGGTCTGAGTAGGGTTTCGCTGTTTGCTCTATATACAGGTATATGCATAGACTAACTCATGTTACCAGCGACGGAAAGAGATTTCATTGCCGCAGGGATCTCTTATCTGCTGGAACGTACACTGACATGGGGCTGCACCTGAACCAGTTGGTTCCGAGTTATAGTTTTGATATCAGCCGAAAGAGGACGTACGAAACCACTTGGTAGACGTAATAGCCTTTCAAAAGGCTTTAGAAACCTAGACCATTAGCGGCATATAAACTAATTTGCGCGCCATAAGTTGGCCGTCACATGCGTGTGCATGCACAACTGTAGTTTTATGCAGTGTTAAGCGGCGATGACCTTCATATTAAAGCTGCCTCCTTGCGGCCAAAATACCGAGCCCTGAAAGCAAGCCCTCAGGCTACTGACATCGCATAGCACACGGGCGCCTTTGCGTTTCGCCTCCATCGAAACGCGGAACCCGACCGCGAACTCCCTCCTTTCTCCCTTCCCTTACGGCGCAGTTCAGGTGTCCGCCGATATGTGAGATAGATACTGCGCCATTTCCTTTCCCCAAAAACCAATTTATTATTATTATTATTATTATTTATTATTACTTCACTGGCTTTATATATTGCGCAGTCTGACAGCGAATTCCCTGGTCCTCTACCAGCGTTATATGCTACAATAATGCTCGCGCGAGTCCAGTCACCTGCAGTGGGAGCCATTTGGAACCCATCAGCTCTCTCAGCTTGCACGATGCAGTGACGTCAAGCAGAAAGCGGGCAAACGTCGTCTTGTGAATTAAACTGTATACACTTTTATAATTTACCTTCTGGGCGCAGCCATATTATCACTGGTGTGGCAGGAGCATTCGGATTGCAGTATTTCGCGGGTGTAGCTTACTGTGCATGCACGGCACAGCCCTGAATGCGCGTGCGCAAAGCAATGTTAGAAAGAGTAAAAATGTCTGTAGACCTTTCCATCGGGCGAGGAAGTTGCCGATCCGTATCCTTCCTAGGCTGTTGCAAACCGGTTCCGCTTCCACTGTGCTGAGGTCAGGTGCACACAACAGCCCAGCGAGCAATATGGCGACGCCCAGGGAGCGCTTATTGGAAATGTCTATATTGAGCGAACCTTTTCCTCAAGAACGCCAGCTCAGCGGCGACGATAGCGGCCTAGCGGCACTCAGGATGACTGCCGCCCTATACAGGGCTTGATATATAAGTGACCCACGTACCATCGCGACACGTTCTGACATAGCAGAAACGCGCGTGCATGGACGAAATTACTAGCTAGCGAACTATGGCAGGTCGCACAGAGAAAACGTGAGCAAGATATGTTACAGCCTGGGAAGGAGCAGAGCATGATAAGAGCTTGAGCCGCCAGCCATGCACACACACAAAAAAGGCGCTGTGAAAGAAACATGCATCGACACGTATCTTCACTGCAATGCACATGATGAATTAAAATTGGCTGCCGTCCTAATGCGTACTTCCTGCTTCACATATTTCACTGCAAATTATAACAGACCTTTAACATACAGAAAAGAAACCAATGGCAGCGAGGTTAACAAGGCGTAATGCTCAGCTGGCTAACCTAAATATCGGGAGGGAGATAAAGTTATTCAAAGAGAGGAAGATAACATACTGTAAGAACGGCACGACAAAGGCGGTAACTGGTAAATCAATCAATTAATTAATTAATCAATCAATCAATCAATCATCAATAAATAAATAAATAAATAAATAAATAAATAAATAAATAAATAAATAAATAAATAAATAACATATTTCAGCTCAGTGTCCATTTGCAGGAAATAAAGGGAGAATATTGCGCTGTCCTGTCAACCTCGCCTCCTCTGTGTGCAATTTATTTTTGCGCATTTCGATCTTTTAGCAGCCATGGTCCCACTCACCCAGCAACAAGTACTTCTAAGGAAATGGCAAACCTCACGGGAATTAAAAAAAAATACTATTTAAAGAAAAAAGGCAGTGACTCTATACGCGACTCGATTTCAAGGGCGTCGACATGCTGCCATGGCTCCCTAGGCTAGGTGAGAAACAGTACCTGATTAGGGATCTTTCAGTAGCACCTTTTTAAGATCGACATTCATTTAGTGAATAAGTGTGCTAAGAAACGGCGCTTGGTTTTCTCGAGCGCTTCTCTTACTTAGTCTTTTTTAGTGCTCAGGCGCCGACAGTGTGGTGCTGAGTACATTACTTACCGGACAGAAACTATGAAAAAGAATAGAATGCGTTAAAAAAGCTAAAAATATCAAAGCTTTGCACCCAATGACATGTAAATTTAGGGGCGACTATTGCTAGTTGACAAACTAAGACGACAGGTAGTGGGTTGAGATAAAGGAGAAAACCTCGTCCACACGAAGTAGCTAGGACAGTGTGCATTAAACGCACACGTATACAAAAAGACACGACTGAGACTGCGCGCGTTCTCTTGGTTCAAAATAAAAAAAGGAAAACGCCACTCGCGCTGTGTCCGCTCAAGTCAGTTGTGCAGAAGCTCCTACCACCCTTAAATCAAGCACAGCGACCTGTTTCTGCTTTCGGAGTGTTTAATATGAGTCATAAAAATTATGCAAGTATTATCTCATTTCCTTGCCCACTGCGCTCACTACCTCCGTGGCAAGTGCGGTTTCAGTCGAGATGACGTAACCGCAAATATTGTTAAGTTGTCATCACGCAGTCATAATTTGCGCATTTGGGGTTGAAAGCAAACTGCAGGAATCTAAGTGGACATGGCCACATAGCGGCCTCTCACAAAATACTAGCTCTGGTGCCAAACACTTTTATTCAAGGAGGTACTCAACCGGCCTCACAACTCAGCGTTTAAGGGCTACGGAATTCGTGACTCATTTTCTGCTTAGTTGCTTTGATTGACTGATTGAATGACTGATTGATCGATTCCGATCTATACCTTGCCTGATACGAAAGTATCAGGCACGCGGTAGTGGAGGGTTCCAAGTTATTTTTGACCGCTCGGAATTTCTTTACCGTGCACCGAAATCGCAACACACGGGTGTTTTTGCATTTTGCCTCCATCTAAATAGCGGCACTTGCCTGCACAGCTGCACCCATAACAGGCACCAACATGTCGCGCCGTTGCCTCCTTCCGGACGCTCATTCGCGTTACAGCAGGTCGCGCGGACAAATTTAATCCCCGATGACGACGACGACGACGCAGAAAAGCAGCCCAGGGGACGGGAGAAAGAGCCGCAGTCGAGAAACCGCGGCGAGCTGTCGTTACTTACAAAGCACGAGCAAAGGGCGAGTGCCTAGACCGCGTTTCCATGATTACAGGGAACCACCCTGCGCGCACCGTCGTCGGCAAGGAGCTCCGCTTGATGCGCCAGGAGCAGAAGCAAAACTGCACAGAAAACGCGCTTTGCAAGACAAGGGCGCGCGCGGGGGAAAGGAACGACGGCAAAGCGCAAAACAAAGGTAGCGAGCAAGAGGCGAGCAGGGGGAGAGGAGGGCGCTGCGGCACAGCGCTGGCGGTAAATAAAAGCAGCAAATTGAGCAAGAAGGCTGTTGGAAAAGGGAACAGGATGTACGATGCGAATAGCGAAGAGGGAGTGATGAGAAGCGGAGACGGTAAAAGGGGAAAAGGCACGGCCGCAGTGCCGCGCGAGGAGGGGAGGGATGAGATAGTAGGAGAAACAAAGAAAACGCGGGAAACATTATCATGGCAGGGAACGCGAGGTGGTGGCGGGATGGCTACGGGAGAAAAGCGCGGCGAAACGAGGGAAGCAAAGCAGCAACCAGAAAAGGGGGGGGGGGGGGAAGAGAGCGGCGCGCGAGACGCAAATTGGGTTCCCCAATTGGGTCTCTCTCCGAGGCCCTGATCGAGTCAATGAAGGTAATTTTGGCTGCAAATTTGTTTTGAGAGGCTCCGCACAACGATGATTCGATTTGGGATTCAATTTGACGCCGTTCCCGGTGCCCGTGTACTCTCGGCGACTGCCGGCGCGGCAGCGGCTTCGACGGCGCCGGAGAAGGGACGGGCGCCTCTCCCTCTTGCGGGATGGCTACGCCGGCGGCCAGCACGCCTCCGCCTCGCACCATTCGGGACCCGATATTTCCCTCTTCCTTTCCGGCGCATGCGGTCGCAGCAACCTTTGCTTTCCACACTGCGGGGAGGAAGCACGGCTCCGTCGGCAGCCTGGCCGGCCTCGAATTTCGCCGCCCTTCGGGTTCCTGCAGCTATAGATTGCATCACACCGCTGCACGTACCCGCAGGGGAGCCGAGCGGGACCTACTGTGAGGAGGAGGGCTCGCGGTGATGCGGCAGTCGTTCACAATCGAAGGGCATCGCGAAGGGGACTAAACCCTTAATCACATGCACGAACATGAAGGAGTGGTTGCGCACGTGCGCTTTTGCGTCATCGTAGTCTGAACCGTTGTTATGGGCTAACGTGCTAATTGCTGGGTTCGTAAGAGGAGCTACATTTCACAGTGGACACTTAAGGCCTAACGTTTTCACGAATGGATGAATACGGTCTTGTCAACACGAAAGAGGCAGCTACAATAAAAAAAACACAGAGCGACGTTATTTTAATAATGAGGCTAATTTAGGATATATACCCTTGTTCTAAATCGCTCTTCCCTCATTACCGACGCTTTATCATGATATCGGAAATTTGTCCTCCTGAAAATATCCTGCAGTTGCCGGCGAGTGTGGACGAAAAAGCTGAGTTCGATATGTGTCATGAGGTGCTCACAGTTGCAAGGAAGAAGAGGTGTCGAAGCAGGCTTCCTCGCTTTCTAGCACCCCTTGGCCATAAGGACGAAAAAGTTTTTTTCGTGCGTGATTCCGTTCTCAGCTACGCCGCAAAGTGCGCTTGCGGCGCAGTAAACTGCCAGAGAAACAGCAATTCGGCACAGCGCAGAAGAGTTTGCTGGCAAGCAGTGAACCATCAAGCATGGAGTATACAGTGCCATATCGCAATATCTGGCATGTGATCCTTTTCTATTCCACTATCCTTGACGTCATAGCTTGCCTTACAAGACGACGTTTTGCGTGGGCGCAGAATATTGCACGGCACATTTACATTTATTTTAGTGAATTTTGTCGTGTTCCTGACAGCCTATAATTTCTTCAGGCTATTTCGTTTTCCCTTTCGCGCTCAACTTGTACAAGCTGGCAGTGCTGTTGTTTAAGCGCGGTTCGATATTAAACCTCATCGAGCAGTGGCTTTGCTTGTTTCCCTGAAAAGGGACTAGCGTAGAATAAAAATGAACCATAGTAAAGCGCGCCTGGCACAGACATTGTGAAACGATGCCTATCGCATTTGCGTTTCACTGAAGTGTCCGAGCTTTCCGACAAACGCCCCAGCGCTAGGTGGCATCGCTCTGCCCACGGCCTACCCCTGATACAAGCGGCTGAGGGAAGAATGACACAAACAACCAATAAAGAAGCAACGCCCTTCCGTGTTCCGTGTACTTCAAGCCCTTCCATGTTCCAAGAGCAGCAGTATGCTTGCGTCGCGCTCTCTTTTTCCCCGCAACCACGGCGGGTGCGAGGCGCACGCACACTATACACGGCACCGCCACGAGAGGCAGCGCAGCCTCTTCTGCCACACTCGCCACAGTGTGGATTCTTTTGAACAAGGCAGCTGAAGAATTTTAATCGGCAGGTTCCTTGCTCTTCACGGGGATCTTTTTTTCTCATTTCGATGAAAAGCATGCAAAGCATTAATAACGCTTAAGTGGCACGGTGACAGCACCTACGCTTGGCTACCCAGATTCGTGATTTATTACTGCGACTCAACAGTGCCACCGGGTTACAAACTGTCCTGGAAATATTTTTTTATTATTGCCTTGTCCTTACCAATCTCACTGCGACAAAATCCATCCGTCTGGAATTGAGTGACGCCGCCGCCAGTCCCCAGGAGGCCTCCACCATCTCAACCCCTCCACAATCTCCTCCCATCATCAATCAACCCCTCTTCGCCATCTAGAAGCTTCACTCGCCCCCAGCTACCCATTTTCACTGTATAGAAGGCCTCCAGCAACAACTAACCCGTCACCAACAAACAACCTCCACCCCACAGAAGGCCACCAACCTCACACCACCCACTTCCTCCCGCCAGCAGGTCCCTCCCTCCCTCCCTCCCTCTATCCCTCCCTCACCCAATCCACCCATTTCCATTTTCCAGACGCATCCACCCACGAGAAGCCTACGCAACAGTGGAACCAAACTGCAGCGACGAAATACAATTCAAAGACGCAAAGTGAAGGTGATCATTGCCGAAGTGAAATGTACAACCAAGAGGGCTGCAACGCAAGATTTCTCGCTTTACATCGTATGATCGCCTGTGAATTTTTTTTTTTTACAAATTCAGTGGTATTTGAATATGATGTGATCTATATACATAATATCAAATGCTGTTACCGCAAACTTGCGTTCTCTCATAAATAGGTCCCAAACACCAGCGCCTTAAGAACTTTTGGTTGACGCGTTACCGTAGCCAACGTTTACTCGAGGCGCTTCTTGCCAGAGAAGGAACTTGGAACGATTAAATAGAATCTTGGTGGTTGTTCTCTCGCCAATGTAGGTTTAGGAGTACTCGCTGCATGGAAGAAAGCGGGTTTAGATTTATTAGCACGAATTGAAGGCATCAATTCTGCATGCAACAAGCAGTAAAATGTACAGTTTTTTCAAGAGCAACCAGGTAACTGGGTTTCCTTCTCGGCCACATATGTGTTGTGGAACCCTTACGGCACTCCTAAAGACCAAAATGTACCGAAAGGTGAAGACACGGGTTCTCCTTGCCTTGCACAGGTTTATACCTTAACGGGTGCAAGAAGTGCTCCGCTATGCGGCCAAGAAACAGAGCCCATTGCGTGGTTACTTTTGGCAACGATGGTGCGTCCGACCACAAAATAACATTTTCGTAATATTCAAGCTTTTCTTCTTATATTTATCAAATCACGCTCAGTCTACTCAACTTAGAGTATCTCTCAAAACCGCTGCCATTCGGCATCGGTAAGTTTGGGATTCAGATTCGGTGCTTTCCGCCACGACGCATTCACTGACACGCGCAAGGCTTCATCGTCAGCAGGTCTCCGATTAACCGGTGTGCAGGTTTTGTGAGAAAAAAAATTCAGAGCCGTCGGCGACCGTGACAGGGACGGGAGAGTTGCCGACCGGCGGCGCTCCTATACTGGCGGCGTCCACCGGCATCCAGACTTCGCTAAGCGAGGAGGCACGCCCACCCCGCTCTCGCGAGGCCTCGCACTGAGCAAGATCGCGAGAGTGGGAATGGCATGCGCTCTTCGCCCGGCGCAGCCTCAGTAACGGCGGAAGCACCGCCAAAGCCCGAGTGACGTAATACGGGCGCCCACCGGAGCTCGCCACAAAGCGGATGACCGGTGAACGGTGCTCCCTTTGAAGAGCGGATGGTCTGACAGGTATTGATAGTAGAAGAGGCACTGCCCTAGGTTCCCCTACGTTCAAGATTTTGCACGAGTACAAGTAAAAGCGGAAGTGACCGCGCAACTTCGCAAGAACACCTTACGTTAACGGGCACGAGAAAGTATACGTTGCGCTCTTCCAGCTATTCCAGGTGGAGCATTAAATATTTTATATCTGCGCGCGCCGGCTAGACCAGTCAAGTTCACAGATTTAGTCCGCCGCTTCAGCGCGATACTGATGTGATTGCACGACAATATGGCGGCAGTTGAGTGCACGAGAACTCATTTCAACAGCATTATAAGGCGGCTCGTAATTGCTGCACCGCGCACTTAGGCCGCTTAACTCCACATTAAGAACAATGAATTTCTCCCAGCCGCCTCGGGCTGCAGTCCCGTGCGCATCTTGGATGGGAACAGCGCTACTTCCAGCTTCCGCTTGTCGTTTATACAGACCCCGATAGGGATCGGGCGACCGTGACGAGCGGGATCGAGGCCGTCCCAGCGTGCAGTGCACCTCATTTGGGAAAAGAAAAGCCCACTGTGTCTGGAGGCTGTGGTCCGGAAACGGGTCAGTACTTCCGGCACTCTCGGGAACCCTTTTACGTCGTTCCGCCCGGTTTAGCTTTGCTCAGGGAGAGCGCCATCGCGGTTCGTATAAGGTGGCAGAAACTAGCGGGTTCTCCAAGTCGAGGCGAGTATCGCGGAGGCTGTGCCCTTGGTTTAATCGCCGACACTGATGACCCCTCTAATATCTCATTCAAGCGTCATTAAGGACAGGCCAAAAGTGTGCACCGGACGTTTCAGTCTGACGAGACGAATGGAGGAGACTTGTCGCGCTAAAGGAAAGTAAGGAAGTTAGGAACAGCGGTGGAGAAGCGCTCGCCAAACGAGTGGCAAAGAACCCGCAGGCAACATGTTGAAGAAAAGAGGGCTTGTGAGGCCATGAACTCTGCCACCGTTGAAACTATTAGAGAATTTGCAGACTGTTTAGCTGGGAGATGTTGGTAGCAAGAATGCGATACTATTCTCATTCGGTTTTGCATCTCATTGGTAGTCAAGTGCGAGTTGAATGAGAAAGCAAAGAGACAGCAGGCTTCTGACGGCTCTATTATCAAAAAAGAAAGTGACTTCGCAGAACACTCGCACTATCAGCGACGTTCTTTTTTACCTTCTTCAGTGGGCTTTCGAAAGCCTTTTATAAAAAAAGATAAAAAAGAACATCGATAACTTCACAAGGGCCACGACCCCGAATCATGGCAATCCCCCGAAACGCATGGTTGTTATTCATGCGTCGACGACCATGGTCCACGGGCAGCCGCACAACCTCAAGAAGATGGCAGCTAGATCGGACGAGCAATATTACCAGCAATTGGGGACAGCGCCCTGGCCAGCCTGTCCCGCTAGGCCAAGCGGCCTATAGCAATTCAGTTGCAGCCACTCGGCGTTTCTCTTTGTTTCTTACGTCACGGATGATGTCAACGCGCTATGTTTTAAACGTTAAAAGTCATGCGCCACGTGGTGGTAGCCAAGGGAACTAGAAGCGCTTGTTTCATATTCCTGGTGATGGTTATCTGTTCTGCTCCGCATAAGTCCTACGCCATTTTCTGTCGAGGAAACAAGGGCGCGGGAGAAGGATGGAAGTGCTTTACGCAGCGCAGTACCCGGTTTATGGGATGTATACGTAATGTAGTCTATGTTGTTCTGATATGCAGCAGGATGTATATCGGGCGGACAGGATGGTGTTTGTGCAAGATGGTAGTGCAGGGAAATACGCGGCGTCATTCAAACGGGTGACTGCGGCACACCTCTTGCAATTCAAAGAATGCCTTCACAGCCTCACATCATCGCAGTCTTAGCAAAAAGCAAGGATCAGCTTGCGTGTGAAATCATGGAATGTCAGCATAAAAGGAGCGCAACAGACGGGACCAAGAAAAGAAGACACGAACACGGGCGCCCGTGTTTGAGTCTTCTTTTCTTGGTCCCGTCTGCTGCGCCCTTTTTATGCGAAGAACGTACCAACTAGCTGGGTTTACTCATTTGTTGGATCATGGAATCGTCCAGCATACGTGACAACGGCGGCGAGTGCATCAGGGCCCCATCTGCCTTAGCGAGGAATAACTGCCTAGCCTTTCACATACTCATCGCCTTTTCGTACATTTGATTTCCGTTTTGAAGCACGCTCATCTTCCGTCCAGATTTCGTGTCTCGGGCTTCTCTTCTTGTGTCGTCGTCGCTGTAGACCCTTGATGATTTTGACCCTCGCTTAGGACTAAAATATTTGTAAAGTAATGTGCACAGGCGTGCACATCACTGCTTTCGTGCACATTTGTTGTCATTCCGGTTCTTAAGGAAGGCTGGCTTCAGCCCTGTAGTGCATTAAAAAGATGAAGCAGAGATTATATGAACGTTTTGCCATGTCTCACGCGACACAAAGCACTCTTTGACGTCAGAGAGATCGTTCGGCTGTTGAGACCGAAACCAAAACAGCATGACAGAAAAAAATTCGATTTTAAATTATTTAGCGGTCGTAGGCGAATATCACGTGGTGATTCATGTTTAGTAGTATCTTCCGCATCATTGCAGACGAGAAATACATGCCACTAAACTTAGGTGTCAATGCTCCTTTAAGTGCGTTCTGGCGTTTGGCTAGCCTCTGAAAAAATTACGACTTAAAAGATTACACTTGTGCACAGGCATCGCAGATGTAGTCAGCTGGAATGAGCTAAAAATATAAAAGTCTTATCATTCGAAATTTGACCACTGCCATGCACATGCATAATTCTAATACAGGAACATTTTGGTGTACTTTAATGTGCAGTGGTTCAAAAATAAACGTGAACTCTTTACACGAGAAGCGGTAATAAATAAGCATTTGACCGCCGTACATCAACGGTGGAGCATCGGTCGCTGACTACATGGTTCGTATTGCCGTAGTGCAGCAACGCACAGGCGGTAATGGGAAGGCCTCCATGCGCCCGCTGTCAACGCCAAGCCGGCGCCGTTCTGCGCATGCACGATGACGCGCCCAAGCAACATCCGCACGACGCAGCCGCTACGGGAAAAATATGACCCATTGTTGAGGAACAGTGCTCCATTAGACATCGACTTTCAAGAGCTGATGCACAGCCATAAAACAGGCGCACTGCTGAATCCAAAAGTTAGCCAGAGATGGGAAGCAGTCAAGTTGACCAGCGCCAAGATAACAGGAGGCTTCTATTTTGATGCCAGTGCATATTTTGTCACTCTTTCTCGTTGGCTGAACAGCGCCGCGCCCTACGTTTGCTTTTCTCTATGGCTCAAGCCGAGCGATAGCGGGAGCGTTGCTTCGCTTTAGGCAATGGCAAAGAGCGAAAAAAAAAAGACAATATAGAATGGAATAATAAAATCTGAAATCATCTTTCCATTATAACAGACCAATTCACCAAATGTATTCTTATCGTGTTCGTCACGTCATGGACCTTCAGAGTGTATGTTTGTTACTCCAAGCAGAACTTCTATCGGTGCTTGTTTTAGAAGTGCTCTAATGTTGCTTCATGATTATCTTGATGGTTGTCATGGCGCGTAGATTTTGCCGACATGTGGCACAGTTTAAAAATAAAATATATCTCGAAAAGCAAAAAAAAGCTAGAGGAACCACAGCAAATCCTAGTGTCCTTGCACTCCAACCGGATTGCTTCGGGTTGCCAAGTTTCCCAGTCCGACAAGACAGGCAAATGCAATAACTATGTGCAAAATTTCGTAAACATCTGTACGTATCATCGTGTCTGTAACCAACGACTACAGCTGTGAAAAAAAAAGTGAACTGTAGGGTTTAATGCCCCACAGCGACACATATGGGCTACGCCGATCATCGTAGTCAAGGGCTAAAGAGGCCGTTTGGGCTTGTTGGTCAGTGAATATGGTTAAATAATGCAGCGCGAAAAAGAAGTACAAACGAAGAAGTGGACAGGACTGGCGCCAGTCCTGCCCACTTCTTCGTTTGTCCTTGTTTTTTCGCGCTGCATTCTTTAACCACAGCGCCAGTCCAGTCCACTTCTTCGTTTTTCCTTGTCTTTTCGCGCTGCATTCTTTAACCGTAGTCAAGGGGTCCGGATTAATTTAGACCACCCGAGGTTCTCTAACATCCGCTGACATCGCGCATCGCACGGATATCATTGTTGTATTTCGCCTTCGTCTAAGTACAGTAACCGCGGCCGGGATTGAACGCGAGCTCTTGAGCTTAGCAGCCGAACGCCAAAGCCACTGAGCCACCGCGGCGGCCAAAGCTGCATGCGAATACAAGAACCAACTTCTTTGAATGAGGAGTTGCTTGCGAGCGCAGCTATAGAGGCGCGCTCCCAAGACGCCTCGGCCTGGCCCTCAACACGCTCGATGTGAAGTGACATGTTAAACATGGAGGGGACGATTTTGTCTTTAGTTCGCTGTAATTACAGCTGTAGGTGATATGTTCGGCGAAATCACGTCGCCGTTGTGCGCGCACGCTGCACTTTCATAAACCTACCCTACCCTCCCCATCCTATGACTGGTTACTGCGTCCGGCATCTCCAACACTGCTTAACACCGCACAGTATAGAGGCGCCCGCATGTGGTCGTGTCTTCGCGCAACAAAGACAACCAGCAGCCATCGCCGCCCAAAGTTGTGCCCAAACAACTGGGACCAGCAAAATGACGGGTGCTAATGTTGCACTTCTGGCGCTTGGTGACGGTGACAAGTTACGCTGTGTTCCATAGGTGCGAATTTATACAAGGACGAGAGATATAAACGCAGCTACTATCCTTTTTTTAAAATATAAAATAACACGAACACAAACAACCTTACATACCGCGACGAAGAAACGACAGCACACGCATGAACCCTAATATCAACTGGTTTTGTTTCTCGCTCAAGAACTCGCTTAGGTATACAGCTTCACATCGCATGCGCACAGCCTGGCTGCGCCAAAGGCCTGGTGGTACGTATACGAGTGCGGTCATTTGTGTTTGCGCTGTTTGACTTTTTAAAAATGCCGCACCAACCACCCCAGATGCAAGATTTACTGAAGTTATTGTATTGTAACCAAGTGGTGACTGCACTCCGGAGAGCAGAAAGGCTGTGAAAATGGTGTCTAAACAAAACTCTTTATTTGGGCTGACTTACACCCACGATGGACTGAATCACTCGGCGGTGGCGTAGCGACAAGCGTGCTCGGCGGTCGTCGAACAGAATGCCCGCCGCTGTCGGCCGTGCTCAATTTAAAGCTGATAGAAATCTTTCGAGATAAAGCGTGCAAAGTTACTAGAACATTCTGGAACAACGTAGAATAAGCTATTCCTCTCGGCGTTCAATCTAGATAAATCTAGTCGCGTCTTGCGTCGCAAACAAAACGACAAAGCGGCGCGGCGGCAGATTTAAAGAAGGAGCAAACAAACACTGCAAAGATTCGCGGCAGTATTTTCTAATTTATTTATCTCACAGGCTCGCAATAGAAGTATTATGCAAGGGGGGCATATACAGGAGGCGAAGGACACAAAAAGCAGCTCGTGCATCATTTTACAAAAGGTAAGGGTATAATAGAATGCAACGCAATACGGTAGGTAAGCTACAGTATTTCACATGATGCGGAAAATTGTATTGAGTACAAAGGTTCGAAAATGAGACTGGGGAGAATATTACACAACATTTTTAATGTTAAGAGAAACGTTTAAAGGTGACTAACAGACGAATAACAAGGGTTATGAACAAAGTTGACTAAAAGGTAACTAACGAAGTACAAGACACCGCAGAAAAAAAAAAAAATACTAGCGGGTTAGTATTGCTAAGCACGAAATATTCTGCGAAAACACAGTTTTTTTGCAAGTGGACACTACTGGGCACCATATCTGAAAGCGCGATTGAGGTGTCCGCTTACCCAGGGAGCCAGTTTACCCAGTGTAAATTTTTATTCAGCTTTTAGCCAATTTACTCAATGTAATATAATGATGGAAAGAAACGCGAACAACGCGGCGCCTACGCACCCCGCTGCTCGAAATTCATTTGATCGTGCTTTTACTTGGGTGGGGAGAAAAAGACGTCACAGTCGTCGGATGCATCACGGTCGACTCTAGCATATTTTTTCTACCGCCGAAGTAAAAGCGTGATAAAAAGAAATGCGAACAGAGGAGCGCGTAGGCTCCGCTCTGTTCACGTTTCTTTCCATCGCGACAGTACGCCGACAGCCTATGCTCCAGTGCCGCGTTTCTGCAGTAATGTTGTCAAAGACAAAGCGTATTGCTCTAGTGCCGTGTTTCCGCCACAACGTTGTCCACGCAACCGCATGCAGCGCACATCTTTCTGTCACTACCGCCAAATAGCTCAAAGCGTGAATGTTAATTTGATACTAGTATTATTGATCAAGACAATATGAAATGCACAGCACGAGGGTGTGCTGCAGTTCAACACGTGTCGTGATCGGCTGCGGCGATAGCATAGTGCTCTCGTGCAGTGGCCACCGAAGCTGATCTGTTTGCGGCGCCGCCAGTTCGAATACGAGTCGAGGGCATTTATTTGTTTTATTTTTATTAGTGCGTAAGTACTAATTCCATGGGTACCAACCCCGAGCAAAATAGCCCGTTATCATCTCTTGCGTGTCCACAGCTGGCCAACGGCGTGAGCGCTCTGCTCGGTGGCAATGCCCGTTCATCGTCGTGTTCTATACGTGGTAAAAATGCGTGCTTTCGCCGTGATTCGAATGTAGTAAACATTTTGTGCAGATTTTTCCTCCTTTCACATTGCACACACCCACAAACATCGCAAACCCATATTCATTTCACTTGCACAAAAGATGGGACTAGCGACAACAGGCTGGGGGCGAGAAACAGGAGGCACACACAGTACACCGCTGGACTTACAACTGATTTATTCCGATGAAGAAGCCAACGCTGCCCAAGTGCACACTGTGAACAAGGTAACAACTGACACTATTTTTCGGTGATAATAACTGACGCACAAACATCGCAACCCCACAAACATCGTAAGGTCTTGCTCGGGGTTTACCCTGCATCGGAATGTGCTTTCGTACGAAAAAACTACGAAAACCAGAGCAGTACTTGGTCTTTGAAGACTTCAGGGTCATAAATGGCAGCAATGCGATCAGGATGATGCTTCCGGTAGATTACTGCTCGCGGAAGCGCTGATGAATTAAAAGCCGTGGTTCGACTGAATAAGCGCCTAAAGCTGGAGTGATTACAAAGATGGCGGGATGTACAATGTGTTTCGGCAACGGTAAGGGTAGTAGGATTCTGACTATGAATTATTTTGTGGAATAGAGAAAGCAAAGTGATCTTCCTGCGTAACTGAAGTGTCGGGAGTGGTAGCGGTAACTTCAGGTGAGAAAAGTTAAGATAGTCGATGGAACTTCCTTGTTATAAAAAGTGCCCCGCGGTTCTGAATATGCTTGAGCGAGAATAAGCTCGGGCGAAGCGCCACAAGCTCGTTCGTTGGTTTTATGTCTAACCTGCTCTGACCAAGCTGCACTATGGACGTTTGGCTGCGCAGCTGAAGCCGCTTGGGTCTCGACGAAAGCGAGACCCCATCCGAAACCATAAAATATGCTTGCACGTCTCATTGTGCTGCTCATTTTCGTGTTCCCGACACGGCGTATAGTCCTGTCGATTCGGGTTGCGTGTGACTTTGGCAGAGCGCAGACGCTCATGCGTCGTGATAGGCTCAGGACAGCGATATTATTTCTACACTTTGCGTGGAGCAGCGCCTCGGCAATCCTGTCTTTTGAGCCAGCTTCTTTGTATAATCACAGTGGTGTACAGCACGAGTGCCTGCACTTAATCTTGAGGCTTGAGCGGGTGATCGTAACAACTACTATATTCAAAAAAAGAAGAACACTTGAGACAGGTGCGTTCGCGCTGACGGCGCAGACGATATGGCGGGACATGGGCAGGGGTGATCCAGGCAAGCCTGCTAGGAATCATGTCCCACCCACCGTTCACAGATGACAAATATCGGGAAGTGGTTGTTGAAAACATATTGCCGAAAACTTGCGATTCGTGACTTTAGGCCTCTTGTGTTCCACTGGAAGACCGCAGCGCCCCTGACTTCCTCACGAAACGTGGGAAGCTGGCCAGCCATTATGTTTTAAAGATCTTGTAGTGGTGGAACCAGAGAGTCCAGCACTAGGAAGCCGCTTCGGGCGGATGACGATTGCAGGGCCTGTATCAGAGGGTGAATGGCGTTGACCACCGTCCTGAGGATCACGAGGGCTTGGCGATCTTGCTCTGGGAGCCCTTCTCTAACGACAGGTGAGCTCGGAGATGGGAGCTTGCGCTGAGGAGGCTCAGCAGGACGTAACGGTGGAAGCGCTGGCCAAGCATCCGCACACGAAGAGGTCTGATTATCCTTGGTGATATTTCGCGGACTGGACACACTTGTACGTGGCGGCACGGGAGGAGGTTGAGAAGGAGGTGCCGTTGGCGCGTCGATGTGGTTGCTTTTTGCAATACACATTCCTGCGTTCTTCTTGCGGCGCGAACGCCTTTTTTGAACGGTCGCGGCAGCTTCACGGTGCGTAGAATTGTCCCGAACCATTTTCATTAGAGCGGCACACTCGTTTATTAAGCGCGAACAATTCTAAGATGAGGCGTCATGAGGCCCGTTGCAGTTGGCACACTTAAGCACATGTGCATTACATGACAGCGCTGTGAGCTCCGGCACAACGAGAGCACACTGTCGTGTTGTCGTAGACCCCGCTCACATGACGCAGTTTCAAACATTTGTGGCACTGCAGGGGTTTCGGAATGAATGGTCGCACGGCATGGCGGAAATGGCCCACCTTAACGTGTGATGGAAGTCTGTCGCCTTGGAACAAAATCTTCACACAACGGGAATTTCCCAGACGTAATACCCGTAGAATTACGGTGCCATCATTTGTCGGCTTCACGAGTATGGGCAAATTATCTCGCGTGATAGCCTTGTCGACATCATAAATTATGCCGGAAGAAGAAGACTCGTTCCCGCCGAGGGGGATAACAGTACGTACTGATAATCCGCCGAGCTGGGTTATGGCCCGCAGTGGCTCCAACGCAGCCGCATGGTGGACATCAACGGCTACAATGTTCTTCCGCGCATTCACTCGAACGTCTTTTATTTCGTTAGACACGAGGGCCTCGAGTTCTACAGAGACGACTTGCCTGTTAAGCCGCCTCATGTTGTCGGTTGGCTGCACAGGAAGGATGAGGATGGTGTGTGCCGGTGTGTTGCCACTTGTTTTTACAGTGGACTCACTGGATGACGATACGGCTCTGAGCAGTCTTCTCTTGGTCCTCCGACTTAGGTAAGTCTCAAAGCCGTCCTCACTGTTGGCCTCGCTGAGGTACTCGATGGTGTCATCGCTGTCGGGGTCGCTCGGACGGCTGCACCGCTTCCTCGACGAGCTCGAGAAGGAAACCGCCAGGCCGTTGGGATGCCCCGGAGGGTTCAGATCCATCGCCGTATGATGGGGGACAGCGTCCCCGCAGTATACACGCAAAAACACAGAAAAGCTGGAGACTAACTGAAAGCGTCAGAAACTAACTGAAACGCCTGAGGGCGGAATCTGGCCTTATTTGCTTCAGAAAATAAACTTTTCGTATGGAATGGTGGCAGCCCGACAAACCTGCGAGGCAGTTCATACAGCAGTTGCCTACACGTGACGCAAGTTTCGCGGTCTCTACGCCGGCGTGTCCAGTTGTTTTGTGATGTGGAGACCCACGGGAGTGACCACATACTCACCTACCTCAAGATTCCAGATCTTGGGGCATCCGGCCCAGCTAAACACGCGCACATCGATTGGACGACATTTAAAACTCGAATGGAAGAGGCGTATAAAGATGCCCTCACTTCCTGTTGGGAGGACATTATAGCAACAGCAATGAAGGCTGCTAGAGGCTTCCTCACGTCAACTAGAATGCGCACCGAATTTGACGTAGAATTAGACCACCTATGTGCTATTCGTCGGCGTGCAGAAAGACGTTACAGACGAACCAAATGCGTAAGAGACCTCAGAGAGGCGCGTCGTGTGCACAGGAAAATCAAGCGACGAATGGACACGCTGGCGGAACAGCGCTGGAAGTTCTTCTGCCAATCTCTGGATCCTCGAAAACCCATGTCCCTGATTTGACGGACAGTTCGGGGGCTTCGAATACTTCCAAAGCAAATAAAGCCTTTGTATGCATTTGCTGTACATCAAAACCGTCATCAGATTGAAGTTGCAACTGACTTCTGCAGGACGATCGTGGGTGCAGTGACTACCTCGGGTTCCCAGCATGTTCTTCCTGCATCACGAGATTTGTCGATGGATGTTGTCTTTACTCGTGAGGAACTTGATGCTGCCCTTGCAGAATGTAAGCGTTCGTCTGCACCAGGTCCGGATGGCATTGCATATGCTGCGCTGTGCCACCTTGGCCACGACGCGCGTAGAGACCTACTCAGCCTTTACAACCAATCGTGTCAAGACGCAGTTGTCCCTCCCCAGTGGAAATCCAGTCGCGGGATACCATTACTAAAACCAGGGAAATCCCCGCTCGACCTGTCATCATACAGGCCAATAGCTTTGGCCAGTTGTGTGGGAAAAGTCATGGAAAGAATGCTTCTGGCGCGTCTTGAGTGGTACCTTGAGCAAAATAACGTGTGTCCTAATGCCATGGTGGGTTTCCGACCGGGTCGCTTCTCTATAGACAACGTCATTGATCTCGCGTCCACAGTACAGCAACATAAACGCCAGAAGCGCATGTGCGCGGCACTTTTTCTTGACATCAAAAGTGCATACGATAACGTGACACATGAGGCCATCCTTGATGCGCTAGAGGCTGTTGGAATCGGTGGACGGATGTATAGGTGGATCCGAAGCTATTTGACCAAAAGGACATTTTTTATTATGTGTGAAGATGGCTCCACACCCGTACATTACACCTACCATGGCGTGCCCCAGGGCGGAGTGCTCAGTCCTACTTTGTTTAATCTAACACTTATAAGATTCTAGGAGTACCTACCTAATACCGTCCACATCTCTATGTATGACGATGACATCTGCATCTGGGCCTCCTCTGTGACGCGTCTCCAGGTGCGAGCAAGACTTCAGAGGGCAGCAACTATAACTTCCTCCCATCTCCGAGAGCAAGGTCTGAGCGTGTCAGCCGAGATGTGCGCTATAGTGGCATTCCCGCGCAAAAGTATGATTCGTTATCCGCTAACTATTGACGGTCATGTCATTGCCTATCGTGCATCTCATCGTTTTTTAGGAATTGTTATAGATCGGAATTTATCATGGAGCCCGCATTGTAGCATTGTGAAGAAAAAAACTAATCTCTATCACACACCTGCTCCGATTTCTTGGCGGTAAATCATGGGGATTGTCGATTATATCAATGCTGCAACTCTACAGAGCACTATTTTTGGGATTTTGGCGGTATAGTGCACCAGTGCTTTCAAGCACATGCAAGACAAATTTTCGTGCCCTGCAAGCTATACAAGGTCAGGCACTTCGCACATGCCTGGGTCTCCTTCGCAGCGCATCAACAGTTGCTACCATTGCAAACGCCCAGGACTACCCACTCACGACGTATATAATCATTGAAACCCTGCGGATCCCCATACGGCATCTAACAAGGATTCCACAGCACCACCTTGTGTCAGTGGCGAATCAAAGACCACACGTAGCGTTTTCAAAGGTTATAGCAGCCCACCAGTTGTCCATCCCATCGCAGTTAACCCCGGCAGCACGGCCTTCCTCTGCGCTGTGGTGTCTGCGGGAGCCATGAGTGCGCCTTACAATTCCGGGCATAACGAAAAAATCGAACTTATCGACACCGGCCATTAAGCAGTTGACAGTCTGCCTACTCCACGCCGCATATAGTGACCGCACTCATGTGTATACAGATGGTTCGGTCTCAGGTACAAGTTAAACCTTCGCCGTGGTCATTCCTGCGAGACAGACCAGTATTATTCAGCAATCTTCGCATCGGACAACCTCCACCGGGACAGAATTGGCCGCTCTTCATGCGGCTGTGCAGTACATCAGTGCACAAACACCCCACAAATGGGCTGTGTTCTGTGACTCAAAAGCAGCCTTACAGTGTCTTAATTCTGCTTTACGCCATGGTGATCACGATTCAAAAGCATCCTTACAGTGTCTTAATTCTGCTTTACGCCATGGTGATCACGATCAACTCGCAGCCGAATTAAGACATCTCCAACACCAGGCGCAGGAAGAGGGTCATGAAGTCTTCCAGTGGATACCGGGACACTCTGGCATTGTTGGAAGCAGCACAGCTGACGCTGCAGCGCGAGCGGCTCACGGCAGTGCCAACGTTGTCCAGATACCGTTGACAAGAGGCGACGCAGCAAGACATTTGCGAATGCTTGGCCGAAGAGAGCTTTTAGCGTCATGGTGCTCTACTAGCAACTCCACATGCCGTCTGCACCGCCTAGACCCCTTACTCCGACTCAGTCCTCCGTCCGGCCTCTCCCGCTGCGATGCCACGCTGTTGTGTCGCCTGTGGCTGGGAGTGGCGTTCACAAATGCCTACTCCCACTTAATCGCAATGGCAGACACTCCTGCGTGTGAGATGTGTGGATGCGACGAAACTATAGAACACCTTCTTTGTACCTGCCCTCGGTTTCAGCGTGAGCGTGCACTCCTGGCTGCAACACTTCGCCGTTTAGATTCTCGGCCCCTTTCTGAAGCCAAGATTCTGTGTCCTTGGAGTAAGCCTTCATCACAGAGGACAGCTTTGAAGGCACTTTTAAAGTTCTTGAAGGACTCAAGACTGAGTGCAAGATTGTGAACAATCAGTGTGTGCCCTGGGCACCCCACAAGTAAAGGCCAACGGACATGTTCAAAAGTGATCACCTGTCTTTGTTCTCTCCCCTTTCTATCTCTCCCTCTGTTCACCTTCCCACGTGCAGGGTAGCATACCGGGCGCTGCCTAGTTAACCTCCCGGCCTTTCCGTCTCTCTCTCTCTCTTGCCTCATCGCATCAGCTCTTATGATAACCCGTCATTTTTGCACTTACTTCCGCACACTGCACCAAAGTGTCATACATGTGATCAAATGAAATGAATTCAAAATAAACTCAAACATTCTGCTAGAAGTCGGGTCACTTCAGATTTCAACTCCTAGACTACGCATGTAGGCCTTTAAATTGCCTTACTTAAGTGCCTTACTGGCTATTTATAGACCCGCTGAGAGAATTAGGACTCATTATTCCTGGTTTGTATTTGGCTGTGTACTACATAACGTTTTGTTATTTCGTGGTACAGAAAGTATGAAAATGTAATCGTAGCTGGAGCATTAGTTTACTGGAAACAAACATGCTACATTGTATTTACGAAAGAAGCCAATACTTAATGAGGACACTGCTATGTGCACAGATATTAGACCGCGTTACTGCCCCATTTGAAACCGATAACGCGTCTTCAAGCCATGCGCTCAGCCTCTTGGGCAATTTCTTGCAAACACGAGTTGGAAAGCTTTGCTTCGGCGCGCCTAGCCACCGACGCAATTAGTACACGAAACCAACGCTCACGTGCACCTTTATTTCAGAGGAAGTGAAGCGTCACGTCCAGGTTACACGCAGAGCGCACTTCTCAGCAAGACCATCAGAATTCGTGTCCGTCCGCGGATTCCCCGTGCGTGCAGATGCGTACACATGAAACCAGGGCGATAAAGAAACGAGGCTGATTGATACAACTCCCGAACTTTTCTGCCCTCTGCGGGTCTATGAAAAGGGACTGTACCTCTCATGCCAACAATGGGTACGATTGAAGGCAAAAAGCTGTGCTTCCTGATAAGCGAAAATAAAGGTGCAAAAGTTCCTAAAAAATAAAGTGCAAAGGAGCCTCGCCACAGTACGGATAATACGCAATCTTCACAAATCCCGCTTATCGACTGGACAGTTTTGATCTGTCACTAAGTGAAGCCCGTTTGTGTAGTACGTGGAGATGCACGCGTTTATTGCCTGTAAACGCGGAGGAAAGAAAGACACATGGTAGCAGAAAAAAAGCACATTCTTTCCTAGCTGCACTCTATGCTTACTACTGAAATATTGATAATCATCAAGAAATATTACTTTATCCCAGTGGACCACGACTGCTTCCGAATTCTTTGACGCCATACCTGCTGTTCAATTTCTGCCTTTACGAAAACTGCGTCGATACACCAGATAGAAAAATAGAGATTTGAGTCAAGTGTCAGCAAGCAGCCTGCCGTTATTCGTTCCGGTCGCCCACTTTTATTCCAGCTCCATCCCCTCATTCTCGCAGAAAAGGAGAAAAATTGTAGAACACACAGATCGTCACATTCGTCTAGCCTTCAGCTCCTTGCATCTCGCTGCAGAGGCCCCGATTTGCATAACTCGCCATCAGCTTGGCTGCAGGCGAACTCCTCGTGTATGCGGACTACGCGGCCCGAGCGCAACCGCATTGTCATGCCACTGCGGGGAGTCTGCGCCCAAGTTTGCCCACTCTTTTGCATGGGGCGAGATGCGCGTAGCGCTTGCACCACGGCCAACGAGCGTAAAGGAAGGTAGGCGAGAGGGAGGGCAACCCGCGCGGATGTGCTTAAAAATACGCACTACAGTCAAAACTGCATCCCTGCATATAACAACTCATCATTCGAGTTTTCCTCAAAGACAGCATATCCATGAGATACTATGCGAGCGATGAAAGCGTACGAGCGGAGTGGCAGTATCACGTTCGTGGAGGGCGACTTTTTCATAGGGTAGGATCGATACAACGCTTCCTAGTTACACTCGTCTCGCAGGGCCCTGCGCAAGCGACAAGTTGCAATTCCCGCGGAATGATAGTTTTATAGGTTTTTCAGCGCGATTTCTTTTTTGGGCCATGCCTTCATATTTAAGGAGGGTGAAGGGAAAAGAGATCACACCTTGGCCTACTCGATATGCTTCGTGGCTCTGGCAAAACGAGCTGTGGTGCATGTTTTAGTTAAATAATCGTCGAGTAAGAAGCCTACTTGCGAAATCTATACCTCCACCGTTTCCTCCAAATGAGAGTGATGAAATACGAAGTGGTACACTCAAACGCACGACACACGTGAACGAGACAGGAAAAGAGGTCTTTATTAATAGAGTATGGTCGGGACGGGCCTTTGTAGTTCCCTACTCTCGTGCGGCGCATCCCCAAGGCATCACTAGAGCGCCAGACGAACGAGCTTAGCGGCATGGCGTCTTCGGCGTTCACCTCGCCAATGTAAAGCAGCTGCAAACGCAAACAGCATGCTCTGATAATGTTTTTATGATGTGTTATGCCTTAAGTTTAATGCCTTCTCAAGCTTTGAGCAGGACGAAACTTATCCCAATCATGCTCCAATACACTCGACCGCGCTCGGTTCTACATATGCTGTCGCTTATTGGGGGGGGGGGGGTCCTGAGCGGAGAAAGATGAAGGGATCAGAAGGAACATCCGGTTCCAGGACACCATGTGCGAGGGAACAATCATCTGGTCATTTCAGGTGTTGAATACACCCCCTGTTGCCACTTGAAATCTTGAAGAGCGCCTTACACACTAACGGAAACGAATAATGCGCCTTCAGCACGCTCACACGATGACGTTTATCTAATTGATCTCAGAAAAAATAACAACGATTGAGAAATATGTTCCACTCTTTGAAAAAAATTGTGGGCCTTACTTCTTGCGTGCATATATGTGCAGCCGGCAATATTTTCTGGCCCTTCTGTTTGGTGCTGCATGTACAAGGTGAGTTTAAAACACTCGTTACGTTTGGACGTAATCGTTAATTCCTATTCTATGGTAAGAAACAGTGCTTCAGACCTATTTTACCCCGACACAGCCGGTCCGTGGATCGAGGCGACTCCGCGCACTTCGGCGTCGAACTTCGAGGCGCTGCCCGGTCATTGAAGAACTCCCCTTACTTGTTCCACGGGGCAAACATCTTTAGGTTTTAGATGCAAAGCAGGAGCGAACACCATCGGCGCAGGCGCAGGGACGCAGACGCGTTTTCTGCGAGCCACCAAACGAGTGGAAATCTATATACAGAGTCGAAAATGCGTATGCCAAGCTACACACCCGGCCAAGAATAACAAAGATGGTGCGAGAGAGCAAATGGGGGGCGGAAGAAGGGGGAAGGAACGGGAAACGAACACTGCGCCCAGCCGCACGGCGAGAACCGGGGAAAGGAAACATACCGTTCCGGTTTGGAACATTTCTCGCGTTGGAACTCCTCGATACCCTTGCAGCGCTCGCTGAAACGTATGCAGATGCCACGGCGCTTGCGCCAAGACCCGAGCCCGCACGCGTCTTCATGGTCCGTGAAGGTCCGCCCCGCCGCCTTTAGAGAGATGAGGCAACGTCGTTGGGCGCCCCTGGATAGAGGAAACACGCCAGCGTGCGCGTGCATAAACCTGTGAATAATGGATAACGTGTCCGAGCGCGAAAAAAAAGAAGAGGGGGAAGAAAAGAGAAAAAAGGAGCGAGAAACCAAACGGAGTGTTAGCTCGAAGCATTCTCGAAGGAATCCAGAGTCACCTCGACGCCTGTACAACCGCACAGCCGACATCGTGAGCCATATGCAGTACACGCGGTCGGGACCTTCGCCGCCCTTCAGCATATCCCAGACTCTCTCTCTAACCCCGACCCTTTCTGTTGCCATTCCCGAGAGCTAGCGCTTTGAGATCTTGCTGATGGACCAGATGGCCCAAAAAATAAAATAAGAAAAAAGCAAACGGGAGCAAAGGGCGCCTCGTCGGTAATGTAGAGGAAGCAAGCCGGGGGCTCGTCCAGTGGCGCGCAGCGCCAGCTCTAGAGCGAAATTCAAGCATGATCGAAGAGGGCAAAACAAGAAAGAATACGAAAACTGAGAAAAGAATAAAGAAGGAGGGTAAGCATGGTCGGAAGGGATCGCGAAAGTAGATGCAGGCGTGAATGTGTGGGCGCAAAATAATAATGATAATAAAAAACTGGCTACGCTCCTCACCGCTCTCTGTGTATAGCAATGGCTGCCCGATGCCGGAATTTATTCGACGCGCGGGGCGTCATGTATACATATCAGGCGTTTTCCGCGCGCGGTCTTTCAAAGTGGGATCTCGTATTGCATATAAAATTCCCTTCCTTCCTTTGCATATAGGAAGCCGTTCTTTCTTTTCTGCATACGGAGCTGGTGGCGCGCCTATCGTGGTGGCGAATCGCTTCACGAACGTCAGCGCCCAGGCCGTTAGAGTCTTGCGCGTGTGCTACGCAGACGAGGCAGTACCATCCGGCGATGGTGAAGAAATCCTGCTTCAACGAGAGGCCGCAGTACGCGACAGTCCTTTCTAGCCTTGCCGTCTGAGAGGCAATGGTTCCCTCGCTGGCTTGTGCCCCAACCTCCGTTTGCAACCCTCCCTGCAGCGACCTGACAAAAGTACATTACATTCTGTATCAAAGTACCCTTTGTCGTGCTCATTGTAGCTCATATATTGTGAACTGACGTTTCTTTGTTAAATCCACGTGGTTCTCTTTTTATTTTTAAACGTTACCGCTGTCAATACGTTGACGCTGCGTGGTCCTCAGTCGTCTTCAAGCTTTGTTTTGTTAGTCTTCCAGTCGACATGCGAATTTTTAGTCAATACATGTGCTCAAAATAAACCTCTATTTGTTTGAAATACCTTGAGAAGGCGCTTCGCATCACTCCATCTATGCATACGATATGACTTTGTACGCAGTGTAAAGTTTGGTCGGCATTGCGTTCATACGAGAACAAGCGTTTTGCGCGTTGTAGCTTTGCGCCCATTCGCGTAGAAGCAACTACCCTCGGTTCCACGTGGTCACTCCATCGTCAGTGTGCCCGCCTCAAGCGTGTGACTGTGTAGAGGCCAGCTAAAGGGCCGGCCAATCAGAGGCGCAGTTTGTGAAGGTGTTTTTCCGTAAAGACGGCTGGTGACTGGCCAGAGCCCGAGCACTGACCAGCAAGCTGGCGATCTTTAGGGCAGGCAAAGTATCCGCGAACCGCAGAACGTTTTACACCGAGAGCAGTAATATCTTAGCTCAAGCCACACACATGAAGGGCATCAGCATCACACGCGTATCGGCGGTAGCAGTATAGAGGAGGAAAGCTTCTTTTTCTCCCGGTACAGTTCAAGTGTCCACTTGCAAAGTCAGTCATCTGTGCACCTTTCCTTTTTTCAAAACCAAGAGTTTTTGGACCGCAAATAAGACTAGACGGTCTAGTTGCCAGTCTAGCCTTGTTCGCAGTCTAGGCCCTCCGCTGGATTTGAGGAAAGGAAAGATGCATAACTGGCTAACACTGCCGGTGTTCGTGTTTTTCGCCGAAGGCGCGGTTGAAGTGTCCACCAGCAACGTGAGCCAGTTATCCATCTTTTCTTTCTTCAAATCCAGCGGAGGCTCTAGAAAACTTCTAGCATTATGGTATAAACAGGGATTGCGGCTGACTAGGATCTATATAGACTGTCTAATTTACTTCGTACAAACGGGCCCTGTACTGTGCCGGGAAAGAAGGATTGATAGGGGCAGTCCATGATGCAGAACAAGGCTGTGAATCAGGCGTGCGTCTCTCGTCGTGCAAAGCGCAGTCTATTCGCGCCCTGCACTCTACCCACGCACAACGCTAGGTCAGTATAGGCCGCGGCAGCCGCGTTTTGAAGCGAAATGTGTTCAAACGCACTTGCTCCAGTTCGTGTTGACAGCCGTGCTTTCGCTGTGGGTTAAGCATACCTTAACTTTCAAAGGTCATTGGCTCAATGTGAGCCACTCATTGGCTGGTATTATATAGGGACACCTTTCTGGGAGTTTAGTGGTTGACCTGAAATGAAGTATACGTTTTTCTTCAGTATTTCCTAGTCCTCCAGCAACCCTGTGCACCCGTTTCCCATTTTTATTTGTGGTTGCGCGATCAGCGTCACATGTGGCGTGTCTGCGGCACACTCAGTACAGGGGAACCGTGGCCGCGGGCGCACGCACGCCAACGTGGACCTAAATTTAATAATAATAATAATAATAATAATAATAATAATAATAATAATAATAATAATAATAATAATAATAATAATAATAATAATAATAATAATAATAATAATAATAATAATAATAATAATAATAATAATAATAATAATAATAATAGGTTTTTGGGGAAAGGAAATGGCGCAGTATCTGTCTCATATATCGTTGGACACCTAAGCCGCGCCGTAAGGGAAGGGATAAAGGAGGGAGTGAAAGAAGAAAGGAAGAAGAGGTGCCGTAGTGGAGGTCTCCGGAATAATTTCGACCACCTGGGGATCTTTAACGTACACTGACATCGCACAGCACACGGGCGCCTTAGCGTTTTTCCTCCATAAAAACGCAGCCGCCGCGGTCGGGTTCGAACCCAGGAACTCCGGATCAGTAGTCGAGCGCCCTAACCACTGAGCCACCGCGGCGGGTGCCTAAATTCCCCCTGATAATTCATTTGACATGATTGACAACACATGTAATTCACTGTGCATCGAGTCTCTCTTGTTAGATTCTCCAATATTTCACGCGTCATGTTCAAAAAGTGATGTTTGTTATGTGTAGTAAGGGACACCTGCCAGTACAAATTTTTGAACGTGTTAAAATGAGACGAGGCTTGTAAATTCAGCTAAAAGTAATGAAAGTGCACCTCTTATCAATTTGCTTGAGTATGCGGGCATATCCTTCCCGCCCCGTTTGGGGTGATCCAAAAGAGACAGGACCCCGCCTATCGGGTGAAGATGTGAAGATAGAATGCCAATTTTAAGCAGCTGGTCGGTTTGACACAGCACGTGATCGTGACTAATTAATTTTTCATGTTACTCACAGTGGTTGGAGTTGACAAACGCACATATCCAAGTTTACTTATAAAGTCGGGAACCAAGTTTTTCCTCATTCAAAAATTACCTCATATACCATGCAAGAAGGAAAGAGAATGTAACGTCAGCTAAGTTGCGTAATACAGAAGGCCAAGGTTAGTGAATTACAATGCCTCTCAGACGAAGGCCTGCGTAAGCGTTAACATACACTGAGACTTCGCATGAAGAAATATTAGCCCGTTTGGAGTGATGCAAAACTGCGGGAAATGACACGACACCTCAGGTTACCTCCGACAAGCCCAGATCTGTGCTGAGGTGCACCAACATCTTGGCAGAACTCAAGACAACCGTACAGATCAAACAGACTGCTGATCCCTCCAAAATTTAAAGTAGACATATAGCTGTAATGCTTTATCTCCAAATAATTCCACCAAACACAAGTGCTCTTAAAATTCAGTACAGCTTTCAAAGTAATTTTATAATTCAGACATAAGATGAGTTTCGGACGATTATGCGAATGCTGGAAAAAAATTCGTCGTCAAAATAAGAACAGAAGAGGCCCAATTGCTCATCCTTGCAAGGAAGAGGTAGGCGTAGTGTAAAGAGTTGCGTGCTGGTTGCACCATCTCGGGAGAGCCCACACGACCGAGAACGTATACACGTGCAGCTGTTCCAACACCCACGCTACCCCTCAGATGTGCAAAAACAGACAGATGCAAGCATCTCGGTTCGCCTCTGCCAAGCATCTGTACAGTGTATAACCTTGCAATTTTAAGACAAGTATGAGAAGCGCCTCCATATCCTCTTTTTTTCAAGGTGTTGGAAAGAGGACAGGGCTTTGAAATGTCTCGTCGCTTGTCCAGCCACCCCTTGTCCTCCTCACTGCAAGCTCGAAAGGGAGCGTGGGAAAGAGACGTGATTCGCAACTTTGATGGCGCCAGCTTTCAGGAAGCGGGAAGAAAAAGGTTGAAAAAAAAAGTAATACACAGAGATCAGGGCAAAGAAACAAAAGAGGAAGAGCAGCGACGGTGCAGGGCAAGGAAAAGATTGCAACCACCACACTACTCAGAATGCACCTTCTCTACCATTGCGCGGAAAAAAATAACAGAGAAAAACGAAAAAGGCTGAGGTAAAGAAGAACGTGGTTCACGTCGCGACCGGCGAGAAATCAAATTTTGAGCCGACAGAGTTACACGAAATGGTTAAGAGCGCGACGTCCCCACACATATACAGCCGGCGTGCGGCTGCAGCGCCCAGACAGCAAAAATTGGAACCGGAAAATCGAATAATGCCGGACAGTAGCCCACTGCTTTTTCTATCGCCTCCTGCCGCAGTGTTCTTTTGTTCGTGCTGCGCCACGCATGCTGCTGTGGGCGCTTTTGTTTTCTGCGCCCAAGCAACAACTTCCGACTAAAGGTTTGCTGCATTGTTC
Source organism: Amblyomma americanum (assembly GCF_052857255.1). Taxonomy (NCBI): domain Eukaryota; kingdom Metazoa; phylum Arthropoda; class Arachnida; order Ixodida; family Ixodidae; genus Amblyomma; species Amblyomma americanum. Next base: position 192,255,753 of record NC_135497.1, on the reverse strand, counting down.
TGGGCGCGTTTTTCTTCCTCGCGAGAAACGCGTTTATCTCCGCTCCGTCTGTCGACTGCAGCGGCCGATTGAACAAACCAATTGTCTTCGTGACGTTCTCTGGCGCCGTGTACGCGCTCTAGAACGCTGACACGCGGACGCCTGGACGATGCGACCAATTCAATACAGCGCGCGGATTGGCCCAGCCGCCTCGGAGATGCCTGCGGCTGCGTCGAATCGAGTGTCAAAGAGAGCCAGGCGTAGAAAGAGAGGAAAACATTTTTATTTCAAGTTGAAACTCTTACTATTTGTCTGTATACTACCATTTATGCGTTTCCGTTCGTTTTAGCGGAGATCATAAAGAGTAAAATGTGGGAAATAAAAAAGGTAAGGCCAGAAAGACAAGGTGCAGACCAAGAAGCAAGACGCTCGCTGCAGCCATAGCCCAAGTTCACGCGTGCTTTGCCTGATCTCATGGCTGACCGTAGGTGTGCTAAGGGCGCTAGCCTTCACCTTGCGTATTACGTATTGCATGACCGATGTCTTTCAAGAACTACTAATTTGATAGTTGCTGACATTAAGCGGGGATTTGACAAAGGTCACAGACATCCGCTGTATGTCTAGATTCAATTCAGCGTGCATAGGAAAACCCTGAGGTGGCTCAGGGATATTTTGAAAAGCCGCATTAATACTAAGTGGCACAGTCGATGGAATAGGCGATAATCGAATTGTGCAGTTTAAGCCCATTTCTTTTCATTAGTGTCCAGTGCAGAGCCGCCTAATGTTTTACTTGCTTTTCACCATTGTTAACTCTACTTGAACGACTTGTGTTTTTGGGCACCAAGCCTCGGCGCTCATGTCGAACGGCAGAGTCTTTGAGATGGCTTGCACATTGCGAACAAGTTTTTAAAATAGATTTGAAAGATGCGGAGAAGTAACGAGAGAACAGTATACGGAGAAGATTTTGAAATCGCGAAGGTACTGCGCTGTCTTATAAATAAACTGCTCTATCACCGTTCGCTGGAACTATACCTCATGGAGCTCCGTCTTTTGTTTTAAATGAAATCTTTGCAGCTGTCACAGTGACACACGTTTTTGGGTGTTAGGCTGGAGAGGAGTTATGATGCGCTCCTCCGCCAAAGCACAGGGGCAGCACATGAAAACTCGATCATCGACGTGCTCTGTCATTTTGCCTGCTAGCATGAGGGTCTTAGTAGTAATGTTTATTGCGTGCGCGCCCTGTGTAATCAATAGGAAAATGATGCAATATTCTGCTTATGTCCTTCTCGACAGGGCATGCTTATAGGAGCGATCTCCTTGGTGACTATTAGTGAAGCAGTCTGATTATTGCGTGGGCGTTCCACACGCAACATTACAATCTCAGGTAATTTCTCAGCCCCGCCAACTTCTCTTTTAGGTGCTAAAGTTTGTCAGGAGACCTCGTTAATATCTCCGTTTGAATCCTCTGCGTGCCAGCAGTGCACTGTCTCAGTCGCTGCTGGATTGACATCGAGAGCTAGCCCTAGAAGCTACAGATATCGTCTATAGAAGGTGTAGACGGGCACGGGAAGAATTCGATGAGGCTACAATTATTGCAATGAGCGCATTTAATAGCACATGTAAGCCTGTGCTTTCGTGCTCCTCAAATCCCTTGTTTGCGCTGCACATCATGGGGAACATTTGTGGAAAACATTTTGCAACGACTTGGGAGATCAGGAGTTTATCCAAAGCGGGTCAATGAGAAATTATAAAACGCAGACAACTGAGTTAGGTGCCCATTAGTCATTTTCATGGAACTTCTTCCCGAACAGACAGGTACACACAGGAAGGCCCACGAGAGGACAAGTGTCTACGCTGAAGTTCCCTCAAAACGGCAGCAGTCCCCATCATTAGGTTTATGGGGTTTAAAGTTCCAAAACGACTCAGGCTAGGAGGGACGCAGTCCCCATCAATAAGGAAAGGTGTCGACCAGTACAGTGCAGGCAGTGTGTCGTGATAAATGTGCGCCGAAGACAGCTCTGACTGACTAGGCGCCAGTGTTTAGGGAACGACATCAGAACTGATTGAGCCTCGGCAGCCGAATCGCATATAGGTTTCTGCACCGCGTGAAGCCATCATCAAGATTTATGCAGCAATACATGAAAACTATAACCGCGTTGTGTTACGAGCCTTGTTGAAGTAGTAAGAATACATCGCATGTCGGTGTCTATCACATGTCGCTGCCTGAAAACTAGGATACTGTCAGAATCCTGGAACCCCTTGCTTCAGTGTCGCCCCAGCTGCGTCCACACTTGTCCCAGTAGTGCGGGTTGGAAATGGCTGCGCTGCGAAACGAAAGCGTCCAGCAACGCACGATGCTATCAGACAACCGACGCAAATATACTTGTGTGCAATGCGTCTAAAAATGGACGCTTGCCAGCTTTTTGCCTGCATGTTTACCATATTGGGCACAAATACGTCAATATCTCTCAGTATAAATGACCTAAACAATGATGCGTTAGCTGTGCACACAATACGCTATGTCGAGGATAGATAAAAAGGTAAAAATTTCCGGGGCAACAGGGTTGCTTCTGGTCCGTGCATTGTGGCTAATTACGCATCGCCAGCGCTCACTATGCGTCAGAGGTGAGAGCAGTCCTTGTCCTTGCTCCTACAGAGTTCTTAAGTTCTAGGCGCGCCACAAGAACTCCGCTATGTACTCCAACAGACAACTGGGTGGCCTGTACATTTCTGACAACAGGTGTACGGCCATACATCCCCAACAGAAACAAATAAAAGCAGAAAAAATACACGGCGAGGGTACCCTCCGTAACTATTTTTCCGCTTCCTTTTTTCCTTCCTCGTGTTGCCTCGGAAAGGTATGTACAGGAGCACCCGTTTAGATTTAGCTCCATCCAACCGAATAGCGAGGCAGCAGCAGCAACAGATGTAGCGCCACCCGAAAGTCACGTACGCTTCATTACACGCGGCGCAGCCTCGGCCAGGCCAGCGGAACACACCAGCCAAGAGACGCCGCAGTGGACGTGCAGCGGTCTCCACTAGCCTCACCCCTGGCCCTCACGATGCCGCTACTGCTGCTGCTGCTGCTGCGACCCTTTGCTGCTTTGAACGAGGCAGGCGGTGGCCACGCCTTCTCCTCTTCTGTGCAGCGCTCGGCCGGCGTCCACAATGGAAGCGAACATCAACGGACGCGTTCTTCGGTTGCCGCTGGCGCGAGACGAGGAGAGGAGTGGACTCCCACACTCACGCCCGACGGCAAGCAATGCGCATCTGTTTGTAAGCGCCCGCGGGTTTAATCCTATTCCGCTGCACCAATTATTCTGGGCAGGATGGCTTCGCCAGGCGCGCTGGCCGTGCTCTCTAACAAGGCGGCCGCGACCGGCGAGACGCAACCTGCCGCCTCCCTGTTGTAGGCCCACAGAGATTCCTCTTCCTGCCTGCTCGACGTCGCTTTTTCTGGCCACCTCTTCCTTCGCACACTGTCACACCTCGGACCAGGGCCGTCTATAGGCGTAGTGAAGCCATTCTGTCTCCTTTGCGCACTCTGTTCCCATTGAGTGTGCTAACGAAAGCGAACTGTTAGCCCCGTAAGTGCATTAGAGCGGCGGTGCTTGCAAATAGGGCTCTATAAATTATATATATATATATATATATATATATATATATATATATATATATATATATATATATATATATATATATATATATATATATATATATATATATATAATCGAAACATAGACGCCAGATTGAAACTGCGGAGAGATTTGAAAAAGAAGAGCGTTGCGGAGTGACGATTTTTTTTTTATTACACGTTGTTTAGACTACACAAGAATTAATGCATTCGGAGGCCGCATGGGAGGAGGCGCCATGATCTGGTGTCGCTGGACATTGCCGGAGCAGGTGAGCGGGGTGCTCGAGGTATGGTGCTTCGCCTCGACTGGCTGCGATTTGACTGCCGGTTAAAGGCACAGCCTTCGATATTCAGCGGCCCATCTACCAGTTGCGCGTACCATCTCGTGGTGCTCCAGCGGATTTTTCCCCTTTTTCGAGACGCTGCTCCTCCATTCCATGCCGATGCACGTTGAATGCGTGCTCAGACTTAGGCGGGTACTCACTCCAGGCGGGTATTAGCGCGTTTGAGTAGGCAACAACATGACCTCTTTCTGTTTCCCCGACCTTGTATTTATACAGTTCTAGAGCGCATTTTTTTTCCTTTTCGATTCTCATTTGTAACACTAACTTCCAAACACATCTCTATGGTTTATCCGAAAATAAGACGAAGAAAACTGGAGCTACCTTTGATTAGACTGCACTCTCAGGATTGGATTATAATGCGAGTTTAATGCGTGCAATTCAGCCTGAACCGCGGCGAATCTTTCCCTTTCTGCTTCCTTTCATTCTCTCTTTCCACCCAGGGGCCCAGCCTGGACGAGACAGTTAATGCGCCTTTTCTTTCCTCGAAAGCTAAGAATTATTAAATATGAAAGCAGGATGATACAAACGTATAATATCGATAAATAATTATGGTAAACATAATGATGAAATAACCCAGAAATGCATCCTGCTGGCGCAAATGTCTTTTCATTGACTTTTCTCGCGGGTAAAAGCGGACGCGTACGCTACGCCCGTGACACCGCTCATCTGATGAGCCGACGGGATTTAGTGTGGACTGAGGCGCTCATCGACATCTGCTTTTTGCGATGCATCCAAAGGTAAGTAGAACTTTCCGTGTTTCCAGCTCATGCATGAACTCTTTTGAGTGAACGACGGCAAAATGGACCCACTGGTCGAATTTGCAGCAAAGGCGCATGAGCATACGTATGGCACCACCGCGAGGAAGGATAATAGGCAGGTTTTAATCTGATTAAAGGGTAACTAAAATAAATAAATAAATAAAGGAAGGAACGAATGAAAGAAGTACGGAAGGAAGGACGGAAGGGAGGAAGGAAGGAAGGAAGGAAGGAAGGAAGGAAGGAAGGAAGGAAGGAAGGAAGGAAGGAAGGAAGGAAGGAAGGAAGGACTCATAGTAATGAGCTGTGATTGGCCGCGCTCACAGAACTTCGCACGTGTGAGGCGCACCGGCAGCTATACTTTCTTACCTGACTGTAAAGTCGATAAAAGAATAGGCTGTCATGCAAAGAAGCCGTGGTGGAACTAGAAGTATTATAATGGGTGTCGTGGCGCAGGGATTCACTCGAACCCGGGCTCCATTGGGTAGCGTGTCCGAGCCTTCGGGTTGAAGAAATGCGTAACTTGAAGCTTGGTAAAACGAAGAACAAGCAGGTTTACTGGCACTTCTCAAGAAACTTGATTACATAATTTCGAAGGAAAGAGAAAGAGCAAACAGTCCAGAATTAAAAGTTCATTGCGTCGAGCGACTGGATGAGTCTTGTTGCCAAGGCCTAGAGCGATCGTTCGTAGTCAGGACGCTCGTTATATAGACTGAAACCCCGCCTCTTTCACCACACGATTCACAGATGGCAAGAGTCGCCGCAGAAGCACGCAGAGCCCCGTGGGAATGGGCGAGGAGGATACGGAGGTCCGCTGCTACTTCGTCCGAAGCATTCAGTCACGGTAGTTTCGGTAATGCACTTTTGCCCGCCTCCTTTCGTCGTCTTGTCCATCGTGGGTCGCGTCTCGCTGTCCGACACAAGGGGAGCGTACGTGAGAAAGACTCCACAGGTAGTTTTCCCCGAGACATCTTTTTCTTTTCGTGGGGTCAACGAGGGATCAAACAAACAACATGCCCCCAGCAGAGTTGTAACAGGGTATCTTTAAGGAGGTCATTCAGTACGCAATATAACGTGAATTCAATAATCGCATTCATGCATAAGTTTTTCTGCACTTATTAATTTTACGGATTAGTATTTTTGCCCACAAACGCCGTGTTTTGTCGGGAGAGCTTCATTTGACGCAGAAGACAGCTACGGGCTGACGGGCCATGTGATTTATGCGCTACGTGTACACAACTTTTAGCGCAAGATTTGTAGCTGGTGTTAATTTCAACATGCATACCAAGCGTTCTTTACGCGCATTTTCCAGTGTTGTCTTTTTTTTTCTTGGCACACCATTCCACTCAAGAAAAAAAGAAAGTTGCGAAACAGAACGCAGCTGTGCTTCTGGAATATTCGCACTCGGCTTCGAGTTTTCACCATCTTGAAATTGACGCCAGTAGGATCAGTGGCGTCCATCCTGAGCCAGATGTAGGATAACGTGAATAGATTATCCGTACAAGAAACTGAGGCCTCTATTTAAATGCGTCCCTTTCTGGCGCAGTATGCACGATGAATGTAAGAAAAAAAGAAAAGAGACAAGAGTGTGTCACATAAAACGATCTATGTACACAAACAGGCCTGCTTTCGGTACCAACAGGGAGCGGTGAAGGGTGCCTTTTCATTTCTTCTCGTCCCCACTTGCGGTGGCACGTCGCTCTGCGTTGACCCCGCCAGTTGGACGGCGAAATAAGACAATCGTTAGGGTTAAGGATCCACCTGAGGGAAAGAAGAGTCCCGGACATCGTTAAGCAGGGCCAAATGGAATTGCCTGCGGTTCCCTGTCACGCGCACCGTTGTGTCCGAGGCCCGGCGGCAGGACGGGGCTCCCCTTCGTCTCGTTATTCGCCTCCGGGGCCCAGGCGCCCCTTCCACTACCAGCTCCGCCTCTCCGCTTTTGCTGTTTTCCCTTCTGCCTTTCCAGAGCGGGGACCAACGCAGAGATTGAGTTATTTGTTTACTTATGGGTATGTTAGGTTCCTCCCGGGATTGTTTGGTTGCTCGTTTGCCCCGAGATGGCCCCGGTGCCTTTTGATGTGGCCTCGAAGAGTAACACTCTAGTGAGCGACAAGCGACAGCTTGGAGTGCCCCCCCCCCCCCCCCCTCCGTGTATGTGAGTGTTCATTTTTTCCGCGTAAAAAAACTATTTGGGAATTGCACTGCCAGCCCTGGTGCCATGTGAGTGCTGTTGCTTTTCGTTCTCCTTCGATCCACTTGTGCAGTGGGGTGGTGAAACCCAAGAAAAAAACTCAGGGAAAGCACCAATTGCTGTCCCTGAGAACTCATTACCACTTTACGCCGTATACATTTCCTGTGAGTACAGTCAGGGACGAGGAGTTTGCAAACAATGTTTTGCACACACACGCATGTCTTGGATAAAATCCTTTGTAGTTCTCTTGGTTTCCAACTCTGAGCGACCGCACAATATTTAAATCACAGGGACGCTAGTCCTGAGATGAAAATCTGGGATGACGTGAAGAGAGTTATAAATGAGAGGGTATGGAGGCGTGTTCTCTTGATGGACGCGATGCTTGCATTTGAGTATGAAGACAGATGATCTTGGCAATAAGAGTGCGCAGAAAAGAAATGATAATCTTTTAAAACGTGCGCGTCATATTTGAGGAGGAGCCGTGTCCTATTCAGGAGGAAACTGCAACCGTGGCCTATTAAATTGAGAGTCCTCCACGTATAAGGGAGATGTGGGGTTCGATCCGCAGTGTAGCCGGATATCTACCGGATTTCCTATGAGTACAAGCCTACATGCTTTCCGTTGAACTAGTGCGCAGCTTTCTCAGTGGAAAATGCTTGGACAAAAGGGTCGTTGTTCTGAACTTTTACAGATAAAACACGCTAGCCTTGGCTCCATTTGGTGAAGCGGCTTTCCCGACATTAAAAATTAATTTATCGTCATCAGCATGCACCAAATTCCGAAAGAGCGCGGCTCCAATTCTGAACTTGAGTCTTCACACTAGTTGATGTGCACCTTGTTAGTGGCACGACAACGTGATAAAAAATTTTAGTCTACAAAGTATTTCGTGATGCTGACGTTCAAAAATGCAATGATCAGATTAATTCTTCAGAAGAGTGAATTTCTGGGCCAGTTGATTCATGTCTACTAGGAAAAGAACCAGCGAAAAAAAAAAGACACAGGACTAGAGGACTAGAAAAAGGACACAGTACTAGACTAATGCGAACAAATTCGGAGAGAAATACCGGGGGACATCGTACTATCTTCATGCGCATCTGCCGACTCCGCCTTTAATCGGGTTACTTACAAAGGCATGTAGACCTAGAAATTATGAAACGCTTTTCGAAAATAACACAGGAAACTATGGCGTGCTTTATCAACAGCAGCGCATAGTGCATGTTTCTTCAGCGCCACCCGCTATAGTTCTCTCATGTTGACATATATGCTAGCAATTAGCAACAGTTTGAGGGCACTTTCCTTGTTTTAGCAGCTACTCCCGGTACGTAATACGAAATGCAGCTGAGTGAGTGCTTACCGCAGCTGAGTTTGCAGGTTACGCGTTAAAGCATCTAAACCAGCGCACTTTTTTTGTATCCTATAGTGTTCTCAGTATGCTGCCAGAAGGGAAAAGAGCACATCAGTTCCTTTTCCTTCATAAAAAAAGAGAAAAATGTAATCCAAACTATTATGAAATGAAATTTGAAGCTCATCGTCAGTTGTGATGCAAAGCAATAAAGACGCTGGGAAAATGGCTTGATATTGTGCTATAAAAAAATTGTTTTTTTAATTCCAGTCCAGAAAAAAAGATAAATAGCGTGCTCGAAATATCGCGCCTTTACTGTTCCAGTGGGCACAAAATCGTCGGAAGTTTGAGGCGGAATAAGTGCCCATTGTGTTCATAGAATCGTCTATTTATCACCACAACTATCGTCGCTCCAGCGCAAAATCCGGAGATTTTTTTCGTTCTTCGACTTTCAGCGTATGTGGCGCAAGCAGCCGCTCCTTGCCACCAATTTCTTCTTGATTTAACTCGGCAGCGTTCGCGCATTGGTCATGGAAAGAGGTCTGTTCTCGGTTTTACCAGCGCCGAAAAGTTTCCTTTTTTTTTTGTTGGCTTATTAAGCCTTTCTCACACGCTAGCGAAATTTCTCGCGATTGTTGACCCCCGCCGAACAAAACCCATCAGTGGCCTCGACATGGACTGTAAGGTCTATTGCGGCCATTGTGGTTTGCCGTTTGGCGGTCGACGCCTTGTCTTGCACGGTGTCGCCAAATCTGCTCTGATCGTGGCAGGGCAGCACACAGCTAATCGCGCGTTGCACGCCTCATAATGCTATAATCGCAGGTAAGGTCCGCTAGTAGCCTAGGTGCATAAGTCAGCCAGGAAAAAGGTCTCAGTAGTTTTAGGCGGTATATTTTAGAGCGCTAGCCCCAAAACCCCCACTGACTGATTTTGCCTTTGTCCGGCTCCAACCAACCGGTAATTTAAGCCATGGGCTTTGTGACGTCATCAAAACCTGCAAACCGGACTGTGCGCAAATTGCCCACCATAGAAGGTGGCAGATAAATTCATGACTAGTCGCGAGAGGTTGCCCGGAGGAGTAACCTTGGTCTCACAAGCAGCAACTGGTGTAGAGCCTCGCTTAACCGCTGCACCACTGCGCCAGGAGCGGTATGAGTAGTCTTAGGGATATATGAATGTAAAGTAGATAATGACCAATTCCGCATATAGAGGCGTTGACCTATAATAAAGCTGTGGCGTCATGCTTTAAGGCGAATCTTAAGTGTCCCTTGCAGTTTTACAGCACTAGCACTAAGGCGCCCACTGCCCGACTTCGCCGATCTTTGCAGCTTACTTGACCTTGAAAACAGAAACCGAAGTGCTAGCGCACCGAATTCGCATTCGGCCTAACAACGTTCAATCGTCTGTCCTTTTACAGCGACAGCTGTTAAGCGCCCATTACTGGCTTTCGCGTCGCCGTCGTCGTAGTATTAGCAGTATATCGTTGTCGTCGGCGTAAACGTTGGGTCCATTGCCATGGGAAACACTTGGAGGGTGGTTACCACCGAAACCATCCGGAGGGTGGTTACCGTGGAAGAAGGGGGTATGGCGAGAGCGTAAGAAGGCTCAACCGGTGGCTGGATGCCACGGGAACCAGCCGGAGGGCACCTACCCTGGAAGGAGAAGAACGGTCATTGTGGAAGGAGGAGGGTATGACGAGTGCATAGGAAAGAGTAATTGGAGGGTGGCTACCACGGGAGCCGTCCGGAAGGTGGTTACCGTGGAAGGAGGATGATGTGGCAGAGCGGGGGAATCCCCAACCGGAGGATGGTTACCGTTGAAGAGGTGTATGGCGAAATCGTAAGAAGGCGCAACCGGTATGGTGTGGCCCCGGTGTCCAACCGCAGCGTAGTTGCCCGGAAGGAGGAGGAGGAGGATTATCGTGGAAGGAGGTGGGTATGGCGAACGCATACAAAGGCTCAACCGGAGGTTGGTTACCACGGGAACTTCCCAAAAGTTAGTTGCCGTGGAAGGAGGAAGGTATGGCGTGAGCGTAAGGCGCAAGTGGCGGCTTATTGACATGGGAACCAGCAGGAGGGAAGTTATATTGGAAGGAGTAGATTTCGGCGAGAACGTAGGAAAGCTAACCACAGGCTGGCTACCACGGCAAGCATCCGGAAGGTGGTTGCCGCGGAAGGAGGAGTGAGAGTATAGTGGTCACCTGTGCCTCACCGCGGAGGCGCTGAGACAAGTGCTTACAGCCGGTGCCTTGGTATGTACCTCCTTGGCCACGCGTGGTACTCCCGATGCCGCTTGTCCGCGCCTCCTCTTCGGTGAACCTCTTGCGATTGCTAAGCGCAAGTTCGACCACATGCTTCAACTGGGTATCATGAAGCCATGAAGCCATGAAGGCTTCATGAACTTTCATGAAGCCAGGCAGCTTGAAAGCCGAAGTCAGTACAGAATGAATAGACCAATTTCACAAGCAGTTGCGCTGTGACACAGCCGCCACGATGCACTCTCACTCCAAGCAAGAATGCGCCAATATCGAAGTAAAAAGCAAGTAAGCTGTCCTTAAGTGCACTCTATTTTTAAAAGGGAGTACGCTTACACCTTACTTCATATTTTACTCCTTTTCGCTTACAATGCGTGGAGTTCTGGTAGTCCGGTCAGCGGCCGGGCCGGCGCGCTGCGTGGCTAGTTGTGCTGTTTCTGTCGCCACACGGTTCTTCGTTGTCCGTATTAAGTTTTATAGGACAGGTGGCTTCATATGAACGACGCCATCTGCTGTGACAGATGCACCGAGTAGACGGCAGCGGGTTTCGTGTTGACTGCAAAGGAAGAATGGTCCCTAAAGGAGCGTGTGTAATTCTGTTGGACAGAGGGGCAGCTAGAGAGGCTGTTCAGCGTCTTTAGCTTCTTGTCCCTGTAAATTAGTCGAAGTTGGCACAGCGCGAATTTTCAAGGTCTTAAGCGTGGCACTAGATGCACGAGGGCCTTTTATCCGCCTTCAAGTTCTGCTGAAGGGGAGCAAGTTTCGGTTTAACCTTCGCGCTACTTCGTGAGCCCTGTTTGGAGCATTCTGCCGGGTGTAAGGCTGTGGAGGAAGAAGTCAGTGAAGCTTTAGTGCCATATTCAGGATTCCACGTGGCGTGATCACTCCCAGAGTGTATTTACTGCTAATTACGCATATGCTGTCACATCCGAGAAAATGCTTTTCTTTTGTTAAAAGAGCAGATGGGTGGCAGCTCCGGGGTTATCTAAAGCAATTGCTGATATTTCTTGGACATGTATACTTTGACCATGCGTAAACATACCAGCGGTGATTATGGATTTTTGTGGCGCAAGGGCATCTATGGCCAAAGAGCGCCATGGCAGAAGGTATTTTGGACTTCTCAAGGTGGGGTCAAAAACCAATTTCCCAAGCCCCTAAATAAGCCGAGCACCAGACCAGGGGAAAGCTTGTACCCATTGTGTCACCGGTGGGTGCCCGGCGGCACTGGGGATCGAACCTCGCACCTCCCGCATGCGAGGCGGTTGCTCAACCACTTGGCCACCGCTGCGGTACGTAAATATACTAGCATATTTAGAGCATGCATTCATGTCGAAATATTGCCAGCATCTTACTCAATATTTCCCACCATAAAGAAAAAGAACTAGCTTGAGACTGCACATAATGCGGCGTCGTCAAGCATGGTCAGGCAAGCACTCAGATAGTGCCGGGTTGGGCGGCGCTGCAACAGCCGCTAAAATGAAAATTTTCTAAAATTAAAATGAACCCCAGTGTTGCAACGGGCAGCTGCGAAATACACTGAGCAGCCAGACAACTAATTGTCATTCAATCCAGGTAGCCCACTCAAAATTTTCAGTCTTATTTTTCTTTCTAATTTCTCGCAGAACACGCGAGCTTCACACGAACTTCTTTAATTGAAAAAGGGCATAACTCGCTTGTGCTGCCCAGGTCTCGTGCTGTTAAGCCTCAAAATAGCGAAGCTCTCCTCAAAATGCATACGAATGTTTTTCTGGCAGGTCATTGGAAAATTAAGGCAAGCGCGTTTTGATCGCCGCCTTCAACATTCTAAGCCTAAAGGTTCGAGTGACAAGTAATGCACCCCAAGTGACAAGTGCATAGTAGCCGCTGCGGTCGCCTCCTCCCTGCGTCACAGCAGCTGCTGCGCCTCTCAGAGCTGCACCTACTGTGCCCCACCCTCCGCAGCCCCGTAGTGAATGCGATAAATACCAAGGGAGCGCGAAGGAAAGCGGGCTGTCGCATAGGTGGCGTCGCGAAAGACTACACAGCTAAGATGGCGGCTTAACTGCCTCTGGTAAGCGTGCGTATGCGTATTGGGCTTTGTGTAATCGGTCTATTTATAAAAAGAGTAGTTATTCATATGGGAGATCGCAATCGCGTTCTCGTGAGAGGACTGTGGCAATAATTATTGCTTCTGATAGAGAACTGACAAATGATTACCTACGTGCGAACGTGTTGCAACGGAGCGTGTATATACATCAGGTTTACGCCTCCGTTCCCACCGCAACTTCCCCATGCCTCGCGCGTGTTATAGTTAATCGGGGTCATGTTTCCGCGCGGCTCCAGGCTGTTTTACATTACTGCAAGCGCCGCGAACGGTGTCCAAGCTTCACGCGGAGCTGAAGCTCGTCATGAAGAAACGAAAAAAAAACGAACTTCCGTGCGTGCCGAGTCTGTGGGGGCGGGGGAAGAAAAAGAGTGAGTGGGTGGGTGGGTAGGGACCGTGGTTATAGGCACACGCGAATCTGGCCTGCCAGGAAAGAAAGCACATCAGCCGGCTTTGTTCGGCGTGTGCGCAGCTAATTAGCTTCGCGCCTCGGAGTGAAGCGCGCGACGGAAGTCAATCCGATATTTATGGCGCAACAATCGCCGGTCCCTCATTTATTAGAGCGTTATCTCGTTTTTTTGTTGTTGTTGTTTGCCTTCTGCTCTTCGTTTTGCACTAACGTCGAGAGGTCCCGGACACGCTCGGGTGCTTCTGCGCTGGTTAAGGTTACTTTCACATGGCTCAGCCCGGCCGGCAACTTTCTCTCTCAATTTCCGAATGACAATAGCTCCTCGCCGCACGTGGCGCTGCCTCGCCTTTGTGTTCGCGCTCCCGGGAGCAGCGGAGTTGATTAGCGATTTCGCGAGCTGGAAAGTTAAGCCGCTTCGCAAAATTATCGCGTTGAGGTTCATTCCCGGGACTAATTCGTTTCGGTGCTCCTCTAATGAAGCAAAAGCGGCTCCTGCCACCCCCCTCCCCCCCTCTTTATCACTACTCCCGCCCAACCTCTCTGCTCTAATTCCCTAACGGTGGTACTTTCTCGCTATTCTCATCGCTCTGAAGCCGGCTCCGTTCTGTCTATTGTTCGTCCCACGCCTCCAGCAGGAAAGCGCAGTGAGGGATTTCGCCTTGAGTGGTTACGATTTGAAACATCGAAGATGAGAGCGAAGAAGACTCCTTACATATATTTGGGATATCAGCTGTAAGGCCGGCTTCTTTAAATTGCTCTGCTAACATTAATGAAAGGGTTACTGTGTTTATCTGTAAGAAACGTATGTTGCTTTGGTGGCAAATCTAACCGTATCCGAGAATTGCAGGACACGCTTCAATAATGAAATTTCGTCACGCAGTGGTGACTGCAGTCCGGCGAGCAGGAAAACACCGAGAATGGCTTCCAAACGAAACTATTTGGGTTGACTTGCGCGGCAGCGTAACAACAGGTGTGCTCGGCGGTCGTTCAACAAAATGCCCGCCGCTCTCGGCCGTGCTCAATTTAAAGCTTATAGCGAACATTCGAGATACGGCGTGCAAAGTTACTAGAACATTCTGGTACTACGTAGAATCGGCTCCGCCTCGATGCGATCGATCGAGATAAATCTAGTCGCGTCTTGCGTCGCAAACAAAGCGATAAAGCGGCGTGGCGGCAGCTTTGAAGGATGAGAAAAGAACACCGCAAAGATTCGCAGCAATATTTATTACGCATAAGAGGATACAGAGTGGGTGAGGGAGGAACAGGACAAACCTAATTCAGTTCAAAGTCTTGCTATTCTGCTCCGGTTGTGTAAGGGGCAATTCTTTTTCATCATACAAACGATAGGAGTGAACATGCAGTGGCTATTGCATACACTTATGCCAGGTACACGTTCTACGTTTCTGTTCTCTCCTTGGGCTATTGTCAAGCGCAAGTGTGTGTATGTACTTCATTGTTCCTCAAACTGCTCGGAGCTGTACCGCTCGCTAGCAAGAGTATCGATGGTCCCTTTGTCAATCGCGGAGATCCTTGCCACATGATGAAAAGTACTTGTAACAGGCTTGTTTGCGTAGATTTCCTCTGATTTCATTTTCTGGCACAATTTTTGGCTATTAGAAATTTGCTTCTCATACCTAACATTTCAGAAGCCGCGTTTTCATTCACACCTATAGCCATTGATCTATATTGTTACGTCGTCCAAGACGGGAACGACTAAAGAACGCCCCGGGCACAGCAGATAGGCCAAGAGCACAGGGCCCGCACAGTGCACAGCATAGAGCACCCAAGCCCGGAGAGCGCGCACCTCCGAGACACTTCGTTCACCTCGTCTTCACAAAGAATATCCGTTGCACGGCCCCCGGTCGCAAAAACACCGTCTCGGTGCAAATTAGGGTGTGGCAACGGATGGCGAGAGGTAGGGCTTGAGGCGAGTGACGTGAACAACGTTACGCTGATTTGCACGGGAGGTGGTCTCCGGGAAGGCCGGGGTGATCTCGTAGGTGACAGCGGTGACCTGGCGGAGCACACGGTATGGGCCAACTTACCGGGACAGAAGTTTTTCGCAAAGCCCGACGCGGCGTGATGGCGACAAAAGCAAAACGAGGGCTCCAGGGGAGAAAGTTACCATGCAATGGCGGCAGTCGTAGTAGTCCTGCTGTGAGGCCTGCGATGCTTGTAGTCGGTATCTAGTCAGCTGGCGGGCGTGGTTGGCCCGGGCAATTGCGTCGTGTGCATATTCAGAAGGCGGTGAAGGAGATGTCGGAAGCAGCGTGTCCAATGATAATTGGGGCTCACGGCTGTACAAAAAATAGAACGGTGAGTAACCGGCAGTGTCATGACGGGAAGAATTGTAGGCGAAAGTCACGTATGGAAGGGCAGTGTCCCAGTCCCGATGGTCCGGGGAAACGTACATTGCGAGCATATCCGTGAGAGTGCGGTTGCGCTCTGTGAGTCCGTTGGTTTGGGGATGATAGGCGGTTGTCAGCTTATGTTTAGTCGAGAAGGAACGGAGAATGTCGCCGACAACTTTAGAGAGAAAGCAACGGCCGTGGTCGGTGAGAATTTGGCAGGGCGCACCATGATGGAGGATGAGGTCGTACAGGAAAAAGTCGGCAACGTAAGTAGCAGTACTGGTGGGGAGGACCCGCGTGATTGCGTAGCGAGTGGCATAATCGGCGGCAATGGCAATTCATTTGTTTCCGGAGGTGGACTCAGGAAATGGACCCAAAAGATCCAACCCAACATAATAGAAAGGTTCAAGGGGCACATCAACAGGTTGGAGCATACCCGCTGAGAGAGTGGCAGGACGTTTCCGGCGCTGGAATTGGTCACAGGCACGAACATAGCGGCATACGGACTGGTAGAGGTGGGGCCAAAAAAAGCGACGACGCAGGTGGGCGTAAGTACGCGAGACACCCAGATGTCCAGCAGTGGGGAGGTCATTGAGCTCGTGGAGGACATCAGTGCGCAGGTGCTTTGGCACAACGAGCAGGAGGTCGAGGCCGGCGGTGTTCAGGCTTCTGCGGTATAGTGTCATGATGCAGCACAAACCGGCGCAGAGCAGGGTCAGAAGGGGAGGCGTTAAGGCGGTCAATAATAGAGCGGAGCTCGATATCCCGTCGCTGCTCATCACTAAAGTGAGTAATAGCAGAGAGCGAGAACAGGTCAGTGGTGCAGTTACTGCCAGAATGGTCACAAGAGTCAACGGGATATCACGAGAGGCAATCAGCATCGGTGTGCAGCCGACCGGACTTATAGACCACGATGTAGGCGTAGTCTTGTAGGCGTAAAGCCCAGCGACCTAGCCGGACAGTAGGATATTTCAGTGAGGAGAGCCAGCAGAGCGCATGGTTGTTGGTGACAACCGTAAAAGAGCGGACGTACAAATCCGGGCGAAATTTTCGAACGGCCCACACAAAGGCCAAGCACTCGCGTTCCTTGATGGAGTAATTGCGCTCTGATGTAGGGAGGAGGAGGCTGGTATAGGCAATGACACGGTCAGACCCAGATTTCCGCCGAGGAAGGACAGCGCCGATTCTGTGACCGCTGGCGTCAGTGCGGACTTCAGTGGGAGCGGCCACATCGAAGTGTGCCAAGACAGGCGAGGTGGTGAGCTTCGAGATTAGAGCGGCAAAGGCGTTTTCTTGTAGAGGTCCCCAGGTGAAAGTGATATCCTTTTTTAGAAGATCACTGAGGGGGCGGGCGATGTCAGTAAATCCGGGCATGAATCGGCGGAAGTAGGAGCACAGCCCCCAAGAAGCTCCGTACGCCGTTGCAGGAACGGGGCACCGGGAAGTCTTTCACGGCTCGGATCTAGGCTGGGTCAGGGTGAACACCCGTGGCATCGATGACATTGCCCAAGATTGTGATCTGGCGACGCGAGAAACGGCATTTGGAGGAGTTGAGCTGCAGGCCGGCATGGCGGAACAAGCAAAGAATCTTGGAAAGGTCATCGAGGTGAGAGGAAAAGCTGGGGCAGAAGACAATGACGTCGTCGAGATAGCAGAGGCACGTGGACCATTTGAATCCGTGCAGAAGGGCGTCCATCATGCGCTCGAAGGTGACCGACGAAGGGCGCGACGCAGGTCGGAGGGCATCATGGTCGGGAAGGCATCTGTAGAAAGAGAGGTAATCTGGGGATGGCCTGCGTGATCTTGAGGAGCGGCGTCGAATGCAGCGACTTGGCACAGTGCGAGGGGTGAGATAGTAGCAGCGAAAATGCCGGATGGAAGAACTTGAGGAGAGAAGCCGAAGTTGAGGAACGGCAGAGACAGCGTGTTCGCCTGGACCGAGGCGATGGTATAGAGCAGAGCAACGTTGCGGGTCAGCAGGAGATCGCTACTAGGTGCAACGAGGCAGTCACCATCGGGAACGGGGGCAGAGGGTGTCAGTGCAACAAAGGAGGCGGCTTGAGAGGGCAGGCGAGCATAGTCTGCATTGAACAGGCGGAGAGAGGGATCGACGCGTTCGGAACGGAGTTGTGGGAGCTCGAGTTGTAGGACACCCTGCGAGCAGTGACTCAGAGCTGAATGGTCAGAGAGGAAATCTATGCCGAGAATGAGGTCGTGGGCGCATGTGGACACAACGGGGAACTGAACCGGGGTACTGTGGCCGGCAACAGTGATGCGAGCAGTACATAGCCCGTCCACAGAAGGGGTGCCTCCATCCGCCACACGCACGAGGCACGTTGCAGGCGTGAGCACTTTGCGGAGGGGACGGCAAAGGGCAGAACTCATCACAGATACATTTGCACCAGTGTAAAAGAGGGCGTGCACAGGAAAACCGTCGACTTAGACGTCCAGTAAGTTCGGTCGGATGGTCGGTAGAAGATTTCTGGTTGGGCTCATTGATGCAGCGTCACCTTCGGGAGCTGCATCAGCTAGTTTTCCAGAGTGGAGCGGACGTAGGGGGCAGTGGCCGAAATACGGGGCAACTGCGGTGAGCGTGAGCGACGGCCTTGGGGCGAGGGAGAACGGGAATTCCGGAAGGAGGGAGCAGACTGATCGGGCTGGGAGGGGGGCGAAAAGCGGCGCTGAGGGTCAGGTCGGTAGTTGGAGAAGCCACCGCGGGGAGGCGGCGACCAAGGGCTGCGGCAATGTCGAGAGATACTTCCAACGCGGGAGCAGAGAAAGCAGATGGGTCGGTAGTCAGCCATGCGCCATTCCGCCGGATTGCGGTACCGGGACGTGGAGTAGTAGGCGGGGCGGAAAGCAGGGGAAGGAGGCTGGCGGACGGGTGGGCGGCCAATGGAACACACCTGGTGGGAAAGATCCAGGTTTGCCAGTTCTTGCTTGATGACAGCCTGAATAAGCGATACGACGGGCAGGGTAGTATCAGGGACGGATGGTGGGGATATGACAGGTGCGAGGGCGTCCAGTTCACGTCGGACGATCCGGGTGACTGAATCGGTGACAACAGGGGCGTCCGAGCGGGCGCGAGATAGCGATCGCTGGCCCTCACAGGAAGATGTCGCGGCCGTGTTAGGAAGGCGAGAAAACGATTGCGGAATGCGGCGGCCTTTCACTTGCTCAAATCTACGGCACTCTTTAATGATGGGGTCGATTGTGGCACAGTCTTTAAAAACAAGCAAGTTGAAAGCAACGTCTGCAATGCCTTTGAGCCCGTGGTCCACCTTATCGGTCTCAATCATGGCAGCGTCGACCTTGTGGAAAAGAGCCAAGATGTCCTGAATGTAGGCCACGTAGCTTTCTGTCGAATATTGTGCTCGAGACGCAAGCTGTTTCTTGGCGGTAAACTAGCGGTCATCAGGCCTACCGAATAGCGTCCTCAAGTTCTCCTTAAAGGTGTCCCAGCTTGTTAGGTCTTCCTCGTGGGTCTCGTACCACACTCGTGCCGTGCCATAGAGGTAAAAGATGACATTGGCGAGCCTTAACGTAGGGTCCCATCTGTTATAGGTGCTGACGCGTTCGTAGAGGTTAAGCCAGTCTTCCACATCCGGGCCATCAGTGCCAGAAAAGATGCCGGGTTCGCGAGGAGGAGCCATGATCACGAAAGGAGCGGTAGTGGTGTTAGTGGGGCTCCTTGACTCGCCGGGTGGAGCCATGCTGGTAGACCCGGCCTGACGACCACTACGAAGCTGCGTGGTGTGCTCAGCGTAAACTCCGCACCTCCACCAAAGATGGCGACCAGCCAAAGAAACAGACACGATGATCGATGGCAATGAGATGATTTAATGGCTGCTGGACTGGCGCGAGCGCTCCTGCCCGCTGAATGATTCCCAGTCTTGAAGCTTCCGGGCCGCAGGTCGCCAAGAGCCGACGGTCGGGGCCCCAGGACGCGCCGAACGGCCTGGGCAGGAGAAAGGTGTCTTCAGATATAAGCGGCGTCCCGGGTCGGTGGGGTCGATAGGTCAGGAGGTCCTTGCGTCGGGTTCAGTTCGTCGCGTTGAGAGGTCTGGGCGGGGGACAGGGGGGGGGGGGGGACAACGACGAGGTTGGTACGGGTCTGAAAGGTTGGGGCACGGCCGAGCGACGCAGGCCAAGAACTCACGGCTGACGACCACGGCTGACGCAGGACACCGAAGCTCCCCGGACTAGGATGTCGATGGGACCCCGTACCTCCCCCAAATGTTACGTGGCGGCCAGCCAAAAAAACAGACACGATGATCGATGGCAATGAGATGATTTAATGGCTCCTGCCCGCGCCACTGCACAGTTGGTCGTCTTCTTCGTCACAATATTTTACACTCGACTTTGCCTTTAAAGATGTAGATGGTACAGCTATATAAACACGGCCCTCGGTTTTCGTATTTTATATTTTCCGCAATTATGGGGTTGAAAACGGCGCGATATTTTGCGAGCTGAAATTCGGGTACAAATCGAGTTGTTCGGAAAAATGCTCCACATTTCGGGTTTTATCGGCTCATATTTTGCAGCAGAAGACAATTTGCTGTAAGCGCTCTTTTTTTTTTTCGCGGCAGATAACATGTTCTATTTTTGTGCATTGCTTTGTCAAAAATACGGAATTAGCAGGATGCACTGCAAACATTCTATTAAATCAGATATTTCTTTTTTCATTTATTTGAATTATTTTGCCGCGTAAATTACCAGTTGCTGCGCAGCACTTCTGCTTACGTGAGACACCGACCTGCCTTTGTTTGGGCATTTCGCAACATTCATGCAACGCAAATGAGCTCACTTAAAACGCAGAAGACCCCTGCAGCAGAACACTGTTAAGTGTGCGTAGCGCTTGATAGAGTGATGCCAGTGAGACGTCTGGTCAGTGGCCGTGCTTTCGCTCCTTGCTTCCGAAATGTACTGTTTGAACTTGGCCTCAAATTCAGCACCGTCATAAATAAAGAGAGTATAAAGAAGTTTAAAATGATTAGTTGACTGAAAACACCGCTTTGGATGTCCGCACAAGATGTCCGCTTATTTTGCGGTGTCTTCAGCTTTGTGTACAGGGAAACTACGTTTCCTAGAAGGCTTATTTTTGGTTAGAAACCGGGTTAACCAGATCTTTTGCATAAAAAATGAATGGTCCTATGAATATATGCCGCGCCTTGCAGCTGTCTTCTGTCATTTATGAGCCGGACTATACAGGTGAACCACTATTCTGATAATGTAACTGTTCTCACCTCGTTCAAGGCGCCTATTTTTTCCAGGAGGCGACGAAGCGAATAAGCGGTGTCACGACTAAAATAAACGCATTAAAACAAAAAATGCATTTCCTACACACATCTACCTTCACACTTATTTGAAAGGCTAACCATTTTGTCTGCCAGCTCCTTTGACCGCACTGTCCTTATCTCTTGGCGTTTCGGCAACAAATGTGCAACTGTGAACACGCAGAACCATGCACTGAAACTAGAACATTTATTTCATTACAGAATGATGTATTCCAGGTGGAAGGGTGTACCAGATGTGAATTCTGGAATGATAATATCTCCCTTGTTATGCTTGTGGTGGACTCATCGCAAGCCCTCTTTTTTACGAATTATACGTTTTTCTTTATATGCAGAAAGCCGGCATCTCTCTCTATTTCTTTCTCTCTCACGCGCGCACGCGCACGTGCACGCGCGCGAACGCGCGCGCACGCACACACGCACGCACGCACGCCGCCGCCGCCGTTTCTCAGTGGTTACGCGTTCGGCTACTCGGCCGGAGTACCTCGGGTTCAATCCAGGCCACAGCAGCAGTGTTTCGGTGGGGGCGAAACGCAAAAGGCGTCTGTGTGCTGTGTGATGTCAGTGCACGTTGAAGATACCCAGGCAGTCGAATTTAATCCGGAGACCGCCATTACGTCTCATGGCCGGAGCCGTTTAAACCCCGCATGCTACCAACGTTGCACCATCTTTTGTCATTGTAATGCACTCTCGCAGAGCCTACAAGTACCGCCTGATTGTTTATCGCATTAAAGTTTCCAACATTAAAAAAAAAGAAAAAGGGAAGGCTACCTTATGTCCCAAAGCCGCAAAGAATACAAAACGACAATTGCAATGTATAAATAGCAATTCAGCCTCATAAGTATGGTATCATCCTATTCGCGCTGATTACTGTCATTGTGTTCTGCCACCAAACGGCTGCGCCTTTTCATCGCCCATCGGCATGAACTGTATGTCCAAGTATAGTAGGATACAACTTAAAAAAATAGCTGTTGGAAACTACGGGTCATGCTCCGCGGCATTTTGTATTACTACGCTGACCAGCCACAACAGTAAATTTCCGGTTTCACTATAACAAACAAACCAGAGGAATCAGAATTATTCTTGACCTTAAAATTTCGTTTGCTGGTCAGCTTCTTGTTTATGTAACAAGGAAAGCTTCAAGAACGGGCTACTCTTGTCACAAAGAGATTTTGTGAGGCAGTAACTGCAGACTTGAGTTGTATCTGACTAGTTAGGTAGCATTTCCTCCTACGAGTTTATCCTGGCGCTCCTGAGCTCGCGGCTCGCATTGGTCACCCTTTACACAGGACAAAAGTTCAATTCTCGATTGTTGACCACTGGTATTCGGTTTTATTTCTTTGACAGATTGCCAGACTGACACCTTGTTAAAACCGGCTGCCTATAAGCGCGAATGAAATTCTTATTGTCGAGTTTGTAAAAAAAAAAAGCAATGCGACGTTCATTCCCCACTGCTACTAGATCACAGCTAATTCCATGCAGTCGACAGTGAGGGGGAGGGCGACTTGTCGACCTAAGATTACGTCCAATGTGTCACCACCGTAGCTAGGAGAATGCGGGTATCTGGTAAGCTCCACTAGCATATGAGCTTGAACATTGATCATGGCATCTTCAACGAGCCCTGTTGTTTTCACCTCCAACCCCTTCAGCATAAAACTCTGAGATTCACATAGACGGATGGAGATCAATCATTGGCTACGACATTCTCATGCCAAAGGAAACACTATGTCCCAGGCATATTCGCGAGAAACTTTCCAGTCTCTACACCCGCAGCCCACTTGCTAGGGACATGTCATCTATGCAGCAGCTTCAGACATCCTGCGTAGGATAATCGCAGGATGTCTTCTCGGACTATGTATGGGCAGTTTAAACCGCCGCAGCGTTTTCTGTATCAGCCCATTGCACGCCGAACGAGAAGATACCTTTTCCTGGCGATTCATAGGAACGCAAGTACAACAAACCGCAGTTTTACGATGGTTTTATTGCACCCGAGCTAAAAAAACTTCCTTCAAGTACAAAACTGCGTTGCCCTAACTGCGTCAGCAGGGCAGTTATTCAGCATGGCGAAGGGCGAATAACTTTACCTTTAAAGTAGGCGAAAATGTCAATGCCTATTTTGAAACTCAACTGCTCCTGCGATGTAGTAAACTGACATCTGAAATGCACGCAGACTCGCCGCGGTAGCTCATTGGTTACGGAGCTCGGCTACTGAGCCGGAGTACCCGGGTTCGAATCCGACGGCAGCGGCAGTGTTTCGATGGAGGTGAAACGCAGAAGGAGCCCGTGTGTGTGCTGTGCGATGGCAGTGCACGTTAAAGATCTCCAGGTGGTCAAAATTATTCCGGAGCCCTCCACTACGGCACCTCTTTCTCTCTTTCTTCTTTCACTCTCATCTTCATCATTTCCCTTACGGTGCGGTTCGGGTGTCCACCGAGATAAGTGAGACAGTTACTGCGCCAATTATTTTCCTCAAAAACCAATTTTCACTTCATATACCATCATCTTTTCAGGCAACAACAACAACAACTTCATTTTCATTTTCATGTTCGCAGAAGCTACGTTCAGTGCATTTACATTTTTTTCATGAA